>NW_005842237.1:1129832-1141310 GCF_000455745.1 Alligator sinensis
TAACTAAGGCAACTCAAATCTACTTCTGTCCTTCTTCCCAGGATGGCGGGTTCTTTATCACCCCCTTAGTTCAGTAAATCAACAGAAAACAAGTCTATTCTCTTGTCTGCATTCCCCTAAGTCAGGGCTGATGTGACTTCTCTTGGGAGAAGAGTTTCAATTCCTGCTGCTGCCTCTCCAGACCATGTGATGGGGAGTCCCAGTTCCCCATCTCCCTTAACCATGAGAAAAAAGTCCACAACAGGCAAAAGGAAAAAAAAATGAACTTCACACCAGAGGGGCAGGGGTCCTTTAAGACTCATGGCACTGGAGGAGCAGTGATTACTTTCACTTTCCCCATCCTCTGCAGTGCCTGACCCACTGTCTTCACAGTCAGGTTGCCCATTTCTTCAGTTTCTTCAGGTTCTTCAGTTTCTTAAGGCTTCTAATTGAGGGGTGATCCTCTGATCACCCTGGTTGCCCGGTTCCTCTCGGCTGCTTGCAGGGAGCTGATGGCTATGAAGGTCTCTGGCTTCGCTGCTCACTGCCAGCTGTGACCCTCCTCTTTGATGCCCCTTCCCAAGGCCAGAAATACAGATTTTGGTGCTCCCCTCCCAATCCCGAGGGAGCAGGAACTCTGGAAGTGAGTTCATAGTGTCATAGTATCATAGTAGCTAGGGTCAGGAGGGACCTGAACAGATCATCTAGCCTGACCCCCTGCCACAGGCAGGAATGAATGCTGGATTCACAAGACCCCAGACAAATGATCATCCAACTTTCTCTTGAATTTGCCCAAAGTAGGGGCAAGGACCACTTCCCTGGGAAGTTGGTTCCAGATTCTGGTCACCCTAACGGTAAAATATTGCCTTCTGATCTCTAACCTAAACCTATTCTCCATCAGCTTAGTACCATTGTTCCTTGTCACCCCAGGTCGTGCTGGGGAGAATAGGGCTCTACCTATTTGCTGTTGATCTCCCCTGATGAGTTTGTAGACAGCCACCAGGTCCCCCCCTCAGCCTCCTCTTGCTGAGGCTGAACAGTTTCAGGTCCTTCAGTCTCTCCTCATAGGGCCTGTCTTGCTGCCCTCTCACCAAGTGAGTAGCCCTCCTCTGAACCCTCTCCAGGCTGGCCACATCCCTTTTGAAGTGCGGCACCCAGAACTGGACACAGTACTCCAACTGTGGCCTGACCAAAGTCACATAGAGGGGGAGTATCACCTCTCTGGGCCGGCTTGAGATGCACCTTTGGATGCATGACAAGGTATGGCTGACCTTGCTGGCTGCAGTCTGTCATTGGCGGCTCATGTTCATCTTGGAGTCAATAATGACTCCAAGATCCCTTTCCACCTCTGTGCTTTCAAGAGGGGAACTCCCCAGCCTGTATGTATGCTGTGGATTCCTTCTCCCAAGGTGCAGCACCCTGCATTTGTCTATGTTGAACCCCATCCTATTCTCATCTGCCCACTTTTGTAGTCTGTCTAAATCTAGTTGCAGCCTCTCTCTCCCTTCAAGTGTGTCCACCTTGCCCCACATCTTAGTGTCATCAGCAAACTTGGACAGCGTGCTTTCCACCCCCTCGTCCAAGTCGCTGATGAAGATGTTAAACAGTGTAGGCCCGAGGACCGAGCCCTGAAGGACCTCACTGCTCACATCTCGCCAGGTTGAATACAACCCGTCCACCACTATTCTCTGGGTGCGCCCCATCAGCCAGTTTTTTATCCATCCAACTGCGTAGGCATCAATGCCACATTCACTTAATTTATTGATGAGGATGGGGCGAGAGACAATGTCAAAGGCCTTCTTAAAGTCTAGAAAGACTACGTCCATGGCATCCTGTCATCCCCTCTCCAGCTGGGATTTTCTCCCCACCAGGAATTGAGGTACTTTACCCTTTCTTTCTCTCACTACCTCACAGTGATGATACTCCAGTGTCACAGTTGCTTGCCATGACTTGTTACACTAGAAGAAGAAATGCTAACACAAAAGGAAAATAATGTAACTTGATGTGGCTCAGGCTGAATGAGTAGTACTCTGAATGGGCACAGTACCATTGCCTCCATACTGAGCTGCTTGCTTCTAAGCATTAGAGTTTAGGAGTTTGCTTCCTTGACCCTTCATCCCGCCTTCTTCTATCTGACCCCTTTTCCTGCAAGGATTTTCCTTACTGCCCCATGGCCAGGTGTCCCAGTGGCTCCACCTGTTCTCTTCTGGGCCTGCTAGTGGCCAGACACAGTGGGCGTCCCCCACCAGCACACTTCAGGCATGTGGCTGAACTGCCAGGGGACTAGGGCATTGCAGGCCATCCCTCCAGGGTTCACCCTAGTCGGGCCCCCCTCTCCCATCCCCATTTGACTTCTGTTGCAGCAGGCTCCAGACTAGCACAGGCTGGTTGGCTCTGCTGCTCTGGGGCAGCTTGCCTGGCCCTGGTGAGTGGGTTGGGCCCCAGACAGGCTCCCAGAGCTGTGCCTGGCTCTCTCCAGGCAGTCTCCTGTCTGGAGCCTGGATGCCTCTCTAGTCTGGCCCCCTTTTGGCTCAGGCAAGCCTGGGTCAGTTCCCCTGGCTCACCAGCTAGCAAAGACAGTGGCAGGGTGCTCCTGGTAGCAGGGAGTGTATCTAGTTCTGGTTCTGGTGAGTCCCAACATGTTCCCAGTCTTTTGGACACTTTTCAGTGTGCAGCTGCTGGGCCATTTCCAATCAGGCTCCAGCTCCTCCAGCCATGGAGCAGCAGCTATGCCGGTTGCAGCCCAGTCACCAGGGCTATGGTGCTGAGGTAAGCCAGGCAGGTTCACACTGTAGTAGTCCACCAAGATGCAAATTATTTGTTAACATGTTCATTTCAAGGTCTGTGTTTTCACATTTGTCCTGCATTTCCATGTGCTCATGGAGAGCAGAATCTGATAGTAAGGGCTCCAGGGGAGAAGTTGGGGAGATGTGGGGAGGGGAAGGGGGAAGGCTGGGGAAGAAGGCAAGTGGGATACCTAAACTCCCAGATTTATTTTCCTCTCTGCAGCAGTGGGAGGAGGACAAATCCAAGGCAAACCTCCAATAATTAGATTATAAATTAAATTATTAAAAAATTATAAATTTTCCATATATAAAATCTAATTTTGGGGGGTATCATCTTATATTCAAGTAAATATGGTAGTGTCTAGATCAAGATTATTTTATGGATAGAAAAAAAAGCATGCAATCATCTGTAAGATGATATGTAAATTTGGAAACACCCTAATTGTGATTTATTGAAGGTAACTTTTCCAGAGATGATTGAAATGCCATAACTGGCAATCTGGAATCTGAATCTATAAGGGACGGAGGACCGTATAGGTAGGATTGTGTCTCTGTCCTGAAACAATATTTAGTGCCTACTTCTTGAGCTATAATCCAATGTTTTTAAAGGATTTCAGTCACTGGAAACCATCTTTCTGTTAGAAACAGCAAAAATGCACTACAGTATGCTATTCTATCAACAGGTTGAGTCTCTAAAATGTGTTGGTCTACATCTATGTCAGAAGCTTTTGTATCTTTTTTTCCATCCATATTGCTAGTCAGACTTTCCATCTTGAGCATTGTGTACAACTTGATAGTTTCTTGCTACAAAAGTGAAGATTTTAAACATATGCCTCTCCATATGTTTAAAATCTGAAGGCAATACCCTTCAAGAGGTAAAATACAGTGTTTTCAAACTGAACTCAAGTGAACATTTATGGATTAAATCTAGTGCTTTTAAAATACCAGGGACATAAACTTGGTGAATCTTCTCCAACACAAGCCAGAATATTGAACTCACTGGAGCCAATGTCTTGACTAAAGTACCACTTGGCAAGGTGAACAGAAGCCAATCCCAATTAAGAATCTCAGCAGCTACATAGTGCTGCATATATTGTATGTGTCTTTTATATATATATATATATATATAAGGGTTGTCAATAAATTGCGGTCAACGTGTGCAATTAACGCATTAATCATTGCTCATGTTAATTTTTTTAACACATTAATTGTCCATGTGGTTTTGGAGCCCATCCCTCAGCTCCACTCTGCCACCATCACTGCTGCCTCCAGGCTACCCTGTGGGGCAGTGGTGGTAGCACAGAGGACCGCAGGGCAGCCCAGGCATGGGCTCTGGGTGGCTGCAGTGGGGAGGTAGGGGCACACACAGAAATAGACACAGACACAAACATGCAACTGCAGCCTGCAGGCAGCCAGGAATGCAGCCTGTCAATGCATGTAGCAGCACCCAGTAGGGATGTCTGTGAAGTGGAAGAGGCATGGGGGAGGAAAGGGCCGTGGGGATGCAAATCAAGGGCCCTACAGTGAGGGAGTGGGGCAGGGACAGGGGCTGGGGTGAATGGGCCCCAGGGCCAGGGTGGGTCATGGGACAGAGCTGAAGGCATCTCATCCAGGGTTGTGGGGGGGTCCCGTAGCTGTGTACATGCCAGGGGAGGCATGGGGGGCATGTGCACCCCAGATTTGCGTGCAAGGTGGAGGCAGGCTGCTGCTGCGGGCTAGGGCCCTCTACCCCCTCACAGCTTCACAAATTCCCCCCATATGCACTCACCCCACCCCCACCCCCAACCATACAAAGTACCTGCATGATTTTGCATAACTTTGAGTTTTTATGTGCATAATTTTGAGTTTTTAGCTGTGTGATCAAAATTGTGATTAATTGCGACTAATCTTTTTAATCACACAACTAATCACAATAATTTTTAGTCATTTGACAGCCCTAATATATATATCTAGATATAGATATAGATATATGTAAAGTAAACTCACTATATGTAAAATAAACTCACTCAATTTCTGTAGCTTTCTAAAACAGTCTCCCATTTTGTTTTTACACTAATAGGAAAAAATGAAATCATGCTTCATAGTGCTTTCATTCCAAAGCACTTTGTAAAATGATATAAAACTATAGAGAGAGAGATTACTTCACCCACCACTGAAACAGAGACATCTTTTAGGTGAGACAGCAGTGATGTATAAATCACAAAATAAAACCACACTATTTTTCTACATGTGGGTTTTAACCTTCATTTCTAAATAATATCAGATGGACAGGATTATAGTACATACACCAAAGAAGCCACCATGTATCTTCACCCTTCATAAGCTGTTTTTCATGGATATTTCTCTTCCCACATAATTTTACTGAACATGCAGGGAACTCTTCTTTCCCACCAAATAGAAGTGGTGATGCATGTATTCCCATTTCTCATGCTATGACCCATACCATGCTTGCCTTACTCATACTCACATTTGGCCTGTAAAGGCATGAAAATAGCTGATATTCAAGGCCTATACTCTTTTAATTTGTATACCTGATAGAATTTAGCAGAAATGTATTTGCTACACTAAGTGCACAAAATAGCCTATGAGCTCTCAAGGAAGAAAATGTACTGGTGTCTCAATATAAGGTAAACTAAGTCTATGTTTATTACCACCTATTAAGTAGCAAGAACCAACCATAAATCTGTCACATACAGTTTAATACACTAATCTGCAAAACCTAACACTACTTTTTATGGATTGTCACACATACATGCACACAGCAGAAACACTTAGGTACTGTTCCAACTCAGGAATCAAGATTGTAGTTAGGACAGTAAAATAACCTTTGTTCACAGCTAAACAGTATTCTGTTACTTGTCTACAGAGAAAAGTTGTCAGAATATATTGGCTTCTTAACTGGAAGATATATTTAAAATATCATTGTATTTTTATCCAGTGAGGCATACGTGCAATAGTAGATGCAGATAGTGGAGCAAGCTAACTAAAGATTTTGGCCCTAGTCCTGAACTGCTATGTTCATATCCCCTTTTACATCTTGAGGCTACTGGTCCCTGGAATAAATTAGAATAGCCTGACCTCTTTATTGAATAGCTTGTAATACACTTTATTATATCTATATAACCTTCTACTGATAGAAGTGATCTTTCTTCACAAATAAAAGGGATTTTTGGCAGGAATGAAAAATATCAGATTGTGGCAGGCTTTTGTCACAAACATTAGAAAAACATACATCCAGGGTGCCTATGAAAGGTTTTGGATGCTGAGTTCTCTTTGTCCAGACTCTGACTCAGTATCTCTCAAAATATGTATTAGAAAGAGTCGCCTGAGGAACAAAAACAATCATATTAGTGAGGACATTATGCCCTCTTCCTTTTGGATACTTCTTCTCCATCTCAAAATGTGTATGTCTGACTGGGGTTAGATATTGAAATAAAAAAATCATTAAGGGGATATAACCAGGTTGCTTATTCTGTTGGCTTCTCCATGCAGGCTTGCTCCCTGAGGAGCTACTTAGCAAGTCCTCCCAAGCAAGGAACAGTTTTTTTTAAACCAGGGTTGTCTGCTGGTGGCCCACAAGGGGTTAACACATGACCCTGGGACCACCTAGCCACCTCTGCCCCTTGCTCTGGCTGCAGCAGCATTCACAGTCTTCTTAAGTCTCCCTCTCTCCCCCCTCTTCCTCCAGCTTCCACTGCCTAACCCAGCCACAGCGGGGCAAAGCAGCATGGTGCAACCCACAGTGCTGGGTGAACCAGCAGCCAGGAACATGCATTCATGGTGCCATGGAGGAACCCGCAGAGAGCTGAAGGTGAGGCGGGCTGCTACATTATGCAGGGCAGTGGATGTCCGCCCCCCTTCCCCACCTCCATGAACATAATGCAGTGGCATAGGGGGAGCACCCACCACGCAAATACATGGTACAGCAACACAGTGTGGCCTGTGGTCTCTTGCTGGTGCATCTTGTGGGGCATGAGGCCCTAAGCTGTGCCCTTTTTAAAAAAAATAAACAAACAAAATCATTTTTTTCTGCCTTGTCCCAGGCACAAGCAGTGGTGATGCATAGAGGGTGCATGGGAGTCCACATTCACCGTCTGAGAGCACCGGTGCACCCCCTGATAGGCCACACTCCCCGCTCAGGTGACAGGCAGGGGAGGAAGGTGGGAGCACCAGTGCCCCCCTGCATGCACCAGCTGTTTCCAGGAGTGCTGCAGCCACTTCCTGGCCAGCGCAATTGGCCATGGGGGGAACCCCGCCCCCGGATGGCAAGATTGGCCATGGGGGATGCCCCTCCAGTCACTGACTGGTCACTGGGGGGGGGGCACATGACTCACCTGACTAAGGTGGTACCAATCACCCATGAGCATAAGGAAGGGGGGCCCTTTTGGCTCTGGCCCCAGAACAGCAGCCTGGCCCATGCTTGTAGCACATCATCCCATTCACACAATGCTTCCTCCCCACTTCTAACTCTTCTGGGAGATTTTAAAGATCCCACCAGGGCACTTGCTGCTTATCCAAATACCCCACAGTTGGGCATTTTCAACAGGGCTGACTGTTCCTTCTTAAAGGAACAGACCACCCTATTACAGAAAAACCCCATACACAAAAACTCAAAAGCCTCTTGCTGGAATTGACTGGACTGCATTAACTAGTCACCCCAGCAAAGACTGGGTTTCCTATGTCCCAAATTAATTACCAAGTGAATAGTTTTTCTATGTCCCCAAATAAGCACATTGTACTTGCTTGTTTCCCGGCTTCTTGCATTGTTAACAGTTTCTATCTTCCAATGTTCAAAACCCCTTTACCTAGACACAACTGTAATCCACCTGTAATCTTGTTCAAGTCACTTCACATCAATGTGCTTGTTTCCCCATTTGTAAAATGGGCATAAATGAAACTTACCTCCTTTTTAAAATCCTTTGGCCAAAGAGTGCCATGAGATTATTGAATAAGACAGAATGACGCCATTCTATCTTAAGCTTTATTTCTTCTAGTAGTTTGAGGCACTCATCATTCATTGTCAAGTGACATTTATTATTGATTGACTTCATGTAAGCACATCTGTCACTGGCCCAATCCCCCATGATTGAAATAAATATAAAAGTTTTCCCATTGGCTCCAGAGGGAACAAGATCGGGCCCATAATGATGGAACATGCATCTCGTAGATCCACAGAATAGCTGAATGTCCATTTATGCTCTGTATCCAAAATTCTTCAATAGCCCTAATTTATCAGTGATATGGTGAGTATAATGAATTCCCTCATTATTTTAACTTTGCATTAAGTACAGAACAATCAATGGCATTGTTTTAATCAAGAAAGACCAATTGTAATAAATTGCTCCAATTTAGCCCTTTTTTTTGGTAAAAGAACTCACCTAGGACATCTAAAAGCCATTTAGTCATGTGGCTGGTATTAAGGTTAATGATTCTTGCCTTATTGTGCTTCATTGCTAAACTGTGAACTAAACAATGGTAATCACTGATAGCATAGTTTGTACCAGAGATTTATTGAATAGGGATTCTTCTGTAGTAGAACCATGTACAATTGTTAACTGCCACTTCATTGGTCATCTAAGTGGAATGTTTTATAACTGAAGGTGACATGTTGCCATTTGATGTGGTGTGTTAGATGTGTATACATTTTTTCTATGCATTTTAGTTTTCCACACTGTATTAATTAGGAAGCAAAGAATCCTAGAAGCGTAGTGCTTATTAGCCCAGGAGCCAGCTGAACCCAGGCAAAATCACCTGCCCCCATAACTCTATGGGATCCCCTCCCTGGCTCAGCAACCTCGCACTCCCATCATCCTGAGATACTAGCATGGCATGGGGAAAGGCAGGCAGAGGGAGAAATAAATAAGAAATCCTGCCCAAGTGTAGGGGACTGGTCCCAACGATCTTTAAGGTCCCTCCCAGCCCCTAACAACTATGAAACTATGAAACATTTTAGGAGAAACCATTTTTGTTTAAGTGGGGGACATACTCAGACACAAAAGGAAGGAAGGGGATCCTTAAAAAGCCTCCTGACCTTAAAACATCTAACCCTAAAAATGGGTGTAAATAGTTTGGCTAAAAGATCTCTGAAATGCTTTTACATTATACACAGGCTTCTAATTCATATGGATGTATATTAATTAAATGTGTTGTAACCTTAATATAAATTTTTACTTAGGTATCCGATCATTTGGTCCATTGATGCCTGGACCAAATCATTGACTAAAAATATTTAACTGAGAACTGTTTAATTTTTATACTGATATTTTTAATGATTTTGCACTGCCTTTAAATTTGTAAGAGCCAAACACCTTTGAGAGGACTAGGCCTGATTACAATAATTTATCCAAGAGACAAAGAGAAAAAAAAATAGCAAGGACAAAATAATCAACGTGGATGTCCTTTATTCTTTCCATGTAAAAATATTTACAACAAATATCTGCTCACAGTTTTAGCAGGAACTCCCCCAAATGCATGTACCTTTGTGTCATAGTATAGTTTCATAGTAGCTAGGGTCAGAAGGGACCTGAACAGATCATCTAGCCTGCCCCCCTGCCACAGGCAGGAATGAATGCTGGGTTCACAAGACCCCAGACAAGTGATCATTTAACCTCTTTTTTAATTTACCCAAGGTAGGGGCAAGGACCACTTCCCTATGAAGTTGGTTCCAGATTTTGGCCACCTTAACTGTAAAATATTGCCTTCTGATCTCTAACCTAAACCTATTCTCCATCAGCTTATTACCATTGTTCCTTGTCACCCCAGGTGGTGCTGGGGAGAATAGGGCTCTTCCTATTTGCTGATGATCTCCCTGATGAGTTTGTAGGCAGCCACCAGGTCCCCCCTCAGCCTCCTCTTGCTGAGGCTGAAGAGGTTCAGGTCCTTCAGTCTCTCCTCATAGGGCCTGTCCTGCTGCCCTCTCACCAAGTGAGTGGCCCCTCCTCTGAACCCTCTCCAGGCTGGCCACATCCTTTTTAAAGTGCGGCACCCAATACTGGACGCAGTACTCCAATTGCGGCCTAACCAATGTCGCACAGAGGGGGAGTATCACCTCTCTGGACCAGCTTGAGATGCGTCTTTGGATGCATGACAAGGTATGGCTGGCCTTGCTGGCTGAGGTCTGGAATTGGCGGCTCATGTTCATCTTGGAGTCAATAATGACTCCAAGATCCCTTTCCACCTCTGTGCTTTCAAGAGGGGAACTCCCCAGCCTGTATGTATCTTGTGGATTCCTTCTCCCAAAGTGCAGCACCCTGCATTTATCTACGTTGAACCCCATCCTATTCTCATCTGCCCACTTTTGTAGTCTGTCTAAATCTAGTTGCAGCCTCTCTTCCTTCAAGTGTGCCCACCTCGCCCCACATCTTAGTGTCATCAGCAAACTTGGACAACGTGCTTTCAACCCCCTCATCCAAGTCGCTGATGAAGCTGTTAAACAGTGTGGGCCCAAGGACCAAGCCCTGAGGGACCTCACTGCTCACATCTCGCTAGGTTCAGTACGACCCATCCACCCCTACTCTCTAGGTACACCCCATCAGCCAGTTTTTTACCCATCCAACTGTGTAGGCATCAATGCCACAGTCACTTAATTTATTAATGAGAATGGGGTGAGACAGTGTCAAAGGGCTTCAAAGGCCAAATTCTAGAAAGATTACATCCATGGCAACACCATCATCCAAGGATTTAGTTACCTGGTCATAAAAGGCAATCAGGTTGGTCAGGCAGGACCTGCCTTTGATGAAACCATGCTGGTTGCCTCTGAGCATGATCTCCCCTGCTGGCCCCCCACAGATATGCTTCTTGATGATTTTCTTCAAGATCTTCCCAAGGATCGAGGTGAGGCTTACAGGCCTATAGTTACTTGGGTCCTCCTTCCTCCCTTTCTTAAAAATGGGGACCACATTAGCTAGTTTCCAATCCCCTGGCACCTGGACAGATGACCACGAATACTCATACAGCCAGACCAAGGGCTCCACAATGACCCCTGCCAGCTCCCTCAACACCCTTGGGTGGAGGGCATCTGGACCTGCAGATTTAAAAATGTCCAGCCCTTCCAGAAGATCCCTAACTACATCTGCACTGACCCAAGGCCTGACAGAGCTATCCCTGAGATTGTCTCTACCTCTGGTAGGAGGGATGTCCTGGTCCCTGTTCAGGAAAACAGAGGCAAAGAAACTGTTAAAAATATTGGCTCTCTTATCTGGCATAGCCACAAGGTTACCACTTGAGACTTGCAGGGGCACTACATTGCCTGGTGCCCTCTTCTTACTCCCAAAGTACTTGAATAAGGAATTTTTGTTGTCCTTAATCCTGGACGCTAGCCTGAGTTCCATCTCTGCCTTGGCCTTCCTAATAGCCCTCCTGCACTCACGGGCCGAGGAGAGATTGTCAGGGCCAGCTGACTTGAAGGTATCCAGCTTCTCAAGATGTTCCTTCACGAAGTCAGCATTAATGGAGGGCAGGGAATCACCCTCACCCGGACTTCCTTGTCCCGTAGCGGGCATGGGTGTCCCATGGGACTGATGAAAGACCGACGCAAAGTACCTATTTAATAGGTTGGCTTTTTCCTGGGCGTCAGTTGTCAGTTGCTCCATCTGGTTCACAGGGGTCCAACGTTGCCCCTGCTTTTCCTCCGGCTCCCCACATATCTGAAAAAGGACTTTTTATTGTCCTTGATGCTCAAAGCTAGTTGGAGTTCAGTTGCAGCCTTGGCTTT
>NW_005842237.1:1142650-1177745 GCF_000455745.1 Alligator sinensis
TGTGTCATTGGTGCCCACATGAATAAGGAGCATGGGATAGTGGTCTGTGGGTTGGAGGAGCTTTGGGATCCTCTCCGCAATGTCCCGGATGCGGGCCCCTGGGAAGCAGCAGACTTCCCAGGCTAAGGGGTCGGGGTGGCAGATTGGCCCCTCAGTCCCCCTCAGGAGGGAGTCTCCCACAACAAACACCTTACGTTTTGTCTTGGGGAGAGCAGGGGCAGTAGCTGCAGTTGGGCCCGTGTTGCCTGTGGGAGCCGGCAACTCAGCAGGCTCTGCTGGAGCGGCAAGAGGTGCATACCTGTTGCTCAGCTCAGGTGGGGCAGGGGCCTTGGTGTGGCGGGCCTTAGGGCCCTTGACCACCCTGGTCCATGCCCCTGGCTGGACAGAGTGGGAGGTCCCGGAGTCCTCCTTTGGCCTGGAGGGAGACTGTGGTCTATCCTCCGCCTCCCGGGGGAGAACGGCCTGGCAGTAGGAGTCTATCTCCTGCTCACAGTCCCTGATGGCACACAGTCTCTGGACTGTGGCCTGGAGCTCCTCCAGCTGACGCGCCAGAGA
Source organism: Alligator sinensis (assembly GCF_000455745.1). Lineage (NCBI taxonomy): Eukaryota > Metazoa > Chordata > Crocodylia > Alligatoridae > Alligator > Alligator sinensis. The sequence goes on from NW_005842237.1 coordinate 1,143,206, forward strand.
CCCCAAAAGGGAGCAAACCCCACAAGGGGAGGTAACCATGCTCCCAGGCCCCAGAGCCTGAAAAAGGGACAGGCAGCCCCCGAGGCTGAGAGCCAGGGGCTCCGTCTGTGTGGAGGCCAGAACCAAGGGCTCCGTCTGGGTGGCTGTCTCTGAGGTGCCAGGGGGGGGCCGCGAAGCCTGAGGGGACCCTCAGGGTGCGGCACGTGCCCATCCGTGGCATGCCTCTGGGAGGCTGGCTACGGCTGGGACTGTCTACCTTGGGGGGTGCACAGGCAGGGTCCTGGGCCCTCCCGTGCACCCTCCAACGTGAACTCCACGCTAACTCACGCGCTGGCAGAGAAGCGCACCTGTTTGCGCAGCCTGGTCGCGTGGCTCCTTGGGGGGCATTGTATAGACCATTACAGAAAAATTCAGTTGTGACAAATAAGGAGAAGGTGTATAATAAGGTTATAAATACTATGATACAACAATTTATTACATACAACACTGTATGTAACTGGGTTAATGATGATGTATAAAATCTATTTTTTCCAAACCTGAGAGTTACCAGATAACCATGAAATTGGCAGAGGTAGTGTAAAGGCATTGGCTATTATCTTTGAGAACTTACAGAGATCAAGTGAGGTGCCAGAAAACTAGAAAAAGCAATATATTGCCCATCTTTAAGAAGCAAGCAACAGGGAAAACCCAGGTAATTACAAACCAGTCAATCTAACCTGAATACCTAGAAATATTTTGGAGTACATTGTTAAGGAATCTATTTCCAAGAACCAAGGTGGTCAGGAACATCCAATAAAGATTTGTCAAGAGCAAGTCATACTTAACCAACCTGTTTTCTATGACAAAGTGACAGGCTTTGTGGATGAATAAAAATAGTGAATGTGTTATATCTCATTATCAGAAAGGCTTTCAGCACTTTCCCCTGATTTTCTCATTAGTAAGCTAAGGAAGTATAGTCATGATGAAACTACTGTAAGATGGGCACATAACTGGTTAGATCAACTGGGAAGAGATACTAAGTTCTGCAGGGGTCTGTTCTCAGTCCAGTAGCATTTAATATTTACATTCATGGTTTGGAGGATGGAACTGAGTGCAGACAGTAAACCGATAAATAATACTAAGCTGGGTGGAATAGAAGACATTTGTGGAGGATTAGGTTTAAAAATGGCCTCAATAATTGGAGAAGTAGTCCAGAATTAATTAGATGGATTTTATTAAGAGCTAAAAGGTTCTGGGGGTCAAATGGACTGCAAGACGTGTGAATCAACAGTGGGCTATTGTGGCAAAAAAAAATATCTGTGTTGCATCAAAGGAGAGTCACATGCAAGTCACAGGAAGTGATTCTTTCATTCTATTCAGCGCTGGAGAGGTATCACTTGAAGTACAATGTCCAGTTTTGGACTCCACACTTCAAGAAAGAAATGAAAACATTGGAATGAATGAAGTGAAGAGCAAGAAAAACAATTAGAAGTTTGGAAAACATGAAAAAGGAAAGGTTGGAAGAGCTAGATTTATTGGCTACCTACATACATGCTCATTGGCATTCTAATTAGAATGCTCCATTCCTCTTTGCTGGTAGTTCAAATAATTAATTTTCAGTTGTTAGTAAGAAGGGTTTTATTGTTGATCAATCTGTTAATATTTTTGTAAATGATTTGAATATGACTGTAATTTATTGCCATTAACACATATTTTTCTGTTTCATGACCGCTTTTAAAAAGCCTGGGCCAGGTACAGACTATACTTTTACCTGTATAAGGGATCAGAATTTCTGATCCCTTATACAGGTAAAAGTATAACGTCTGTACCTGGCTCAGGCTTCTTAAAAGCAGTTGTGAAATGGAAAAATATGAATTTCAGACAGCCAGTATGAAAGGTCAGGACACATTTCATTTTCATATATTTAGTGTTTCTCATCAACCACTTTTTAAAATTTTTTATTCTTAGGAAATTTCAGAAACAAAAATTAATATCATTACAACTCTGAGCAAAACAGTTTCAAAATACTGAAATTGTCCATAAACCAGAAGTCTGAATTTTATCTAGGTCTACTAATAATGACCTTTGTGTAGGCAGTCTCTTCAACCATATATTGCTCACTGCATGCTCTGATCCTAAGAGGTTATGGCTATAAGTCAATAACTATACACCAATCAGCCTAGTACAGAAATGTATATATGTCATACAATTAAAAAATGTTTATTTTGTGTTTGGCATATTTTTATTCAGTTATTTCCTGTTTTAATGACAATAAATTACAGTGATATTCAAATCATTTACAAAAAATATTAACAGATTGATCAACAATACAACTCTTCATACTAACTATTCAAAATTAATTATTTGAACTACCAGCAAAGAGGAATGATGTCAGAGATATTTATGTCAGGTTGGGGTGTACATTTTTACTGATTCATGTCACAGGACGATGTCACCAGACAATTACTGGCCCCCTGAAAGGGGTCCCAGTTCATTTCAAACATATGTGAGTAGTTGCCTTCTCTTGGGGACTCTTCTGTCACGCCTTGATGGTAGAAAATAAGACAATATATATACCATGAAGGGGAGAACCTGGACTCTCATAAAATGAACAGCATCCACTTTGGTGGTGGTTGTTGGGCTCCACCTCCCCTTATAACCTGCCTGTGCTCAACGTATCTTGGCCTTGTAATTCTTAATTCCTTAAGGACAGAGAACATCACAGTCAGCTTGAATCACTAGCGGGTTCATTCCACCATCAGTCTTCTCAACTAATGTTATCAACTATTTGGTCTCTTTCACAGTTACGTAATCCTTTGCATCAGCATAGATTTCCCTCCTGGGGTTCTACCCAATAGTGGGTTCAGGAAGGAATCTTTTCTTTCTTTGTTTCTCCATGTAACAGAGTTCAGGAAAGCTTTCTCATTCTTCTCCCTCTCTTCCTTCCGGTTCCCCAGCTGTCCCTTTTGCCAGGACTCACTGTGACTCTCACAAAGTGCTCAGGGTCAACAGTTCCACTCACTTTCAGCCATCGTTAGCACCATCTATCCACCTCTACACCTTCACGTAGATCACAGCAACTGTCAGCAGTTGTTCCTCCATCCCCTCCCTGGGAATTAACCTTCATTTCTTTCTCTTTTATAGGTCCTTCCAGTTCCAGTGGATATTCCAGGTCAATCAGTTTCCCCCTCTGCTGGCTACAGAGTCTCCACAGGTGCACACTTTTTGATGACATAATTTTTCCCCACTGCATTCCACATTCTTGTTCTGGGTAAGTATGCATATTTTCTCCTTGCAGGGGCTGATAACAGCTTCCCTGTTACAGTTCAATCCACTGTATTTTATTAAAATATAGAAGAACCTGCATTTATGAAGATCTCAAAGGATACCCAAAGTTTCTGCAAAATCAGTGTGCAAAATCCAGCTCTTGTCTTTGCAGGTTATGTATTATACAGAAATAGCATGTGTGACTATCAGTGCTATTTATTATTTATTGAACCTCAGTACAATTGGGCCCCATAAAAACCTCAGTCTGATCCTTGAGGAAAGTAAAGTTCTCATTCAAATGAGATAATATATTAAGGCAACTTAAACATGAATTTAAATTTAAAATATCAATATTAAAACATGCTGGTGATAGGTATTTCAGTGGTGAATATTTTCAACTGTTTGGGGGGCAAAATTATCTCAGTAAAACACTTCTATCTAAATATCACTCACCAACCCCAGATTAGTGAGTGAAATTGGTCTCTGTAACAGAAAACCTAAGGGTCTCTTATTTTAAGGGAGAACAAACCCAAGGAGAGTCCCCAGGTAGGGGAAGACTAAGAGAAAAGCTGAAGGAAATCTGGCCCAGGAAAACAGGGGCTATGAGTAGAACAATAGGACAATACCCATGTGAGCAATAGGAAGACTATTGTGGTGCCAGCTGCTCATCAATATGACTGTAGGCTGGTGCCTTGCAGGAGAGACTAGGCACTGCTACAGATAGGCTGACATGGAGACCAGTTAGTAAGCCTAATTAGAGGACACCTGCAACCAGCCCTGTGGAGTCACCTGACCAGAAAGGGGCAGGGTCTAGGAGAGATATAAGACAGAGCCAGAGCCAGGGCAATCAGTCTGGCCCTGGAGGCTGAAGAGGGAGGAGCTCTGCAGTAAGATGCCTGTTGCTGAGAGAGAGACGATGGGCATGCTATGCCAGGAGATAGCAAGTCTCTAGGGATAGCATGAGGGCTAATAATGGACTAAAGTCCATGACTTGGTAGGAGTTTTGGTATATAGCCAGGAGGTTAGAAGTTTAGTTATAGCCAGAGTGCTTTTTTTTTTTTTTTTTTTTTTGGGGGGGGGGGGGGGGGGGGGCAGTATCTTTTAGCATAAGAAAGTTTAAAGTTTAGCTTCAAAGTTGGGTTTGGGACTGTCAGGGGAAGGCGGAGGTCACAGTAGTACCTGACAGCATGGGAATGCCTTGAGCCCTGCCAAAGGCTATGGCCTCAATAGAATCGGGCCAGTCACCTAGAATCGGGGCCAGTCACCTAGTCTCCAGAGAAGGGTGAGATGGGAGACAGTGGCCCAGTGCAAGGGATGCAGGGGCCAAAGGCACACATACTAATGACCAACACAGCTGAGGCCAAGGTAGCCAAACCCGAATCTGTGGGCCAGGGCTGGTGGTTTGCAATCAGAGAAAAGGGGCAGAGACTGAAAAGAGCAAGGATTCAACCAGGAAGTGATGATCATAAAGTAACACCTGTGAGGCATGGGCATGCCTGTAGGGGAGGTTGGAGACCATGAATAGCCCTTAAGGCTATAGGAGACTTGGTAGGGGCCTGAGGGAAGGAACTGAGATAAGTGGGATCCAGGAGGGGCCTGCTGATGGCTAGAAGAACTGGGGCTCAATCTAGGACTCTCAGGCAGCCTTCCTTTTAATCAAACAAATACACCAAGGTGTGTCAGGAGAGTAAGAAGGGGAGGGCACCTTGGAGCTGGAGCAGGGAAAGGGTTGTATGGTTACCAGGAGGTGTCATGGCTGCCTCTGGAGCATTAACTTTGTGTAACAGGGGGCAGGGGGTATGCTCAGGGCCCAATCTCATGCTGGCCCACCCACCTGTTTCTGGGTCAGTCACCTGCTTCCTCGTCTGCCATGCCTTGATGATATATAATTATGATCTGAATTAGGCGGGAGGCTGCCCATTTCTTGCCCCAATGCCAGGGGGTGCTATCTGCAGCTCTGTTCCTCCCCTACACCACAGCCCAAGCCTTGTAGATGGCATCCACAGTTCTTATACTGTCACCGGCCCCACACTAGGCCCCAGAATCCTTCAGTCCAGATGCCAACTAGATCCTTCCAATCAGACGGCCTACTCCACCCTTATTCTGGGCTGCCTAACTCCCTGAACTCTTTCCTTGGGTGTGGCCCCCCCAGGACCTTTGGCCACACAGGCTCTGGCCTCACCTCCAAGGCCAGTCAGAAACCCCAGGCCCTCAGCTCTGGGTGTCCCTTGCAGTGACCCTGGCCCTTTTGACCATTCTTGTGCTGGCCCCAGCATTAACCAGTTGAGGGTATTCTAAGTCAGGCTTCTGAATCTATAACCTACTCTCTAACCTGGGTCCGCCTTCTTGACCCTCCCATGGGGTAACCCACCCAGTTGTGGGATCTGGGGTTATTAAGGCATCCTGACCCACCTTTTGCCAGAGTGGTAACTGGCCTGGCATTTCCTGGGGGCTCCCGCGCCACTGGGAGCCCCACTAGGCCACCCACTCCTGGCAAGGTGCAGTTTTAGGTCATGCCCAGGACGAGGAGCCTCCAAACCATTCAAACCAAAGCAAACCTTAAGCTCCTGCCCTTACCTTCAGAATGTTGCATACAGCCTTGCAGCCAGGTGATGTTTCTGCCTGCTGCCAGCAACGAACTCCTCTATTTATATAGGCAGCCAGAGATATAAAATGACCGCCGCAATCAAGCACCTGCTGGCTGCTTGTCTCAGCCCTTAAAGTAGCAGGCACCAACACTGCCCTGCCACACCTTCCTACAGTCTCATTGTGTAATCAAAGAAAAATCATTAGTCTTGGGTTCAAGGAACTAGCCATGGTTCTTAACATAACACCTCAGTTGACCTTGAAATAATTGCAGGTACTTATATGACACCTCACATTGCATGTATCTTCACATTGTGCCAGGGAGCAAGAAGCCTCATAGAATCAGAGAAAATTAGAAGGAACCTCAGTAGTTCATCTAGTCCAACCCCCTGCTCAAAGCAGGACCATTTCCATCTATATCATCCCACCCAAGGTTTTGTATAACTGAGTCTTAAAATCCCCCAAGGATGGAGATTCTACCACATCCTTGGGTATCCTGTTTTAGTGCTTTACTACCCTCCTCATGAGAGAGATTTTCCTAATACATAACTTAAACTTCCCTTGCTGCAACTTGAGGCCATTGCTTTTTGTTCTGTCATCTGCCACCACTGAGAACAGTCTAGCTCCATCCTCTTTCAAACCACCCTTCAGGTAGTTGAAGACTGTTATTAAATCCCCTCTCAGTCTTCTCTTCTCCAAAATAAGTAAGCTCAGTTCCCTCAGGCTCTATTCATAAGTCAAGTGCCCCCACCCCCCTAATCATCTTCATTGTCCTCCACTGGGCTCTCTCCAATTTGTCCACATCCTTCCTGTAGTAGAGGGCCCAAAACAGAACACATTACTCCAGATGTGGCTTCACCAGCGCTGAATAGAGGGGAATATTTACTTCCCTTGATCTGCTGGCAACACACCTACCAATGCAGCCCAGTATGCTGTTAGCCTTCTTGGTAACAAGGGTACACTGTTGGCTCATATACAGCTTATTGTCCACTGTAACCTCCAGGTCCTTTTCTGAAGAGCCGCTACTTAACCAGTTGGTCCCCAACCTGTAATGGTGAATGGGCTCACGGGCTGTAATGATGCATGGGTTCATTGGTCCCCAGCCTGCAATGCTACATGAGATTGTTCCATCTCAAGTGTAGGGTTTTTTTAATCCCTTTTGGTCCAATCCACCAAGATCTCTGTGTCTCTCTGAATCCTAACTCCTACCCTCCAGTGTATTCAAGGAGTGGATGCACCATGGATTTATGAAGGGGCATAATGAAACTTTCAGTTTCATAGATTTCATAGACATTAGGGCTGGAAGGGAGCTCGGAAGATCATCAAGTTCAGCCCCCTGCCCCAGGGGCAGGAAGTCAGCAGGGATCATAAGATCCCAGCAAGATAAACATCCAGATGTCTTTTGAAAGCATTCAGAGTAGGTGCTTGAACCACCTCCGGCGGCAATCTATTCCAAACCTTGGGGGCTCGGACAGTAAAGAAGTTCTTCATTATGTCCAGCCTGAAATGGTCATGGAAGCATTTGTGACCTTTTGAAGTTGTCATCCCTTGGGTTGCTCTGATGAACAAATGTTCCCCCAGATCCTGGTAAGCACCCCTGATAAACTTATAGGTAGCCACCAGATCACCCCTGAGCCTGCGCTTTTCCAGGCTGAAGAGTCCCATGGCTCTCAGCCTCTCTTCATAAGGCTGCTTTCCTGACCTCTGATCATGCACGTGGCTCTCCTCTGAACCCTCTCAAGCTTCTCCACATCCTTTCTGAATTGTGGAGCTCAAAAATGGACACAGCACTCCAGCTGCAGCCTCACCAAGGCTAAGTACAACAGGAGAATGATGTCCTGGGATTTGCTAAAGAAGCATCTATGGATGCAAGCCAGCGTTTTGCTTGCCTTACTAGCAGCACTATCAAATTGAAGGCTCATGTTCATCTTGTGGTCAATCATGACCCCCAAGTCCCTTTCATCCGTAGTGCTAACCAGCATAGCACTGCTGAGTCTATAAGGATGCTGCAGGTTTTTCTTCCCAAGGTGGAGAACCTTGCATTTTTTGGTGTTAAACACCATCAGGTTCTTATCCGCCCATTTCCTGAGCCTGTCATGGTCAGTCTGGATCACCTTCCTGTCCTCAGGTATGGACGCTTTACCCCAGAGTTTGGTATCATCAGCGAACTTGGCCAGTCTACTTCTGACACCAATGTCCGCATCATTAATGATGTTAAATAGTATAGGCCCAAGGACAGAGCCTTGGGGGACCCCACTGGTCACAGGGCACCACGACAATTGACTTCCATCAACCACCACCCTCTGGGTCCGACCACGGAGCCCATTCTCCAGCCAGTGGATCGTGGTGAGGCCAAGGCTGCAGTTAGCCACTTTTACTAAGAGGTGATCAAGGGATACCAGATCAAAGGTTTTTTTTAAAGTCAAGATATATGAAATCAATCTCTTCTCCCTTGTCCAGGTGATAGGTCACCTGATCATAGAAGGAAATAAGATTGGTCAAGCAAGACCCACCCGCAACAAACCCGTGCTAGCTATCCCTCAGGAGGTTGCCATCAGCCAGTCTATTGAGAATGGCCTCTTTGATAATCTTTTCTAAGACCTTTCCTGGGACAGAGGTCAGGCTGATGGGCCTATAGTTTACCGGATCCACTTTCTTCCCTTTCTTGAAGATAGGCACCACATTGGCCTTCTTCCAGTCTTCGGGCACTTCACCAGAGTGCCAGGAGTTCTTGAAGATCCATGCCAGGGGCTGAGCTATGATGCTAACCAGCTCCTTGAGTAACCTGGGGTGGATCCAATCCTCCATCCTGTGTAGGTCTTTCTTTTTAGATGCAGGAGGTCCACTAGTTCCCTGAAGAGCCAAGGGTGCTGCTGTGTCCATTTGCTGCCTTTCCTCCGAGTTGGGATGGACTTTGCTTGTACATCCAGGATTGCTCCTTTGAGGAGCAACCACTCATCCTGAACTCCCCTCCCCTTTGGGTTGTGACCATTTAGGGCCTCCCTGACAAGCCTCCTGAGCTTGTCAAAGTCAGCTTTCCTGAAGTCAAGGACTTCTGTATTGCTGACTGACTTGCCAGCTTTATGGCAGATGGTGAAGGTGATCAGCTCGTGGTCACTGTCATCCAGCTTCCCTTCAATCATTAGGTCACTGATTAGGTTATCCCCCATTTCCAGAACCTGTTAGAGCCGCGCTTTACCTCTTGTCAGCCTGTCAACTTCTTACATTAGATAGAGCTCATCCACACATGAAAGAAAGAAAGCTTTGTGACTGCTTGGATTTGGCTGAGCACTCTTCCCACGAGATGTCTGGGTAGTTGAAGTCTCCCATGACAACCGTGGACCAGGAGCGTAAGGCCTTAGCCAATTCCCTGGCGAACTCCTGGTCAAGCTCTTGATCCTGGGTTGGAGGTCTGTAGTAGACTCCCACCATTGTGTCCCCTGTACCGTGTTCCCCATGGATTTTAACCCAGAGGGTCTCTAGTCATCCACCCTGGGTGCCAATGTTGGCTTACAGGGATGTGTAGCTTTCCTTGACATAGAGAGCTACACTCCCGCCCCTTTTGTCCATTCAATCACTCCTTTACAGGGTATAGTCGTCTATATCTGTGGCCCAGTCATGGGTGGAGTCCTACCAGATCTCCATTATCCCTATGACATTATAGTTATTTGTGTTAAGCAGGAGGACAAGTTCCTCCTGTTTATTCTCCAACTCATGGCATTTGTGTACAGGCAGGCAAGTGTCCCTTTGGGGGCCCTTGCCTTGCCTGCCGCTCACTCCAGGGCTTGGGCAGGGGTGGGATCCCTTATGGCTTTGCAAGGATTGCTCAGCGGGCCAGCAATGGTGTTAGTGCTCCCACGCCACAGCAGGCTCAGTTTAAAGCCCGGTGGAGCAGGTCAGCCAGTCTGGCTGAGAAGAGCCTCCTCCGCAGCAGAAAGAGGTGGAGGCCATCCCTTCCCAGCAGCTCATTGCCTCTCTTACCAAAGAGTGGACTGTGGTCATGGAAGCTGAAGCATTCCCAATGACACCAGCACCACAGTCTTTGGTCCACTACCTCAATCCTCCTCTCCCTCCTCAGCCCGTAGCCCAAGACTTAGAGGATCAAAGAAAACACCACCTCCACCCCCAAACCCTTTAGCCCCGCTCCCAGATCCCCATAGCTCTTCATGACCTGGCTGGGAGTGCTTTGAGCCATATCACTTGTGCCCACATGGAAAAGGAGCATAGGGTAGTGGTCAGTGGGCTGGAGGAATTCAGGGATCTTCTCCTCAATGTCTCGGGTATAGGCTTCTGGGAAGCAACAAACTTCCCGTGCTAAGGGATTGGGGTGGCAGATTTCCCCCTTAGTCCCCTTCAGGATGGAGTCTTCCCTGACAAACACTTTGCATTTTGTCTTAGGGAGAGCGGGGGTGGTAGTTACAGTTGATCCTGTGTTGCCTGCAAGAGCTGGCAGATTGACAGGCTCTGCTGGGGCTACAAGAGGTTTATACCTGTTGCAAAGCTCCAGCAGGGTGGAGACCTTTGTGTGGTGGACCTTGGGGCCCTTGACCACCTTGGTCCATCCCCTTGGCTGGACAGCAAGGAAGTCCTTGAGTCCTCCCTTGTCCTGGAGGGTGACCGTGATCTGCCCTCTGCCTCCCAGGGGAGAAGGGCCTGGCAATAGTTGTCTATCTCCCGCTCACCATCTCTGATGGCACGCAGTCTCTGGACTGCGGCCTGGAGCTCCTCCAGCTGGTGCGCCAGAGACCTCAAAAGGAAGCAGACCTCACAAGGAGAGGTGGCTATGCTCCTGGACCCCAGAGCCTGAAAAAGTGACAGGAAGCCCCCGCAGCTGAGAGCCAGAGGCTCTGTCTGTGTGGAGCCCAGAACCATGGGCTCCATCTGGGTAGAGACCTCTGAGGTGCCAGAGTAGGAGACCGCAGACCCTGAGGGGACCCTCGGATTGCGGCATGTGCCCATCCATGTCATGCTGCTGGTAAGCCGGCTGCGGCTAGGACTGCCTACCCTAGGGGGCTCTCAGTCAGGGCCTCGGGCCCTCCCGCTCTCCTTCCTGTGCAAACTCCCGTGCTAAATTGTGCACCAGGCCCAGAAGCACTGCTGTTTGAGTGGCCTGTTCACAAGGCTCCAGTCGCACAGCTCCCAGGGGGTCCTGGGGTCTCTTCCTGGGGGTTTCTGGGCTCATGGGGGCGCAGTGGGCTTATACCCGCACGACTCGCACCAGAACCGGGTCAATTCAATTCAATTCCATTGAAACAAAATCTGCAGACATCTGACATTCAGAATCCCGAGAAGGGGGGCAGAGGGCTGAATCTTGTTCTGGGATTTCTGAAACAATATAGAAATCTGTACCATCTCCCATGCATTACCTCATCCATACACACATGCGCACACACACACACACACGCACTATCTATATATAATCAAATTATCTTTGTGGTCTGTGTGACATGACTTTAAATATTACATTTTGGGAATAAAAGCATTTCAGTGCGCTGATAGTGTAATGCTTTAGTCAAACATTCTACTGTACAGCTACAATGACAAATATCTAAAATATCTAAAAAGTGTGTGTGTGTGTGCACACATGTATATATGTACGTGTGTGTATATGTGTATGTGTTTATATATGTATATAAACTTATGTATGTGTGTGTATATATGTGTGTGTGTGTGTTTACACACACACACACACACACAGAAACAGAGAATTTTAGACCTGATATTTGTCATTGTAACTACACAGTAGATTGTTTGACTAAAGCATTAAACTATCAGGACATTAAATATTACATTTGGGGAATAAAAGCATTTCAAAGTCATGTCACAGAGACCACAAAGAGAATGTGATTAAATGAATACAAATTTAAGAACTTAATAAATAATATTTACCAAATGAAAAATTAATTTAACCTGGCATTTGTCTTTTAAAAATATACCCTTTAACATAAATTAAAACAAAAAAGAAGTTAATTGGGTTACTCTGAATATTTTTTTAAATTATCTTTTCTTAGCTGAGTCAATTTGAATTTTGGAATTTAGAGTACAGTTAATAAAGACACCCAGATTTTTTTCTTGCTTAAGGATTTTTCTTTACAATTCTATGAATGACAATTTATAATATGTGCAATTTATTAAAAACTTAAAATAAGCCCCAGGTTACTGTATTTGCATCAATTAATTTCTTTGAATTTCTGTCTCAGACATTATTTCATTAGAATAACATATTTTAATATGCTGGCAATACTTGCTACAATAATACCTTTGGGGTTTAACTGATATTCTGGCTTTAAAAATAATTTACAAATCACCCATGGTTATTGACAAAATGCTAGGGTATTAATAATAATTTTAATAATAATACCAACACTTTTATACATGGTTATATTTATTTATTTTACACACACACTATGTAAATATATAAAAAGGAAAAATCTTGTCTGAGGACAACCATTTCTTTGAAAATTTTCATGGAGCGTTCTCACGGAATGAAAATAATTTTACCTTTAAAAATGCCACATGATCAAAGTTTTGGGATGTGGCATTATGTACCTTCCTAGACCCCTATTCGAGATGTGACCATGGTACATATTCCTTAGCATTCTCAGAAGGGAGCTGCAAGGTGACCTCAGCTATGTAAGTATAAACAGACTCTAAACTCCACATAGATACCAAAAATGCATGTGGTAATTAAAAACTTCACTAATTCAGCCATGTTAAAATTTATTCTCTTAGACTGAAAGAAGGACATAAACATCTAGAAGTTAGATTTGACAGCTCCTTACTTGTAGGTGGCTGGTCCCCACACAGAAATCCAAAACCCAGAGTTCAAGCACTGAGGTTTCCTAGCATGGGGAGAATGAGGTGGCTAAGAACGACATTCAAAATACCTCAAGAAAGTCTCCCAAACTCCCTCATTCTGAGCAGGAAGGAGCCTAGAGCTAGTCAGTGTAGGTATGGACAAATTATCCAAGTGCAATGCTTGTAAAGGGAGCAGGGACTTATCATGGAACAACTTATACATAGTAACTGTTCAATTACCCACTCTTCTCTTACCAAAACTCATTACTCTTCAGCCTCTGGAGAGACAAGACTACAGCCTCTGTATGATCAGGGCCTTTTCAGCAAGCTTAAACACCAAATTAAGATACAGCTACGATTACTTTAATTATTACCATTTAAACACAGAATTAAGGTACAATTACAATTCCCTGAATTATCACCATGCAGTCAGAAAAGAGGGATGAGAGAAATCTACACCCTGACCTTTTATTGCCAAACTCTCAAAACATAAAAACAAACACTTATTCGAGTAACCATATAACTACCCCATAAAATAATAGGGACATGTCACAGAGACTGGGAACATGTCGTTTTGAATTCATGGAGTCTCCAATCCCCTTCCCCCCTGCTTTTCCCTCCAGCCTGTACCCAACATTTATAGATAACTTATTCTAATAACTGTTCTCTGATTGATTTTATTCAAATCTATTTGCTTCACTGAAACTTTTGGAACTGAACTGAACTAGTTCTTTGTGGGCTTGGAGGATGTCAATCAGTTAAGATATATGCTTCTGGAGAAATACACTTCTGGAGGGGAGGATTTCACAGATTTCATAGTGATTAGGGCTGGAAGGGACCTCAGAAGATCATGGAGTCCAGCCCTCTGCCCAAGGAGCAGGAAGTCAGCTAGGGTCACAGGATCCCAGCAAGATAAGCATCCAAATTTCTCTTGAAGGCGTTCAATGTAGGTGCTTGAACCACCTCCAGTGGCAGGCTATTCCAGACCTTGGGGGCTCGGACAGTGAAGAAATTCTTCCTTATGTCCAGCCTGAAACGGTTTTGCTGGAGTTTGTAACCGTTTGAACGTGTCATCCCTTGGGGCGCTCTGGTGAACAATTGTCCCCCCAGATCCTGGTGAACACCCCTGATAAACATAGGTGGCCATCAGATCACCCCTGAGTCTGCACTTTTCCAGGCTAAAGAGCCTCATAGATCTCAGCCTGGTGTCATAAGGTCTGTTTTCCTGACCTCTGATCATGCACATGGATCTTCTCTGGACTCTCTCAAGCTTCTCCACATCCTTTTTGAATTGAGGAGCCCAAAACTGGATGCAGTACTCCAGCTGCGGCCTCAACAAGGCTGAGTACAATGGGAGAATGACATCCTGGGATTTGCTTAAGAAGCATCTATGGATGCAAGGTAGCGTTTTGCTTGCTTTACTGGCCTCAGCATAACTTTGAGGGCTCATGTTAATCTTGTGGACAATCATGAACCCCAAGCCCCTTTCATCCGTAGTACTAGCCAGCGTAGCACTGCCGAGCCTATAAGGTTGCTGCAGGTTTTCCTCCCAAGGTGGAGAACCTTGCATTTTTCAGTGTTAAACACCATCAAGTTCTCATCTGCCCATTTCTTGAGCCTGTCAAGGTCAGCCTGGATTACCCCCCTGTCCTCAGGTGTGGATACTTTACCCTAGAGTTTGGTATCATAGGCAAACTTGGCCAGTCCGCTTCTGACTCCAATGTCCACATCATTAATGAAGATGTTGAACAATATAGGTCCAAGAACAGAGCCTTGGGGGACCCCACTGGTCCCAGGGCACCATGACAATTGACTTCTGTCAATTACCACCCTCTGGGTCTGACCATGGAGCCAATTCCCCAGCCAGCGGATCGTGGTGGACCCGTGGTGGACCCAAGGCCGCAGTTGGACAGTTTTGCCAAGAAGTGATCATGGGATACCAGATCGAAGGCTTTTCTGAAATCAAAATATATGACGTCAATCTCCTCTCCCTTGTCCAGGTGATAGGTCACCTGGTCATAAAAGGAGATGACAGTGGTCAAGCAAGACCTACCTGCAATAAACCCGTTCTGGCTATCCCTCAGGATGTTGCCATTGGACAGTCTGTTGAGAATGGCCTCTTTAATAAACTTCTCTTTATGTCCTTTCCTTTACTTTTATTTATAGTTTTTATTGACAAGGCTGCTTTGTTTCTACATCTAAGAAACTTAATAGAAATATCTATTATGAAATAATATTCATTACATTTGGTTATACAAATACCTATAAGATAAAGTTATGATATAGCATTTTTGGATTATCTAATTTAAGGTCTCTTATTATGCTCTATTTAATCTGATCTGGTTTAGCTAGATATGTTATTTGCTCCTTCCCTTTCCTAGATGTCATATCTGCAAAGATTCATCCTACAACTGTAACAGGCTCTTGGGGCATCTTGCTTTTGCCATCTTTTAGCTTTGCATAGCCTCCTTGAATATGATCTATACTGGCAGCTAGTGATTATACATTTCCACCTTACCATATTCAGTCAACAGAAAACATGCTATTATTTAATAGGCTTCTACCTAGCTACGTGATTCCGTCCTTCTCATCAAAAGAAGGAAACAACACAGCTGTTACCTCTAACTATCATTAGTGTTTTTCCGAAAACCAATTATTGTCACCAGGCCTGGCCCAACACTTGTGGCCTTGACCAACAGATTTTATTCTACTTTCCCATTCCTAAACTATTCCTTGCGGCTAAAATACAATCTTAAGCACATACTGTCATAATTCAGACTTATGCTAGGTCCAGAGTCTGCACTTGTCATTGTAGTGTTTCAGTCACTGACTACATCTGAGGCATACATTCCCACATGGCAAATGGGAGCTAAGGCTATTTCATTCAGGAGAAGCTGTCTTGGTTTATCTTTCACTTGCCATAGGGAAAGAACATACAGATACAAGTCACTGTCAGCTACTCTGTGATTAGTCTCCACATCCAAACACCAATAAATGATAAACACAGAAGTGTATCTGAAATCCTCCCCAGAGCTTAGGCACTTGAGTCAGAGTAACAGGCAGGCCCCTCCATCTGCTTAGGATTCAGAGCCTGTACCACCTACCTGTCATGATGGCAGGTATCTACAGCCATTCCTTGAAAAACTGAACAGGACTCCCTGATTTTGTTTGGGGAAAAAAAGTCTGCAGCACCATCACAACCTATTCTTAATAACAGTTTAATGATAAGAGCATTTACCTCCGAAGTGGCAGATCTGGGTTCTACATCCACTTCAACTCCCATCCTAGGCACAAAGCTAGAAAAGAGGTTGGCCAGGATACCACTCACCCATCCCATTGAAGCTTGACCATTGCGCATCAGGATGCAGGATTCATCCTGTGATCAAAAAGCGACAGCACAAGGACTGTATCCTACTGAGCAGAGCACTTGCAGGGGAGAGGGGACCCCTGAGATCCAATCCAAAGACTGCTCCTGTATTTTATCTAACGGTGAATGTGAAATGCATAAACAGGTACTGGCTTTCTCCCACAGGGTGAGTGCCCTAACAACTAGGCTGTAGAGTCACAAGTCACTTGAATAGTCTATTTCTGGCTCCCCACCTTTTGCAGTCCCTGCTGTCCAGCAGCACAGCTTCAACAGGTGGTCGTGAGAGGTTGTCAGCCTAGCCCTTCTTCTGGTATTTAGGGCTTTCTTCTAGCTGGTGGGAGATGGCTATAAGGACCATGGGACTAGAACCCAGGTTCCCCCTCTTCCTGGGTGACTGCTCTAATGACTAGATAATTTCTTAACAGGTGGGTGGGAACACCACTGCCACACATACATGCATTCTGGGAGGGTTAGACTTGCTTAGAGCACAGCTAATTAATTAAACCCCTCAGAGGATTTAGTTGCCACTGCTAGTTTCTAGATCCTAATGGGATTTAGGAGCTAAGCTCCTCAGGCCAGGGTACATTTGCACAGCTGCAGATCAGAAATGCAGATATTTAGTTAATTTAGGCACCTGGCGGGTTGGTCAGCAAGTGAGGGAGGACTTTCTGAATCACAATTTTGGACTCAGGCATCTGGAGTTCACCTAAGTGCTATTTTAGGCACCTGAATCTTTTTGGATCTGGCCCCTAGTCAAAGTATGAGAGGAGCAGGAATAAGGAAAGTATTACCAGATAAAGCAAATAAAGGCCAGTTAACAATGGGCTAGAGCCAACTAAAATCACATGTGATCTTCCATCCTCTACAAGTGTGGAAAGCTGCCAGTATCAAATGACAGTAAAATAGCTCTGCAGCTGCATGTTGTTGAGATGGTGAGGTGAAAGGGAAGAGAGAGATTGTGGCAATCTGCCTCCCATTCATTTATTCCCAATTCAGCCATACACATAAGATTTTACAGCTAAAAAGCTACAGAAATCACCTTTGTTGAAACTTTCTGAGAAAAATTCTAAAACAAGGGTCCAATTGGCCAGACATACAAGGTAATAAATCAAATAAATATTCTGGAGTGGGTATAAACTGTCTGTGGCCTCAAACACAAAAGCAGATCTCCTGAGTTTATCTCCATAGGAAGGAAGCCCTTGCCAATTGTCGATTTTGTTTGGAGAGCCTGGAGCAACTAATTTTCAAAATGCATAGGGAAAACAGGCATAGTTTGTTTTTTTTAAAAGGCCAAGAAACATGTCCCAGAGTTCATACAAAATGGACAGATTAAGACTGGAGTCCAATATATCCAGTTTAAATACACTGAATCCACTCTAGCTTTCCATACCATTGCCTTTAAATGCATTCAGCCAAAAATAGCACCAGAAGGAATTGGAATAGTCTTTTCACAGCTACATTGTAGAGCTAGTGAAGTTCTAGATGAAACTATAGAAAATCATAGGAATTGTGATTTTTCTTTTTATCAACCTAGATCCATGAGCCTCTTTACATGGACAAATCTCACACTGAAGTAAACTCAATTATAAAACAGAACAGGAAACATCAACTTTTAGCATATTGAGAAAAATAAATAGGAAGATGATGATGACAATATCAACATGTCAATTTTAAATCAGCAGAAATTTTGCCAGTTTAAAGACTATTAGATCAGCCCCAGGTGGAGGAAAAAAGCATATATCAAATCTTCCAGCTATAATTTCTTCTTTCTATTGTCTTCACTGGATGTGGTTGCACAGATGTTTACTGAAAAAGACTTTTATTCCATGTGTTTTGGACTATTGGATGCTTGAAGGTATCAGCATTTAAAACCTTGGCTTCATAAAATACTTCATATGAATGTAAATTCATAGTATAGTGTTCAACTTTCAGCTGGTAAATTATTATCTTTGTGCTTCACAATGAATGAAACTAATGGAATAAATATTGAGATTTAGATCTGGAAATGCATCTATTTTTACTTAACAGAGATTCTTGTTTGGAATATTAATATAATACTTAATATTAATTAACATGCACCAACTCTGCACCATTTGTAAATGAATCAAGGAGATAATCTTGGTTCTAAAATGCTTACCATGTAGGAGGTCAAATAGATACAGCACTGGATAACCAAACGGCAGAAATACAAGTAGTGCAGACATTGCTTTATTGTCTTTAATTAATTATAATTCTCCTCCCATTTTAGAGTTTAGATCTAGAGGGTTTCCACAAAAGAAATATGTTTTGAATAGAAACAGGGATTTATTATAGATTTAAATGTAATGTTGAATATTGTGTACTGTAATGTTGTAACATAGCCAACAGCTCCCAGAAGCCCCTAGGGATCTGGAGGAAAGAACTGTAGTGTGAACTGCAACTCCCAGAAGCTTCCAGAGGACTGGAGGAATATACTGTAACATGCACTGCGATTCCCAGAAGCCAGCCCCACAAGCTGCAGTAGTGACACTCAGACGTGAGAGTCCTGGCAGATAGCAATTAAACATTTTGGGGACCAGAGGCAGGTTGGGAGTCCCTCCGGAGTTTTGGGAGGCTTCTCAAGTGTATATACTGTGGTATTAGTGTTCCCTACATGTATGTACCTTAATATTAATGTTTATTCACCTGTGCCTGTCTCTTTCTCCCTAACCCATTGGCTTATGACCCTAATCCCCAGCACCCCATACACAAGAGTGGGAACTTCCCTTGCAGCGTCCCTGTGCCAGTTCCTGGGGCATTGTACAATAAGATACACATATAGAGAGAGTGCACATGCACATTACACACACGCTTTCATGAACCTAAGTTCACTTCATTGGATTCTGTGAAAAGATACAGAAAGCAAAGCATAAAGGGAAGTGCAACTAGAATGCAAGAGACAAGGTGGGGAAGGGGGGAAAGAACAGTGAAAGGAAGTGACAACCAGAGGGATTCTGTTATCCTTGTCTAGGAGGAAGTACTAGACAAGTTAGAACAGGAAGCAGTGGAGCAAGAAACTATCCACAAACTGGACTGTGTTAAGTATGGCTTAAACTGGGACTATGGATTCTGATCTCATTGCCTAAATTAGATTTTGTGACCTCCCCAGGCACATTTATACGAGATGCTGACTATGCAGTAACTGAATAATACTATGCAATAGCATATCACAGCATGGGCAGTGCTAATATAGTACTGTGCAGTATTATTAGGCTACTGCACATTAGTGTCACTTAAAAGATGTTTGCTGGTGCTACTGCACAGTAACTCCAGTTGTTGCACATTTATTTAGTATTTGCTAATACAAGTGTTAAATAAATTCACAGTAATGACTGCACAGTAGCATCTTGCGTAGATGCACCCCCTTTTTTTCTATGGATTTACTGCTTTTCTCTTAGCATTGTCCCCACCACCACCCCACTCTCGCTCTCTCTTCCTCTTATCTTTTGTATTCTAACTCCTCTCTCCTTCTTTTCCAGGTCTTTTCACAACATCTAATGACATGAACTTGGGTTCATGAAAGTTCGTGCTATATCTATCTATCTATTGATCTATCTTAGTCTATAAAGGTGCGTATGTAACCTGCCTTCTCTCATTATAGATTCCCCATTTTTAATTTTTAAATAAACATTTGAAATTTCCTTTTGTTTCAAGTAAACAATAGAACTGTTTTATCTGGGTGAAGTATGGTTTGAGTATAATCAGTGGAACTATGAGAGAGAGACTATCAATCTGAGATACCGATATCATTTTAATATTGCTTATTCTTCCCCACCATCTTCAATTTAGTATAGACCATTGTTCCAGCTTTTCTCCAAACAAATCAGGCCAAATCAGTACTAACTTACTGGTAAAGCAAAGTGTATGGGATTGCATAGGTTCTTAATCAGCCCAAAATTATTTCTTAGACCAATCCTAAATGGAGATACAGCCCACTATATTGTTTGGGCTTTGGTCATTTGAGGCCTAATTCTTCATTATATTAAGGTATCTTTACTCTGGCCAAACAATGTCAAGGGGGCTTAGCATAACTTAGAATCAAGTCCACTATCATTTAGGTCTCTCAAGTTCTACAAAGAGAAAAGGAGAGGAGCAGAAATGGCAAGTAGGACTCAAATGAATCGTTTTATGAATCGGCAAATTTAACTTTCACAGCAGCATTTAGAAACTATGGAAGATGTCTCTGCACAACTAACAAAAGAACAAGTTCATTAACATATAACAACATATGCCATAAACAGGGGCAGATCCAGAGCAGTGTGCAGTGATGCTGTTGCCCCACACTTTGATTTCTGGACGACCCAGAGTTTAAAACCAACTACTTGACAATTGCATCAGCATTTCTATTCAGGCAGCAGTGAGCGAGTCACTTGACTTCATGGCTCATTATACTCTACCTGATTCCTTCTAAACCAATGATTCCCAACCACAGTGCTACAGTGCCTGGGGTGCCTTGAGATCCTTTGCATTATGGCATGTAGCACCCCTGAATGTTAGCACTGTTAGGTATGCAAGCGTGATTTACAAGGTTAAGGAAGAGATTTCAAACAGGAATCAGTGTTAAAAAGTATCCTGACCTGTTTTGGGCTTTCTGAGTTGTTTGCAACAAAAGAAATTGCTGTATTATATTTCTGTAGTTAAAAAAAAAAAATCAAGTGAGAACTAAGCCCACCCGACCCCCTACACACAGGTATTGCACAACTAACTGGTTAATGGCACAGTTACTTTGAGACCAGCTACACGTGCAAAGTACCTATCTTGCCATAACAAATTTCAACCAGCTATCAAGTTAGACCTCAAAAATGTGTACTAACTTGCTAGCTGGTTGCTATCAAGCTTTAATTTGTGCATGTACCAGGGTCTTTCCTGTAGCTGGGAACCCCATCAGCTGACCAGGATGCCAGCTGCAGGGTTGCACCATGCACAGCCAGAGCTGGGAGTCCCACAGCCGAGAGGCCTCCCAGACCCAGAGTGCTACAGCTGTGAATGCTGGGTCCCCACAGCATGCCTCCCTGGACCACCACCCAGCTGGGTCCCAGCAGCCTCAGGGCAAACTGTGATCTTCCAGCCCCATGGATGCATGAAGCCCTCAGGGCTGGGAGATCACCCATGCCATGATCTCCCTCAGCCCCAATCTCCCTTTATCTCTCAGCCCTGAGGGATTCATGCACCCTGAGGCTAGGAGATCTCATTCACAATTCCATAATCAGACCTCATGCTATGCATGTGTGGCATGGCAGGGGGGTGTAACTGTGTACATCATGCATTAGATCTCATTGCACCTTTACCTGCATGTGTAGCGGGGCCCTAAGAGCTTACATTTTCCAAGGGATGTCAGAAGTCTAACAAAGGTTGAGAACCACTGCTCTAAATTCTTCATTCCACAGGTGTGAAAAATTCTCTCCTGTTTAATGGACTTGATATTCCATTTCTGAGATTATCCTTTCTTCTGCAGTTCTGCTGTCTGTTAGCTGCTCCTCTTACTGTAGCTCCTATTTCACAACCCCGCAGACCATTTTTAACTCTAGTGAAAAACATTAACTCAGGTGAACGTCCTCAGGTGCGCAAATAAAGGGACTTTGTATATAACTTCGTATTGTGTACACCATCAAGATGCTCAAGAAGGCTTGATTTTGTTTTATAAATCTGAAAGAGTTGTATATTTAATTCTAATAACAGAACTAATTAAACAACATCTTTTGATTATTTTTGCCTAGTTTGTTGTGTTTTTTTTAATTTAATATATGATATAGTAAATTAATGCACGTTCCAATAAAGTTATATTTGTTTCTGCTTTGATCTTGAACTGAATAAGATAACTGATAATGGTACTGACATAAGACACTTAGGTAATATATTTTATTTAGTGCTGCATTATAATAGACTTCTGTAAGCTATTTTACTTAGCCCTATGTTACTTTGATTAAAATTACTATAAAAAAGGAGTGATACAAAATGGATTAAAAAGTGATTGATAGACTTCAAAAGTAATTTATAGCTGAAGAATTATCATCACAGAGGTGTTTCCAGTGGAATCCCACAGAGACCTCTACTGGTACAACACTGTTAGGTTGTATTTATTCATATTCTGAATATAAAATAATTGCTGGTGAAATTTGCAGATGATATAACAACAGGTAGAGTGGTAAATGATAAGCAGTGGTAAATGATAAATAGTGTTTGATCGGACAACATATTATAGATTGGTGGGATCATTTGAATAAAGAATGTAGACCAAACTTTTCGGTGGGGCCACTGCATTCTTTTGGAAAGTCACTCTGAAAGGGACTGAAGGTTTATGGTTCATGGTGGATAGCTAACTGTTCACAGTAGATAGCTAACTGTCAATGAGTGTCTTGTACAATGCTGTGGCTGTGTGGGGGTTACAATAGGCTTATATGGAAGCAAAAAGAGAGGCAGTACTACCTCTACATACAGACTCTGTGAGAAAATCTGGACTGGGAATTTTTCAATTAAGTCTTTTTAATCATAAAATGCCAGTTCATCAAAGTGAAACTATTCCGTCAATTT
The DNA here is from genome assembly GCF_000455745.1 of Alligator sinensis. NCBI lineage: Eukaryota > Metazoa > Chordata > Crocodylia > Alligatoridae > Alligator > Alligator sinensis. The sequence continues at coordinate 1,165,752 of NW_005842237.1, forward strand.
CAGTGAGTCTACCAATATTGGGGGGAAAATCCATAAAAAAAATCTCAAAAGATCCATTTTAATAATTTTTAAAATAAATGCTTTGATAATTTAACCAAATTACTTTGTTTCAGATATTTAGGTCATGTATACTAAAAGAATTTTAAAACTTAAATTTTGTAATAGGGTGCTGAAAATTGAGCAAAAAATCATTGCAAAAATTATTTGAGGTCAGGCTCATTCAGTTAAAAGTTTGAAAAGTGATAGCAGACAATTCTTTAGTCTATCAGACAGACAAAAGAGATCTAACATCTAGAAGCAGGATCCAGGAATTTGAGACTACAAAAAATGGTGCGCATTTTTAACAGTGAGGGCAGTTAATCATTGGAATAACTTACCTGAAGATCTGATGGATTTTCCATTGCTTGAGGCCATTAAGGTAGATGGGTTTTTTTAAACAAAAAATACTGTAATCCAGAGGAGTCATGAGCCTGATGACTGATTTTCTATATGAAATTCTCTGGCCTGTATTATAAAGGAGGTCAGGCAAAAATGTCATAATGTTTCTCTCTCACTTTGAAATGTATGAATATCCAAAAAATGTGTAGATATATCTTGCCTCAAACAATTCTTTTAATAAAAGTGGCATCAATCCACATGAAAATCAGGTTTCCAAAGAACCTGTTGCCATCCAGCACTGACCAAAGGCTCAGAAGGCAGTATAATAGGAGGCTGCCTTTTCCAATAGCTGAATATGTGAGGTAGTGTGCATGCATGCATGTGTGCATGTGTAGACGTCCTAGGCAGTGCAAGGAAGGGGTCAGTTAGAGGAGAAATAAAAGACCATCTGTGTAGGAGATGTTCTGAAGCAAGAGCCACCTTAGATCTACAGGTAAGGTACTGTAGGCAAAGCATTTTAGTGCCCCTTCTCCTGCATTATAAAAAAGGTCAGTAACTTTTCTTAATGTTAAAACATCAAACACAAAAAAAAAAGTCCAGGAGGCTGGAAGGATTCAAGTCAACTGAACAGTTTCCTGAAAATGAGAGCCAGGAACTGTATTCTTGGGCAATAAAATAAAACTGAAACAGTGTCAGAAGCACCCATTCTAAATGACAGCTGTCGTGAAATAACAGAATGTCTAAAGCCAACACCAAAGGATAGCCTGGCTGGCATTGCATCACCTGATATCAGAAGAAAGGTAGCGAGCCAAAAAGAAAGATCATGGCAGATGGAAGACCCCAGGCATCCATTCTATGGACACACAGAAGTAACTAAACCACTTAATGTGCAAAATAGTTTTATAACCAGTGTTGCACTGTTAGACATGATGGCTGACAAGGCAACCGAGTTTATGAAAAAGAAAGATTGCAGGCAATCAGACGTTCTGAAACAGACCTGAAATCCTAGGAGAACCTTCCCAGAGGGGCTGATCTAGACAGGCCAACATGGCAATGCCTAAATCACCTGTGCACACAAACTGGAAGATAAGAAACAAATATGATTAAATGGGGCTACTCTAATGACACGAATATATGCAACTGTGGTGAAGTGCAGACTATGGAGCACCTGCTCATTTGCCAACTTCTTGGTGAGACCTGTACAAAGAAAGACCCGTCTGCAGCAATGGAAAGAGCCATCACTTATGAACTAAATGTTTTTTTCCAGAATTGTGCACAACAAGGACAATAGAAGCAAGATGAAGAAAAAAGAAAGCACCCAACAAAAGAATAATTATCTTTGTTATCAGCATTTCCTTCCCTGGGTCCCACTTTGTTAAACCATTCTATAGTAGTCAGACTTGTTTTTTTCCCTCCGCACCCAGTAATAGCAAGTTTGAAAAATCCCGTTTCAGACATCTGATATTTTTAGCACACCTATTATTTTTCACTTTAACAATGGTTTTGTCTTAGAGTTTCCCTAGATTCTGAAACAAGTTTTTCAAATTGCTTATATCAGTATACATCCTTGGTTCTGCAACATGGATGGATCCTTGCCTTCTGAGAATTAGTATGATTTAAATCATAAGTAAACTGACTTTCATTTCAGGCAAAAACTATTCTTAAACCATAGATCAAGCCTAAACAGCTTTTGCATTTCAAATAAGAGAAGAGCACTGCTTCTGTCTGACCTGTTTGAAATTCAGTCAAGATACCTAATCTCTGTCTACCTGTCTCTGTCCTTAGACTGTGCACTCAGAGTAGAGATTGTCTCTCTCTTAATATCTGAAAAAAGTGCTCAGCACAGTGTGAGCACTGCCATAAATAAATGATAATATTATAGTCATTGGGGACAGTTTTAGAAGTTATACACTCCCTTAACTATTAAGTTCCTCTTCCAACATCCCAGGAGAGTACTGAAGTTCAGCAGTTTAATTTGTGTTCATGCTGTTTTTCTGGAGGACTCTTCTGCAACACACCAGTGTATAAAGGAACTGTCATGGTGAATAATGTTCCATCATGAAGCTGCTTTTTTGTGGGTGACAAAAGCCAATATTTTTTTCTTGATTTGCTGAGGATCCAACATTTACTTTATGCCATTTCTTAGGGGTGTGTTGATGGTATAAATGGGTTACATACAGAGTAACAGTATTTTCTCCTCTCCTGCTGCAGAGGTACTATGGCAGTTGAGAGTGGGACAACTGGTATGAAAGAAGGAAGTGGGGGTGGAAATTGGGACAGCAGGTGACAATTCCACCCCCCACAAACAGCCTTCTTCCAAGAAGAGATACAGGAGAAAACAGGCAGAGAGAGAAAGAGAAAAGTGTGCAAGGAGAGTCAGGGTTGGAAAAACAATAATGAATAAAGCATGGTGCAATAAATAAATAAATAGCTAAAAAACCTGGTGACAAAGAAAGAAAAAAGCATGTCAGCTCCTGGTCATTCTCCTTGCATTTTTTAATGTAATTGTCTTTAAGATAATGAAGTTGTGCGTTGCCATATCAGCTCAGTACTCAGGGAACAAATGAAATGCAAATCACAGGCCTAACTACTAAAAGTGCCTGGTTACAGACAACAGTAATGCAGGACATAACATTAAAATTAGGAGCATGGCCTGGAACTTGCTGCTTCTCCCATCACCCACCATCTCATCTCTTGGTTAATTCTGAGAATACTTTCGGTGATGATCATGGAATGTAAAAATGTCAAGGCTCTGTGGCAATTGGGAACATAACTGTACATAATATCATTTATCTACAACAGTTTTCCTTAAAGAATAACAGCTTTGGACAAGAGAGAACATGGCACATTTGTTCAATCCCAATCCTGCTGACAAAGACTGGGGAACAGAGATGAATTTTTAGATAGTGTTATATAGGCCTTTACCAATTTCACCTTTCTCTCATACAACTGATTTTTCTGAGCAGTCATTGGAAGGAAACTAAATTTGTCATGTGCCACAGTTAAAATGTGTCAGTGCCATATATTAGACATAGGTTGTGTATGCACTGCAGCACTCCCAGTTTATTAACTCAGTAGACATATACCGGGGAACTAGGAAATGTCAGAAATGGCTTTTTTATATCCTCTCGTACTAAGTTTTCCACTTTGTGAAAGCACACACACACACACACTTCTCCATAACAAAGGAGAATGCTATAACAAAAGAAGAGCACCTTCCCAGTAAAACACCCCTTCCTCTTCAACCAGAGGGCACATCTTCACTCCAGTGACAGGAGTTGTCGATAAATGTAATGCAAAATCTTTCCTCTCAGTTTACTGTTATCCAGGAAAAAAGATATAATTTTAGTCAGATTGGTTTCTTTTCTTGCCTTTCTCCACTGCATAAATAGTGATCTAACTTTTCACCCCTTGCAGTCAGAGTCAGGTGCTGATTGTACAGGTGCTCGCTAGTGCCAGGAGTCTGATCTAAATAAGTCCGGGTGGGGGAAGGAGTGGGCAGGATTGGGGGTTTACTAGGTCAATGGGTGGGGGGGGAGTGGTGGAGGGTGGCTTAGCAGGATCATGAGGGCTAGGAGATCCACAGGGGAGGGGTTGGCAGGATGAGGGGGGACTCATGAGTGCACAAGAGGGTATCCATGGCAGGTGGGGGCAGGGAACATGTACAGCTAAAGATAGTCTAGTCAGGGCCAGGACAAGGGCTTGGAAAAATGCAGCCCTGAGGCCAGGGCAAGCAGCTGGGCTTTTCCAGCCCTGGGACAACACTCTGAACATGTATAGGACCCAGTCTACAATCACACAGCTCACTTTAAGCCATGTGATTGTAGATCAGGTCTTATATGTGCACATGTCTGCCACTGCTGAGAGCCATGCTGGGAGCATGATCTAAGTTTGGGGGGAGGGCGTGGAAAGGGGAGGATGCTGGTGGGTCTGTGTGGGGGTTGTCCATCCAGGAATGCTCTAGTTAGATCAAACAAGGTTCCTTGGGTGAATTTGATATCTTTTATTAGACCAACCCAAATAGTTGGAGGAATATTTATTAAGCAAGCTTTCGGGTTCAAAAACCCTTTGTCAGGCTAAGGAAGCTGCAGCAGTTGGTGTGTGCTCTTCCTGGATGGAATGAAAAGTAAAGAAGCCAGGGGCTGGGCTGGGCTGGGGAGTCAGGTGCCAGGCAGATTGTAATGTATCAAAAATCCAATGTCTATGTTTAGTCCCTGATCTCTAGTATCCAGCAGGTGGATGAAATGGAGCTCATAGGCGCGTCTCTGGGATGTGTTGTGTAAATTTCCCTTGAGGATCAGGACTGAGAGATTGAAGAGAGAGTGGCCCTCCTGTGAGAAATGTGCCCCCACCGGTAATTGGGTCTAAAGCAACCTTACAGGTTTATTTTATTACGTGTTTGCACTCTTATTGAACATATTGTAATGAAATTTTATGGTTTTGTAATGTGCGGCTCTGCCCAAAAGCATGCACAATAAGAATTAGTTTCATGCCCTTCATAGATTGTAAGGCTGGAAGGGACCTCAGAAGATCATCAGGTCCAGCCCCCGCACCAGGCAGGATAGACAAGTGGGGTCAGGTGACCCCAGCAAGGTGACCATCCAGTCTTCTCTTGAAGATCTCCAGAGTACGTGATTGCACCACCTCTGGAGGGAGCTTATTCCACAGTCTGGACACCCTGACTGTGAAGAAGTTTTTCTTAATGTTGAGCCTGAAACAGTCTTCCAGGAGTCTTCCTGCTAATTTATCTTGTTTCCATAGGTTTTAATGACCCCTCTATTTTAATAGTCTTTAATTTTGCTGTCTGTTAGCCATTCCTGGTAATGTCTCTCTCTCATTTTACAGCCCTATGACCTTTTTTAGCTCTAGCTGGCTAAAAACCTTAACTCAGGGGTAGAAATGACTGACAGTGAAGTATTAGAGGCACTGTCAAGACACTAAAGACTGGAGGTTTTGTTTTATGAATTTGAATAAGAGATACATTTGACTACAGGGCTAATGAAACAATATCTTTTGACAATTTTGACCAATTTTTGCTTTAAAAAGCATTTTAAGCAAAAGGGACAAGAAAAAAAATCCAAATGTATTTCTAATGTACTTATTTCTATATTATCCAAGCGCCAGTGTTCATAGTTCTAGTAGTAGACTACAGTATTTCAGCCAAACCTGCAATTATTCTTTCCATGAATTCCATTACTGCTAATGGTTGAAAACTTATCTGTGTGCCTGTAGTATTCTTTCTTCTGGGAAACTCTAGGATTCTTTCCTAGTCAGATAAACTTGTCCATCTTTTGTAAGGATGGACATAGGAAGAGTTATCCAAAGGCAATGGAGAACTATTTGCCCTTATTCGCACTGAGCATTAGCTGCAGTTAGTGTGAAACCCATATTCTAACCTACTCAGCCCTGATCCCAGTCACCTAGGATAGATTTAAAGGACCTCCAAACATTGGTCAGAAGTTTTTATTTATGGTCAAGGTCTGTAGTTTTTCTTGTAATCTTGATGGAAATGATTTGATGGTATTTTTGTGTTTTTTGGTGAAAAGGGGAGTAGGATCTTCTTGTAGTTCTTTGTAGTAGGTGGTGTCAGAGAGCTGTCTGTTGGCTTCCTTTATGTAATCCTCACGGTTTAGGATGACTATGGCTCCTCCTTTATCCGCTGGTTTTATTACTATTTGGTGGTTACCTATTAGAGATTCTATGGCCTTTTTCTCTGGTAGAGAGAGGTTGTTGTGGTGGCGTGTGTTGCTGATTATTTCATTGTTCATTTTTTCCCTGAAGCAGTCAATGTAGCGGTCAAGGTTAGGGTTTCGTCCACAGTGAGGTGTCCAATCTGATGTTTTTTGGGGCTTTTTGGCATTGATCCTTTCCTGAATGTTGTCAGAGGATGAGTTGTTGTTGGGAGTGGGTTCAGTTTGGTCGTGGAAATATTCTTTGAGGCGCAGGCGTCGGAAGAATTCTTCTAGTTCTCCACATTGAAGTATTTTATTAGGGTATTTTTCTGGACAGAAATGTAGGCCTTTAGAAAGAACAGATTTTTCAGTTTTGGTAAGCGTGTGTGTGGAGAGATTGATAATATTTGTGGGTTGGTTGCTGCTTTCAATTTCATCAAGTTTGAGGTTGGAAGGTCGTAAGGTGTTGGTGTTGTTCCTCTGATGGTTGTTTTGTGGCTGGGGAGCTTGTTCTTGGAGTAATTTGTTCCATTTCTTCTTTTTATGTAGGATGAATGCTGTAGAAAGTTTTTTGTAGTCTCTTTGTATCCACTGTATATTGTCAGGGAACATGCATGGATTTCTATCTTAAGTTGTTGTAGTGTATGACGATTTCCTTCCTGAGTTGGTTAGATCAAGCACAAGTTCACCTAGGAGGTGAACTCCATAAATCAGGCTAACTAACGGTAGATTGGGTTGGCCATTTTTTGCCTGATCAAACCTTTCCGAATGTCTGTACAAGAAAGTTAGGTCAATCTAAGTGTAAGATCTGCACATGGGTGAACTAAATTATTTCAGATAGGTATTTTTTGCCAGATCTAACCTCCCTGAATATGCATACAGCTCAGCAATTTAGGTCAACCTAACCCCACTTAGGTGAATCTAAATGTGACATTTGTATGTACCCTATGTTATGTGGATTGGTACGCTGCCTCTGAGTCCTGGAGCCTTGCATTTAATTGACCTAGCCAGATGCTCAGTCCTGCTCTTCTGTCTGCTACCAAAATTTTGTGCTCTTCTGGCATTTGTCCTGCCCTACAGGGTCCACTTGTGACCCAACTGGTCACATCTGTGCCTTAAGCCACTAAATTGCCTTAGAGACATTAATCTGCCCTCCAGCCGGCCCTTATAGCTGTGCCTATGCCTTGCAGCCTTTTACTCAGTTATCCTTCACCAGACCCTCTGGTCTTGTATTAGTTTCCAGTCACTCAGACCCCTTAGCCCAGTCCTCTTTCACATTGGGACTCCCTTCACCTTCACTCTGTCTCAGCTTCAGCCTCCACAACTCACTAGATCCCAGATCCTTATAGGCTCTGACATGGCTGCAACCCTACAGGGGGTACCTCCCAGACACCCCAACTGTGGCTCCTACCACTCCTGTAGCTACAACCCAGTCCTCTGGAGTCTAACCCACCACAATTATCAAAACCCAAAACATTACTCCAGGCTCTCCCCTGGTTCCCACTCTGGCTGGCTGGCTGGTTGGCTTCTCTCAGCTCTGGCCCTCCTAGGCCTACTCACATTTCCCACTGCTTCTCAGCTCTGTGCCAGGAGCTCCTTGGTGTAGCACAGCCTAGACCACTAGCCTTCCTGGCTCAGGAGCTCATATATCCCTGGGCTCCACTTGCTCCAGTCATGTACTCCTTATCCTGAGGTATGGCCCATCCACTCGCTGTTCTCCTCAACTGCAGTTGGCTCATCCAAGCAACAATCCTTCCAATCTGCCAGGAGCTCTGCCCTGTATGGCTATGGCTCAGTTAGCACCTTAGCTGCATTAAAAGCAGCCAGCCCTAGCTCAGCTGGCCCCCTATAGAATGCAGCTCTAGTCTGCTGTTTCTCTCTCTCAAAGTAACAGGGACCTTGCTTAGCATTACCATGTGTCTGGGTTTTCCCGGGCATGCCCTCTTTTTAGGTCCTCCCATCTCCGTCTGGGCGGTCTTTTAAAATAACAACAAATGTCCAGGATTTTGCTCTGCAACACTGAAGTTTTCAACACTGAAGTTTTCCCTGGCACTCCCTGGTTTGCCCTAGTAAGGAGCTGCTTGAGGCTGGGGGAAGCAGAGGGAGGGCGATTGGAGGCAGGAGGCATCACATGAGTCTGAGTGCACACATGCATGTGGCTGGCATGCAGCCAGGGAAGGTGATGGGATTGTCCAGGGGGGATGGGTGTGTGTGTGTGGGTATGGCAGGGTATGTGAGGGGGGTGGTGCCTGCCAGCACTGGGTGAAGCTGTCCAGATGCTGGGACTGCAGCAGGGTGGGGGAGGCCCTTCCCCGTCCAGTGGAGAAAGGGGGCAGGAGGGCAGTAGGGAGCTGCAGGTCAGGAGTGAAGGGCATCAGCAACACCACTGGCGGGCGGGGGGGTGCTGTCTAAAAGGATTGATACCAAAGAGCAAAACTTCACCATAACTACAAAGAAAAGGCACAGAGATGATTCAGGAATTTCACTATAAACAGTTCCCTACTGAGTTGTTTAACTGCATCTAGTTTTCTAATTTTTGGCTTTATGGTAATCAAAATTTACATTGAAAAGGAAAACACTCCATATCAATACTCACTGGGTAATGTATATAATTTCAGTAGCAGAAGTTCTTTCCTTCTGTTACAGGAAGAAACATGAATAATAATGTTAAAATTAGTTACAGCCAGTATGTGGTAGATGGACTGTTGCCATATGCTGGTTATGTAAATCGAGCAAATGACAAAATAAGGGTTTAGCATTTATAACTTTTTTTTTATACAATAACAAGAGTTATTTTTCATGTGCAAATTACTCAGCTGCTAGCTTTCCTATAGAAAATGCATAGCTTCAACATAGGGTTCCTTTATGAGACATTTTACCAGCGATCTTCTTTAGAATTATTTTTTGCCGATAATCTTTGATCTCTTCAGAATTCAAAGAGCATAAAACTCTTGTGTGGAATATTACTTACAAACCTGTAAATGTATTCTACAAGTAGTATATCCAGTCCAAAATATGCATGCCATAATGGAAGCCATAATGGAAGCCATAAACATTATATAACCTTGTCTGCCTGTGTCCTTAGACCAACACGGCTACAGCCTACACCCATATAAACATAGCACTTCAGCTTTTTATTCATTTATTTATTTTAAGCTTTCAGCAGATGGGTACAACAGGTATTACTAAGAAAAGAAGCAGGAAATTGGAGTAGAAATCAAAGCAAGTTTCTTGTAAAGTAGGGTCACAGTACCAGGGCACCAGCTCTCATTTTTCATGTTATAATAAAAGCATAATAGATAGCATGGAAAATGAAAGTTTAAATTGATTGTGGTTTATAACAGCTTCCTGTATTCTTAACATAACTTATCTTAAATTCAGGAGTTCTGCAGTCCCACAACACAAAATAATGGATATTTTCTCTCTAAACATATGCATGGAGGCTAATTAACACCAAATCCTTTTTGCACACTAAAAGCTCTCCAGACTTTATTAGGAAGGCAGTAATGTAATTAACTAAAGATTAAAGAGACTTGAAATGTATGAATGAGTATAGAAATTGACAAGAGATGCAGGAGAGGTAATGTGAATAAAAGAGAAAGCCAGAAAATGAGAGCAGCACAAGGTTAAGGTTTAAATCAAGACTGGAGGTCTTTTAGACAATATGCTGTAGGTCAGCCAGAGCTTGTGGACTTCATGTGGGCAAGTCTGAGTGAAATTCAATTGGCTGTCTTCTGTAGGAAGCTAACCTAGAGGCTCACAATAGTCCTTTCTAGTCTTAAATCTGTGGAGAAAGAAAAGGTTAAAATAATTTTAAAATATTAAATGTGAATATTTAAATTAAGGTGTAAAGCATACACAAATACAGAGCACATCTACACATGCCCTTACGGTGCTGTTGTTACTGTGTCATCCTAAAGGAAGTAAAGAACAGTGAAGTAACAGCCATTACTGTGCTGTGCCAGCAGCGCACATTTATTTGGCTGCTACATTGCTGTAGCAACATGCTATAGTGAGGGAGTGTGTTGCTACAGCGATGTAGCTGCAGTGTCAAGGTTTATGCCCGCCGATGCTATGTCACTGTAGCACATTGCTATGGAGATGTAGCATCTCATGTAGATGTGCTCATAGACTAAGGAATAATTGGTTAGAATCTAGTACCTCAGAGAAAGATCAGGGGGTTACAATGGACTGCATGTTGAATACAAGCCAACACTGTGCTCTTGTTGCCAAAAAAAACCCAACCCAACAGCATACTGTGTTGTATTAACAGAAGTATCACTTGCAAAACAAAGGAAGTCATTCTTCCACTCTATTCAGCATAGAATAGGCCTCACCTGGAGTACAGTGTCCAGTTTTGGGCCCCTCTCTTCAAGAAGGATGTGGACAGTCTGGAAAGAATGCAGCAGACAGCAACAAAAATGATTAGGGATCTAAGAGGCACAACTTATGAGGAAAGGCTGAAAGAGCTCTGGTTATTTAGTCTGGAGAAAAGAATACAAGATGAGGGAGAGGTGGGAATACTTGAAGGGCCATTCCAGAGAGGATGGGGATGGGATTTTCTCTGTGACTGTAGGGGACTAGAATAGGAGCAATAGTCTTAAACTGCAACAGAGGTGGAATATTAGGAAGACCTTTCTGCTTGTGAGAGTGATCAAGCATTGGGACATAGTACCTAGGGAAGTTGTGGAATCTCTATCAATGTAAATTTTCAAGGACAGTGTGAGGGAGAAGAACCAAGTCATGGGGAATTCCTGGGGAACCAACCCCTCTCTCTTCATACTGACCCCAAAGGAAGAAAGGAATGGCCAGCAGCCTCATGTCCAGGGTACGTGCCGGCTCCAGATAGGGCCACACAGGTCAGGAGGAGGGACTTCCAGCTCCAGAGGGGTGGAGGAGCATGGCACCAGGAGCTCTCCACTCAGAACCAGGGAGAGAGAGCCGGATGCTGAGGGATGGAACACACCCGGAGATCTCCAGCTTAGAGCCGGGGAGAAATAGCCAGACACCATGAGGTGGGGCACACCTAGAAATCCTGAGCTCAGAGCTGAAGGAGGGCAGCTGGACATGGAGGGGTTGGACACACCCAGAGAAGCTCAGCTGGAAGAGAGAGAGTGGGAGATGGACGGGGAGGGGCGAGGTACATCTGAGGACACCTTGCTGGGAGCCCAAGGGAGATTAAGACATGGAGTGGTGTGGCAGACCTGAAAAATATTGGCTGAGAACCAGTGAGGGGGAGAGAGAAGGTGGGGAACCAAAGGCCGGGACGTTAACAGCCTTGTGATAGAGAAGAAAGAATTGCAATGAGGTGAAGCAATATTAAAATAGATTACAAAGGAATAAGAAGTTTGTTGAAGCTGCAGAAATGACAAGGAACTTTTTATTTTTGCTTGTTTATGTTTTTACTTGAACTCTAACTTTTACCCTGCAGGGATTCTCTGGGTTCAGGTGGCGTGAGGAAGGGGTGCGGAGATGGTGGAGTCTCATATTTCTCAATAGCTGCGTGTCCCAATGCTTTGAGAGCATAGCTCTTCTGTTTGTTCTCATGTGGAACATCATCCCAGAAGAAAAGAAAATAATAAAAATCATTATTAAACAAAGTCATGGTAGGTGAGATATTTTCAACTTGGAGGAGTTAAAAAGGGGTAATGTAGGACCCCTTTTCCCCTATGAAACAGAAGATGACATCATCCCATAAGGACCATAAGCTCTATAGCACCTACAATCAACAGACAGGTTAGACAGACACTTGGCTGGGATGTTTAGTCACGAGTGATCCTGCCTTGAGCAGGTGGTGGGACTAGATGACCTCATGAGGTCACTTGCAGTCCTATCTTCCTATGCATAGGCAATGCATAGGGGTGCACATGCACACCCTGAGAGCGCTGGTGTCCTCTCTGAGAGCGAGCGCTCTTGGCTTAGGCAATTTGGGGGGGGGGGGGGG
>NW_005842237.1:1177771-1184329 GCF_000455745.1 Alligator sinensis
AGACGTGCCTCTGGAACTTCTGGGCATACCGCTGGCACTTCTCGACTCAGCATCTGGCCACGGGCCCCCCCAGTCAGCAATTGCCCCCCCCCGCCACTGCCAACACTGCCATGGCTGCCTATGGACGGTCCTCACTGACATCTGCATCACCACCTGTGGGAGGTCGCCGTGCCCCCTCAGCCTCAGGAAGCATGCATCGCCTATCTTCCTATGTCCTAAGAAACAGTGACAAGATTATGCTGAGCTAAAGAGTTACATTACTATGGTAAAATAAGCACAGAGGCAGTACTTACAAAGATGATAGGTTGTGACAAAGCAGGCAAAAGAAGATTAACATTAAACACAATACAGAGGAAAAAAGTATGAAAGTATTAAGTTAGAGCTTTACAATAAGTTAGGGACCATCTGTACTAGGAAATAGTCATGTTGTTATGTTAGCAAAAACCCCTAATTTAGACACACTGCATGGGTGCAGAACAGGGCTTGTACTGAACTAGGCGTAAAAAAATACCCGCACAAAAAAAAAAAAAAGTGGAGCAGCATATGCCAGGATAATACATACTGCTCAAAACTAGAGCCTGGCCAGCTGGAGCCACATTCCAGCTGCTGGCCAGGCTCTGAGTGGCAGGATCGCTGCTGCTGCAGCTGCAGGAGGCCCCCCATGACCCCAGTTAAGGCTGCTGGGGCCAACAACTGTGCTGACCCCAGCTGTCTCTTCCCCACCTGGGGTAACTTGCTGCATGCCAGAGGTGCATGGCACAGGCATTCCCCAGAGACAACTAGCAGCGGCACAAGGTATCCTGCAGCTAGTTGTCCCCGGGGAACCAAATATCCACACTTATGTGGACATGGCCATACAGTTTATCTGACTTTGTAGGCAAGTTTTCCTCCAGTATGATTGCTCTGGTGAAAGAAACTTGGCAGATGGGAAATGAACAGCACAAAGTAGAAAAAAGGATAGCCAGGTGGTAACCAATGGTGTCCTAAATTTAAGACTCAAATTCTGTTTCCCTCAGTTATTAAACTAATCCACCCAATTCAATAAGCCACAGAATCTGTCTAGTTTAAAAATTAGGACAGAAAATGAAAGAAGGACAGATTGGTTATACAGTTTTCATTTTATAAAACTAGTAATTCAATAATTCAGGTGTGTCAAAGATAGAACAGGACTGAGAGTTGTGTCTGGCCTGCTGGGCTACCAGGAGCTGAGGATGGAGCCAGTGGGTAGCATGACCTGCCACAAAAATCACGGTCCCTGGACCCAACTGGACATGACCATTGGTGGCAGGGGGGTGAGCAACATCTGTGCCACCACTGCTTAGCCCCACTGCTGCCAGCAGACCCCTGTCACCAATGCCATTGAACCCCCTCTTGAACTCATTAGTGCTGTGAATCCAGCCTAGAAGGAGCCCTTAGAGTCCAAATCAAATGTTTGCCAACAGTTTGGGATACCACAGGTTTTCCCCCTATATAGGATAGAAAACCATAATGCCTAGTATGTCTTGGTAAGTGTCAGCTTTTTAATGGCAACCACAATAAATGCATTGCTAGTTAAATCATAGCCAAAAGAGTACAACATTTAAGCTTGTGAAGCAATATTTGATTACTTTCCTTACAATAACTATGAGACATTGTCCATTTATAGTCCGTTGTCAGGCTTTCTGTTCCCAGTGCACTTGATGTGATGCACTCCAACCCCAGCTGTGGCCTGGATGCACTTTTAAAACACATTCCTGGTGCCTTTCTGCCCCAAACTTCCCCTTGCCACCTGCTGCTTGGCCTCTGAGAACCAGTTGAGATGTGTTGGGGCAAATTCCTCACCCTGCAGCACCTCAGCCTTACCAGTCTTACCCAGGCCTTGCCAGCTCTTAGCAGAGGGTATTTTGCCAACTAGAAGAAGCACACCCTTGTCTGGTCATGCACTCATAAAAGATGGATCCCCCTTTCTGTAGAATGGACAAACCCATACAGTCAAATGATCCGGAATCAGTTAACACTGACAATGAGTAAGTAAAAAAGATAATAAAAAAGATATAATTATAAGACAAGAACCAAAATAAGAAAGTCAGTAACCATAGGTTGGGATACAAACAGAGAAATAAGATTAAACAAACAAAAGAAAATACCAGAACAATATCCTTTTCTTACCCCACACTTCAAATCCAAGGATGCAGTCTCTAGCCTGCTTCAGCAGGTTAACAAGCAGCTTCTGTCTCTGACTCCTGCCTGCAAGTTTTCCTGTCAGCTTCTTTACTCAGTCTTCAAGCTGAGGGGCCACAGTCTCCCGTGTACCCAGGAAGACTGAAGACAATATCCTGCTCTCAAAGCAGGTTTAAGTACACATTTATTCACATATGTCACCTCTTGGATTCTCTTGGTGTGGGGCAGGAAGGAGTGGGGCACCCTTTCAGTATCACTTTCTGGCCCCCACTCCTCACCCCGCAAAGGTGTATATTTTTCAGATCTAATATTCCCTAATTTAATTAAGAGCAGAATACATATATCCTTTCAGACATGGAGACTGCTAATCCTAAAGATGCCATCTTTCAGATAACTTTCCCCACAGAGGGAGTTATGTCCTTCACCCCAATAGTTTCACTAACTACCTGGCTCTTGTACTTCAGAGTAGGTCTTCATAGGAGACAATTAAAGAACTCAAGTCAAATGCTAGTTCCATGCCATTACTGCTCTTCAGCCACTTTTTACATGCCCAAGCTAGTATAAGAGTGATGTTGTGCCCACAATGGCCCAGAAATTATGCAAGAAGCAAGGATTTCTTAGGGTGATATCTTTTATTGGACCACTACATAGTTAGTCCAATAAAAGATATCACCCTTAGAAACCCTTGCCTCATGCATGTCAAAAAACTCATTGTTTACTACTTCATAGTTTCATAGTTGGTAGGGTCAGAAGGCACCTAAGCAGATCATCCAGTCTGACTCCTTGCCATGGGCAGGAAAGAATGCTGGGGTTAAATGATGCCAGCTAGGTGGCTATCTAGCCTCCTTTTGAAGACCCTCAGGGTAGGGGCAAGCACCACTTTCCTTGGAAGTTGGTTCCAGCTCCTAGCCATCCTGACAGTGAAGTATTGCCTCCTGATGTCTAGCCTGAATCTACTCTCAGTCAATTTATGGCTGTTGTTCCTCGTTACTCCCGGTAGTGCTCAGGGGACCAGGGACTCTCCCATTGCCTGCTGGTCTCCCTTGGCAAGTTTATAGGCGGCCACCAGATCCCCTCTCAGCCTTCTTTTGTGGAGGCTGAACAGGTTCAGGTCCTGTAGCCTCTCCTTGTAGGGCCTGCCCTGCTGCCCCCCTAATCATGCGAGTGACCCTCCTCTGGACCCTCTCGATGCACTTCAGGAGGGATATGGACAGCATCGCCTAGAACTGGATGCAGTACTCCAACTGTGGCCTGACCAATGTCGCATAGAGGGGGAGGATCACCTCCTTGGACCTGCTCATGATGCATCTGTGGATGCATGATAAGGTGTGGTTAGCCTTCCTGACCGCATCTCCACATTGGTGGCCCATGTTCATCTTGGAATCAATAGTGATGTTCATCTTGGAATCAAAAGTGATTCCAAGATTCTTCTCTGCCTCTGTGCTGATGAGAAGGGAGTTCCCAAGCCTGTTAGTTCTTCCTCCCCAGGTGCAACACCTTGCACTTGTCCATATTGAAACCCATCCTATTCTCATCCGCCCACCTCTGTAACCTGTCGAGAACTAGTTGTAGCCTGTCCCTCTCTTCTAGCATGCTTACTTCTCCCCACATCTTAGTATCATCTGCGAACTTGAACAATGTGCTTTTCACCCCCTCGTCCAAATCGCCAATGAAGATATTGAACAGTCTGGACCCGAGGACTCAGCCCTGGGGAACCCCACTGCCCACATCTCTCCAGGTCAAAAATGACCCGTCCACCACCACTCTCTGGGTGTGGCCCTCCAGCCAATTTGCAACCCATCTGACTGTGTAGGCATCGACATCACAGATGCCTAATTTTTTTAAGTGAATGGGGTGAGAGACAGTGTCGAAGGCCTTCCTGAAGTCCAGAAAGACTATGTCCGCCGCGACACCTGCATCCAAGGCTTTTGTGACCTGGTCGTAGAAGGCAACCAGGTTGGTCTGACAGGACCTGCTTCTAATGAACCCATGTTGATTGCCCCTATGCATAAACTCCCCTGCTGGTCCCTCGCAGATGTGCTCCTGGATAATTTTCTCAAAGAGCTTCCCCAGGACGGAGGTAAGACTAACGGGCCTATAGTTTCCTGGATCCTCTTTCCTCCCTTTTTTGAAAATGGGGATCACATTGGCCCTTTTCCAGTCATCAGGCACCTTGACAGAGCACCATAAGTGCTTGTAAAGCTGTGCCAAGGGTCCTGCAAAGACCTCTGCCAGTTCCCTAAGCACACTGGGATGGAGGTCTTCAGGACCTGCTGATTTGAACACATCTAGTTCCTTCAGAAGTTCCCTGACTAAGTCCGCACTGACCCTGGGCCTGGCTGTGCCTCCCCTGGGTCCATCTGGGAACCCAGTGGGGGGGGATGTCCCTGTCCCTGCTCAGAAAAATGGAAGCAAAGAATCTGTTAAAGAGATTAGCTTTGTCATCTGGTGCTACCACGAGGTTACCAAGCATGTCCTGCAAAGGCCCCACATTATTTGGCACCTTCTTTTTACCCCCTATGTATTTAAAAAAGGACTTCTTGTTATCTTTGATCCAGGTTGCTAGTCCCAGTTCCACCTCTGCCTTAGCCTTCTTAATAGCCCCCCTACAATCTCGAGCCAAGGAGGTATAATCCTCCTTGGTGATGGCCCCTCCCTTCCATTGGGTGTATGCCTCCTTTTTGGCTTTGAGGCATTCGTGGATGCTTTTGGTGAGCCATGGGGACTTTTGAGCACTCTTGCCCTCCTTTGATCCGCGTGGAGATCGTCATGCTTTGGGCTTGGAGGACCATCACCTTAAGGATCGATCACTCTTCTTGGACTCCCAAATCCCCTCCCCTCCGGGACCTCAGTGCCTCCCCGACTAGTCTTCTTGCCTCATTGAAATCTGCACTTCTGAAGTCCAGGGATGCTGCCTTGCTGCAGGCCTTTGACATCCTGCGCTGGATGGTAAATTCCAGTAGGCGATGGTCACTATCACCCAGGTGGTCAAGCACCCACAGTCCCCTCACCAGGTCATCGCCTGTGGCCAGGACCAGGTCCAAGAAGGCATTTCACCTAGTGGGACTGTGCACCTCCTGGGTAAGGTGGAGGTCCTGTAACTCAGCTAGGAACCTATGTGAGCAGTCAGACCTGGCTGACTGCTCTTCCCAGCAGATGTCCGGGTAGTTTAGGTCACACATGATGACCACGTCCCTTGACTTAACTGCCTCTGTGAGCTGACCTGAGAATTCCCGGTCCACCTCTTCTTCCTAGTTAGGTGATATGTAGTAGACCCCCACCGTTAGGTCTCTTTCTCCCTGAACCCTTTGTATTCTGACCCAGAGCACCTCTGTCTGCCCTACCTCAGACCTAGTGCTGTTTGCAGAGGATGTGTATTGCTCTTTGACGTAGAGCACCACACCCTCACCTTTCCTCCCTGTTATATCCCGCCTATGCAGCCTATTGTCCTTGATGTTTACCACCCAGTCATGCATTGGATCCCACCAAGTTTCAGTGAGCCCCACTATGTCTGGGTTTGTGTTAGCTAGCAGGAGGGCAACGTGAAAGTTATTATCATATTGTGCAATCCTGGACCTGTTATAACATAAGCAGCACATTTAATATCAAATACCACAATGTATAAAGAAGACAAGGCTAAATGCACCTTGATGTTACCTATATGTAGAGGCTACACACATCATATTAGTAAGACAAACTAAAAAAAACCCCTGTATAACCTCTACAAACCCCATAGGTTTGTGACTCTTAAATTCAGATTGTTCAGCCAAAATACCTGAGCTTTGGTGGTCTAAGTGCATAAAAGGTGAGGCAATCCCACCCTCATCTCCTTCACCATATCAAGTGCAACTAATAGATAACTCCATGACAGCAGGCAGGGCTACAATATAACTTATTATAATCATGTTTCTTTCAGACAACTGTTTCTTCATTGACTGCTTGTAAGTATAGATCCTTTCACAGTGATTGCGGTACCTATGGTAGGGCAGGAGAGGGGATGCCACTGCAGCACCTACTCCCCTCGCCTTTGCTCTAAACCACCTGCTTTTTCCTGGTCACACCTCACCTCCAGTCTCTCACCTGCAACGACTTCAATATTATTTTGCTTGATTTTGGGGGAGGCAGTCCCTGGGTCCAGGAGTAACCTTGCTGGTCATCTTGCCTTCATGGTCAAGCCAGCCTCCTACCTGGGACCTGTTCTCTCCCTCAAGTGCTTCCCCTTTAAGGTGAAACAAAACTCAGGGATATTAATTGTAGAAGTGTTGGTCATAAGGCATAGACCTTTAAGAGAGTGCTCCCACAAGCTTCTGAGTACTTGCCAGGACTTCAGCTGTTTCAGCCTTGGCCCCTTTCCTTCTGGCCAAACCATCAGTCTTGGTCCACTGTTTGGCTAGGGAA
>NW_005842237.1:1184360-1186859 GCF_000455745.1 Alligator sinensis
AGCCTGAGCCTGAATTGATTCCATCTTTGCAGGTTAGTCTGACCTGTCTAGGTTGAACCAGTTTGCAACCTTACAGACATTCCCTCTGGACTAAAGAAATGCGGGCACATGCCTGCAATGGCTCAGGCTAGAAGCCAGGGGGTGCTTGAGCAGCCCTCCCTTCCCTTCACAATGCTGAGCTGAGGGGGGGCATGGCCAGGCCCTGGCAGGACACACTGACTAGGGAGGGTTTAAACCCCCACTCTGCCTGCACAGTCCCAGGCTTTTCCCTGCTCGCTACTTAAGGGGCAGGAGTGTTGCCAGCCCCCAGCCCCAGACTAGCACTCTGAAGCAACGGCAGGGTGTGCGGTGCATGAATCTGTAGATGATACGGAGGTTTTCAATCTCCCTCTCCCTGCTTCTTCATACTGTGTGCAAACCTGACAGGTGAGGGAGCCAGCAGGGGGCTGATAACACAGTGATTATCAGCCCATCAACAAAACAAAAACCTCTCATTAGTTCAAGCACTTCTTAAACAGCTTTTTCCAAGGAAGGAAGGGAGGGGCCAAATGACCTGTTGATTAGCTCCAAAATGCCCTAAGCAGTTCTGTCTGCCTTTTCCAGTGAAATTAGAGACACACACGGGTACCTCTCAGCATTAGCAAGCATACGACATGCCTAGGGTCCGTGGGGCTGGGGTCCATGTTGTAGGAGATTGGAAGGAGGAATGGAGGGATCCCTGCTTGAGCAGTGAGCAGTGCAGTGGGGGTGGAGCAGGGGGAAGCAAGGCAGACCCTACTGTGCTTGTAGTCTCTGCCAGAGCTCTGGCTAGGTAGAAGAGGGGCAGGGCCTGTCCTGCTCTGGAGCAGACAGCCCAGGGCTGCAAAGCATCTGGGATTCTGGGGGACTCTGGTTTAACTTAAACCAGAAAGGGGTCTGGGACATTGCATAAACTGGTTTGACCCAAATCAGTTAAGTCTGATACTACATGCAACCAGGCTGTGCGCCCTGCTAGCACTGCTGGGGTCGGTCTCCTTGGAAACCCTGGCCCTACTGCTGCTGGGGTCTCCATAGAAACCAGCTGCAGCAACGCAGGCGGGGACTGCTGGGAAATGGAGTCCACCATGGGCCCAATCCAGCCTGCAGGCCAAACTTTGTCTGCCCCTGTTCTAAACTTTAGAGATAAGTCACTGCTGAATTCTTTGATTAATCTCAGCATCTTATATACATCTTCCATTTAATACTTAGCATTTTCCTGTGAGATTTGTTTTTGTACATACATTTAAATAGCTGAATGTGCTTTGCGGTATTTCCAGCTTCAACTTCCAGATATTAATGAGGAAGTGACATTTGAATTGACGTTCCATAGCTTGATCTTTAAGTTCACAATATCATAGTGTGCAAAAGGGCATAGGTACCACAAGTGGTACAGACAGTATCCATGTGTGACATGCAGAACAGTAGGGAGGGGACAGGCAGCAAAGCAGCAAAGCAGGACAGGAAGCAGAAACCAGAGCAGACGATCAGGCAGAGAGCAGAAAGCAAAGCAGGGGATAGGGCAGAGAAAGGGGACTGGAGTGGCACTTGAGGAGGATACAGGACTAATTCATAGCAGGGCCACCAAAAAGGTTGGCCCCCTCTGATCTAGTCCACACCCTTCCCCCACTCCGAGGTCTTCAATAACCCATTCCACTTTAAGCTGAGGTATGAAAATCACCATTTTGCCAATTCATGTCAACATTTCCTTGTCAATGTCCCAAAATGCCCTGCCTCTTACTCGTGTCATGTGCTCCTTTCTAATAGTATAGTATAGTTGAGAGTTACTTGGGTTCTTATTTCATAGACATTAGGGCTGGAAGGGACCTCGGAAGATCATCGAGTCCAGCCCCCTGCCCAAAGGGCAGGAAGTCAGCTGGGGTCATAGGATCCCAGCAAGATAAGCATTCAGTTTGCTCTTGAAGGTGTTCAATGTAGGCTCTTGAACCACCTCCGGTGACAGGCTGTTCCAGACCTTGGGGGCTCGGACAGTAAAGAAATTCTTCCTTATGTCCAGCCTGAAACGGTCTTGTAGTAGTTTATGACCGTTCGACCTAGTCATCATCCCTTGGGGCACTCTGGTGAACAAACGTTCCCCCAGATACTGGTGGTCACCCCTGATAAACTTATAGGTGGCCATCAGATCACCCCTGAGCCTGCACTTTTCCAGGCTAAACAGCCCCATAGCTCTCAGTCTGTCATCGTAGGGTCTGCTTCCCTGACCTCTGATCATGTGCGTGGCTCTTCTCTGGACTCTCTCAAGCTTCTCCACATCCTTTTTGAATTGTGGAGCCCAAAACTGGACACAGTACTCCAGCTGCGGCCTCACTAAGGCCAAGTACAGGGGGAGAATGACGTCCCGGGATTTGCTTGAGAAGCATCTATGGATGCAAGCCAGCGTTTTGGTCACTTTACTAGCCGCCGCATCACATTGCAGGCTCATGTTCATCTTGTGGTCAATGATGACCCCCAAGTCTCTTTCTT
>NW_005842237.1:1187054-1199186 GCF_000455745.1 Alligator sinensis
ACAATTCGCCAGTTTCACCAAGAGGTGATCATGGGATACCAGATCGAAGGCTTTTTTGAAGTCAAGATATATGACATCAATCTCTTCTCCCTTGTCCAGGTGATAGGTCACCTGGTCATAGAAGGAAATGAGATTGGTCAAGCAAGACCTACCCGCGAGAAACCCGTGCTGGCTATCCCTTAAGATGTTGGCATCGGCCAACATTATTAGATGTTTTTTACATTACTATCCTTATTTTTGCGATGCTAGGTAATCTTTGATCTTTTGTTTGTTTGCTGGCTGAATCATCACTTATAAAATGAAAGATGTCAGTGAAATCCAAATAATCTATTATACTGAAGTGAAGCAATGTGATGCCTTTGTGGTATCTGTGCATACACTTTTACATAATGAAGTCAAGGGCAATACCAAACAAGAGATGAGAGAGGAATCTAAATAGTCTAACATATTGTTGTTAAGCAATGCAATGTCTTTCTTGTACCCATTGTTGCCAGTGAGCTGCAGAATTGTAGCTAAAGCAGAAGGCTCTAAAGCTTGTCTTTGAGTGACTACAGAGTGAACTTTTGCAGATGTTACCACCAACCTGATAAACAATCAACACTTTCAGCTAAATCAGAAATGTGATCAAATTAAATAGAGCAAAGGCCTGAAAAGAGACATTATATGAAAAAGGGTCAACAACTTTTTTGGGCAGTGCCAAAAACACTCCAACTTCCACTTGGAAGATGTTGGCATGCCAGGGGCAGATGGTAGAGAAACTGTGGGGGGCCCAATCCTTGTTCTGGCAGTACCACACCAGCCCTTTCCCCGCCATCTGACCCGAGACACGCATGCACCCACTGTCAGCAATGAGCTAGGCCAAGACTCCACAGGCTCCAGTACAGCCACTTGCAGCCTCCCAGCTGCCTGCCACAGCCAGCCCAGGTTCTAGGCAGGCCCCTGCCACATGCTAATGTGGCTGGGCTGCTTGCAGCCGACAGCGGGGAGGCTGCAAGCAGTTACCCCAAGGTCCACAGAGCCCTGATCCAGCTCATTACTGGCAGCAGGGGCACATGCAGCTCAAGGCAGGCAGTGGGAAAGGGGCCAGGACTGTGCTGCCACAACAAGAACCGGGCCCCTCACAGCTCCTCTGCCATCCACAGAGGCACATGTGCCAAGCAAAATGCCTTTGCGTGTCATGCTCTGGTATGTGTGCAGCGGGTTGCCTACCCCTGTACTATATCATGTCTCTAGTTTTAAAATGTTAGTAGTTATGACTGATGTAACCAAATGTATCAGGCATAGTTTTGCTAGAATAGATGGCAAATAGAACTTGTTGCAAGTTGGTTAGATATGTTGTAAAAACAGAGAAGCCTCACCAGTTAAGACCTTAAAGTACGATAAAAGAACACAAAGGCAAAGCAGCATTCCCAGATGGCAAAGGAAGGAGATAAGAAATCCTCCCTTTCCTAATTATAATTTTCGTGAAGACATAAACCCCTCTAACTGACACTTTCCGAAGTCCATAGAAACCTGACTGAACCAGTTTTTCTAAAGTTTCAGTGGAACAAAGACATTTAAATAAACCAAATTAAAGAATGGCTATTAGAAAGCCATGTATTGCTGGATGTAGACTGGACTGAAAAATTAGAACTCAGCAAATTCAAGTGAGTAAGCCATCTTCCTTCTCCCTCCTACGTCTCTCCACCTGGTATATATAAAAATATCCATTACAATGTTGTGGATAGTCTGACAGACTTTGGAATTAGTGCTTATTCTTGGGCTTTGGGATGTAAATAACAAAAGATCAGACTGCAGGCCTCTGTAGCTTCTCTTGTCAGAAGCCAACATACCAAGCATCTGTGATAGATATAACCTAACTGGTTCCTTGGGCAGCTGACATGTAGTAGGAAGTTCTTTATGCTTTCTGCCATTTTTGATAGTAGAGAGTAAATGAGGCCAAAGGGTCACAACCTGATTTTTGTTCCCAGCAGGAAAGGAGTTAGTAATCTGACTTGGGGGATAGTAATACAGTACATGCTAAAGGAGAATGGATGGTCATCAGGAAGTGCAATGATTATCATTATAACTGTACCTTAATTCTGTCTATAAACTTGCAAAATAAAAATCCTGATCAAACAGGCT
Organism: Alligator sinensis; assembly: GCF_000455745.1. NCBI lineage: Eukaryota > Metazoa > Chordata > Crocodylia > Alligatoridae > Alligator > Alligator sinensis. The sequence goes on from NW_005842237.1 coordinate 1,189,179, forward strand.
GTAGTCTCATCTCTTTAATAAAAAAAAGCCAAATGGTCCAAGTTCATGGTAACACTACATATACTTTTTATTCATAATGAAGTCAATGGTAACACCAAACATGAGACAGCAGAAGGTATCCCTGTGTGATAATGGTTTCTATGTTAAATCATTTGCTCACATTTTCATTTATTTTAACTTTCCTTTGGAACTAAATATGAAGTTATTTAGGCCAGTTACCATCCTGAACTTGAACCTCCAGAGGAAGGTATTCAGCTGACTCATTCACCGCAGGGCACCATCCCACATTTTTCTGGGGATTTAGAAAGTTAAAACCCTTCACATTATGTTTTTAAGGCATTTCTACTGCTCTAGTGCTTAGATTATTTATATACCATTACTATCTATTAGATAGACAGTATACACAATAGATACAGTAATTATTTAGATTAATGTATACCATTATTTTCTATTATTTGTAATACCATTAGTATCTATACCAGGGGTGCTCAACCTCCATCCTGCAGGCCAAATGCAGCCCTGACCCACAGAGCTCCCCAAGGGTCAGGAAATAAATAAGGGTCAAGAGCAGTGGCAATTAATACAGCTACCCCCTCCCCCCTGCCAAATTCCCAAACCCCAATCCCACACAACTGGTTGGAGTCAGACCACATCCCCTTCCCTCCCCACAGGGCTAAGCCACTTTGCCTTCTTCCATGAAGCCAGTTTGGAACTGGGCTTTCCCTCAACCCCGCCAAGTGGGAGGATGGTGTCTGCCACACCTGCCCCGGGCACTGGATTGGATCACCAGCTGGATCTGGCCTACAGATAGACCAGGCACTGCCCATCTGAGCCCAATGGGGAAAGAGGATGAGCACTACAGATCTATAATATTGTATAGATTATTTGTATTGGCCAAGGAGTCAAATGACACAGATGAGGCCACATAAGTCAGAGCAGTAGCTGAGGCAGAGAGTTTTCTCCTTTGGAACTTTTGACACACTTGGAGAAGTTCAAGTGGTCTGTACTGCCTACAGCAAGAACATCTCTGATAAGAGTTAAAGCCTAAATTGTTTTCTTTTTGAAACAGAAAAGTAGACGCCTGGAAACCTCAACATCATTCAAGAATCTTTTAGAGACAGTAAGGCCCCAATTTACACTTCATGAATGGTGCGTGCCCCCGGAGGCTGGGGGGGGCTTGGCTGTGCTGGCCAGAGCCCAGTGGTGGGAGTCCAGCAGCAGTGACCAGGAAGCTCCCGCAGACGCCACCAGCACTGTTGGCGGCGGAGGGTGGAGGGGGTGATGAGCGCCAATCATGGGTCAGTGACCACCCACAGGTGCTGCCAGCAGTGGCAGCAGCAGCCAGGAATCAGGGACTTCCTGCAGGCACCACCAACAGTGTCGGCAGTGCCTTTTTGCAGGGGGTGCACCGCCATGTGTCAAGGGTGCATGTGCACCCCCTACTTCACTTAAAGGAATTCACACTCTTAAAGATGGAAAAAAAAATTTACAGTAAGCTGCAATTCTTCAAGGAGTCTGTATGACAAACAAAGGATCTACAGATGATCTTCAGGACACACAGGAGCCAGCAACACCAGGACAAACTAATATGCCAGCAGACAGGGGAGTTTGAATGAATTCAAGTGGGGAGTTCACTAGGGAGTTTTCTTACCCTTCCTTCATTGTAAGATTTTTGAGTAGGAGAGCAGGTAAAAGAGGAAGAGAAAATTTCTCAGGAAGTACCAGAAGAGTATAAAGAATTATCTAGCAGGGGAATCAATAGATGGAAGACACTGCAATGACAGCTCTTGCCATTTCCAGCTCTTCCTCTGCCTTTACCTGTGCAGACTCTGCCCAGGCATGGCAACTGACCAATGAGGCTTCCACCTAGGTTCTGGTCTGACTGCAATCTGCATGACCCTGGCAGAGACAGCCATGTAGGGGGTGTTTGCAGAGTGAGGAGGATTCTCTCAGTAATCAGGTAAGGGAGCTGCAGCAGCAGAGGCATAAACTCAGAGGCATCTGTGAGAATGAGGCACTCATCATCTCAGTGCACAAAGAGACATTGCACAGCACAGAAGAGGGAAAGCCAAAGAAGGCATTGGATGACAAAGATGACTCAGATGGTCATGTCATGCACCCCTAGGGGTGGAAGGATCAAGACCACTGCCACCAAAAGAAAATGACAGGTAATAGTAGTTGGCAACTCCATCTTTCTGGGCATGGAAGTATCCATCTGGTGGCCTGAATTGTTGGCTCAGGAGGTATGCTGCCTGCCAGGAGCTCATATCTGCCACAGAGAGCCAGGGGCAATCTAGAGCAGATCAAGAGTGATTATGTGGCTCTGGGTGCAAGGGTGAAAGGGACAGAGGCCCAGGTGGTGTTCTCATCAATCATTCCAGTCAAAGGTAAAGGCCTGACTAGGAGCAGATGCTGGAATAGTGTTGCCAGCAGGCTTTGGCATGGGGTAGTGTTCAAAGATGATGAACTACTGGAAAGAAATGAGATCTACCTGATGAAAAAAGGAAAGGGTGTCTTCACAGATGATGAGCAGAGTTGGCAGCAGACAGGAAAGGAGTCAAACAGCCTAGAGTAACAGCAGAACATATTAGGGGTTACTTTGAGAAGCTAGATGCCTTCACGTCAGTAGGGTTGGATAGATGCACCCTGTGATACTGAAGGAATTGGCTGACAATTTCAGAGCCATTGGCTATCCTCTTCTAAAACTTGTGGAGGTTGGAAAAGGGAAAATATAGTGTCCATGTTTAAGAAAGGAAAAAAAAGGAGAATCCAAGGAATTACAGATGAGTCAGCCAGACCGTAATATTTGGAAAGATCATGGAGCAGATCCTCAAGGAATCTACTGTGAAGCATCTAGAGAAGAACAAGATGATTAGGAACAACCAACATTGATTTACCAAGAGCAAGTCATACATGACCAACCTGATTTCCTTCCAGGATAAGGTGACAAGTTCTATGAATGGGACGAGGACAGTAGATGTGATAAACTTTGTTTTTAGCAAGGCTTTTGACACTCTCTCTCTCTCTCAACATTCTGAGTAATAAGCTAAGGAATACAGACAAGTTAAAAGTACTGTAAGGTGGATACATATCTGGATCATCATGCTCAACAAATAATAATCAGTGGTTCAATGTCTATTTGGGAGGAGGTATGAACTGGGCTTCCCCAGGGATGCATCTTCATTAATTATTTGGGCAATGGGATTGAATGCACACTTAGTAAATTTGTGAATGACACCAAGTTGGGTGGAGTTGCAAACACTCTGGATCCAGGGCTAAGATCCAGAATGACCTGGATAGACTGTAAAAATGGCCCACAATCAACCAAAGGAAATTCAGCAAGGACAATTGCAAAGTCCTGCTCTTGGCACAGAATAACTGAATGCACAAATACAGACTGGAAAATGACTGGCTAAGCTGCAGTAATGCAAAGAAGGACCTGAGGGTTACAGTAGATCATAAGCAGAATATGAGTGGACACTGATCTTGTTGCAAAAAAGGCCAACACTACACTCAGTTGTATTAATTAGAATGTTGCTTGCAAATCAAGAGAAACTATTCTTCCACTCAATTCAGCAGTGATGTAGCTTCACCTAGAGTACTCCTTCCGGTTTTGGGCCAAGTACTTAAAAAAAGGATGTGGACAGAATGGAAAAAGCCTAGCACAGATTGACAAAAAATATGGGCCTGGAAAGCATACCTTATGAGGAAATGGTAAAAGAGCTAGGGTTCTTTAGTCTGGAGAAGAGAAAATTGAGGAGGGATATGATAACAGTCTTCACATAGCTGAAGTATGATTACAGAGAGGATGGAGATGAGCTTCTTTTCTGTGGCTATAGAGGTCAGGACTTGGAACAATGGCCTCAAGCTGCAGCAGAGGAAATTTAAGCTAGAAATCAAGAGGAACTTTCTTACTATGGGGTGGTAAAGCATTGGTACTGGTTACCTACAGAAGTTATGGAACATCTATTCCTGAAGATTTTCAAGAGCAAATTGGACAGACATTTGGCTGGGGTAGCTTAGTCAAGGATGCGCAGGGAGCTGGACCTGATAACCAGGTAAGGTCCTTTCCAGCCCTATTTTTCTATGGTCCTATGATAACAAAGACTGTCTGATGTTTGGATGCTTCAGATGTGGTATTGAGAAATGCTTGGAAATCTGTATGCACCACCATTTAAGAGAGACTTAAAATTCCTCTATCTATATTTCTGTGGAATTTTGTCAGTTTGGAAAAGGACTCCTCATTCAAGTTATCAGGAATAGTCTTCAGCAAAATTTTTGAGGAGTGACTCAAGGCTTTCAGTGCTAAAGAGAAACACATTCACCTCTCTAGAGGAAACAATTCCAGGCATGTCTCTATTGCTTTTTGAGTTCTTTGTGGGAGTAATTTATAAATAGCACATCTGTCAGATGCATGTCCTCCCTCAAGTCACAATAAGCACCTTGTACATCCACCATTAAGCGCCATTTTTTTTCCTTACATGAAGAATAGTTTATAAATTCCAGAGATTTGTGTTAAGCCATAAGAGCTGGACCCAATATGAGTAAGTCTTATTGGCATAGATGATTTTTTCATTCTCTCAAGAGAACAAAAGAACAGTAACCAAGTAAACCAAAGCCAGATAACTAACAAAGGATGGAAAAATTGTATTGAGAGAAGAGCTACAAGTTCCGTCTTCTAGTCTTAGAAGCCAAGAGGGAATTAAGGGTAGTGGAGATCTCCCTTGCCTTTTCTGCCCTTGTTTGGGAGGAACAAGGACATTCCTGTGACAATGTGCCTCCATAAAGAAACTTCTGCACATGGGCATCTGAACTCTGGTGCAAGGGATATGTGCACACTCTGAGGGGACTATTTATAGAAAAGCCCTCAAAGAACAGTTCAATTGTTGGTAATTGTCTCCATGCCTTGCTGATCTCCTTTTTTTTTTTTTTACACAATTCTGCTTCAATCCTTGTTTCTACTTCATAATTACATTTTTCTCACATACAACATATAACTTTCCCCCAAAATTCCACTATTAGGATTTGGGGCATGCATTATTAGTGTAGAAATAAAATAATAGTAGTTTCTACCTCTGCCAGGGAGCAAAAATAAAGTTGTAGTGTTGCACATGGGGCTCCCTAGCTGCCTACTATGGACATCTTCCTACTCCCAACCTCCGCAGCAGAGCCTTCTGCTGTAGAAGCTGCTATTTAGTTACTTATCAGTATTTTCATGGAAAGATCTTTTTTCCTTCTTTCTCCCTTTGAAAAGCGAGGTGTGTATCTTATTTAGGGATATAATGTATGTACTAAAATACGTTAGTTCTTCTGCCAGATAGGTGCTGGGATGGAGAAAGTCAGTTGGTCTCACAAGTGCTTTTGAGGCCTTGGGAAAGAATTACCAAGCATTATTACCACCAAGACACTTCTTTCCACTGCCCAAAAGTCAACATCACTTGGACTATATATTTAGGAAACTTAAACATTCACTTTCTCTTTCCTCTGGGATAGCTACACTTCATTAAATAGGACTCCCACCTTGTGACTAACAATAATAATCTCGTATGCCTTAATTTCATGTGGCTGAGGTTGGAAAAAGGAGGATAACAAGCAGTTCTAGCTTTCCACTGTAGCAATGGGAGCAGATAAACACTAGCCTTTTGCAGGAAAAGTACTAGCTGATGAAGATTCCTAGTCTCAAGCAGAGAATCATTAGTTGGGCTAACAAGGTAGCTTAAGATAACATCTGGGTCTTGAGCACAGCTAGAATCAGTCTGGTATTGAGTTGCAAACAGAGAGAAGGCGGCTATCCTCAAGAGCAATAAAAAGGGAACAATAAATAAGGAAGCTGGAAGAACCGAGTACTACACCATAAACCCCATTAAGCTACAAAAGTCCAATGTCTCATAGTTGACATGCAAACATTGCCAAACTGCATTGAATACAATACCAATATTTTAAAAGAATCACTACTAGCAATGACTACTAGGGTAGCTAAGATACTAAAGTAACTCCCTCAACCCCTAAATATCTGTATTATCAACTGTTAGAGTACATGGATTTTCTTCTTCTGGTGGAAGCTTTGGCAAATAATGTTACATGGCTATATTCCCATAAAGCCTAAGGACAAGTTGGAAAAATTAGGGATTTTCCATTCACCCTTTACAATGTGACAAGTCTTGGAGTGTAAGAATAGCATTATGAGGCTAAAAGTGACAGGTTTACAGCTGTTAAATAAGGTTTCAGAGTGGAAATTTCTACTTAAAAGTATTCCCCCCTTCCTGCACAAGAAAAAGCTTACGCACTTTGAAAGACAGATGTAATTGTGCTGTCACTAAGTATTTTGCTTTTTAAAATGCTCAGATATGTTAAATGAAGCTTGGAGCTGCTAACAGACATTAATAAAGTACAATCCTAAATTGATAGTCACTAAGGAATTAAAGAGCAGCACTGGTCTAAAACACCACTGAACTACATAGGTGCTTGATACACTGATTTCAAATGTGCATCCAAGCATATGACACCTAACATTGTAACACAACATTGCCCCCAAATCTCTCAGCACTGGTGACAGAATGAATGCAGCCGAGGCCTGCCAGGAATCCCAAATGAAAAGTCTTTATTCTTAGAAGAGTCTGTTGTGAATTTCAAATGCTGCAATACAGGAGTTGTTTACGGAAAGCACTTTAATGACTCACTTTGCTTATCAGACTAAAGGATCTACCTCTATAGCATAAGTCCTCATCACTTGCTGGATTTTAATCCTTTTGAAGAAAATGTTTAACTGAAGCTAGCTACATTAAAATATATGAAACACAAAAATAGCTATACTATCTCCTAAAAGCAGAATAAGTGCTGCCACCTTGTGGATATAAAGAGAGGTAAAAATGTCCTAGAAAATTCGTTGTCTAGAATAGTGTTTCTCAACCCGTGGGTTGTGACCCAAAAGTGTCGCAAGAGTATATTAAAGGGTCACAAATGAACTTTAAAAATGGATTCTCCTTCAAAGAAAAACGTGGGAAATTGTGGCTTTTCCCTTGCAGGTGGCAGAGTTCCAGCCTGCAAGGAGCTGCTTGGAGTCCCCCATACCCCACACGCCCACCCATTGCCTCACACACTAGGGGATGGGGCCTGGGGGTGGGGGGAAGCAGGTCAAGAGTGAGGGGCACTGGGTTGAGACTGGCCATCAATGTTTACAAATGGGTCCTGGTACAAAAAAGGTTGAGAACCAGAGGGCTGGAACAGAGGTATCAAACATACAGCACAGAGGCTTAGTCCATGGAGCCATACGATCAGATCTGTGGGTCTTAGACCAAGGCCACATGCAGCATGCTGAGCTGGTCTGAAGCGCAGGCTGGATGCTGCACCACAGGTGCTGTTCACAACATGGAGGAGCTCAGCACAGGCTACCTGTGACACCCTGCCAGACTGACCCAGTGTGCTGGCTCCAGTCCAGCAGGACACCACATCCAGCACATGCCCCATGCCAGGCCCCTGGACCGCAGGCACTGCCCATAGCACCAGGTCCAGCCCACATACCACCTGCAGTGCAATCTCCAGAGCAGAGGCAGTGGGCACTGCCTGTGGCACATGGGGCCAGAACAGGGCACACACCGCACACAGTGCTCTGCCAGACTGACCCTGAACCCTGGCTTTGGCACAACCCAAGCCATCCTGCAGACCAGCCCAGAGACTTTCATTTGGCCCACAGGGCCAGATGAGTTTGAAACCCCTGGTCTAGAAGAATAATGCACATGTTTATAGTAGAAACACTCAGCTGTCTTACATCTCAGGCACATAATCTTGGCTCACTTTTGCTTCAGCCACCTCTTTTGAACCACTTCCTATAGTTGGTTTGTGCCATGGTACATTAGATTACCAAAGGCCCAAATTTGTTGTTAGCCTGAGGCAAGCACTAGAGGCACATAAGCCACCATACTCTGTAAGCCAGAGGTCGGCCAGATCCAGCCCACCAAGGGTGTCTATATGCCCCGCAGCAGGCCCCTCAGCCCCAGCCAGCCCAGGCACAGGGAGCAACTTGAGCCATGGTACATGCAGCCAGCTCCACCACCCCTGGGTGGACAGCGGGTCAGTGAGGCAAGAGTAGGGGTGGCCAGACTCGGTTTCCTGGCAGCCCCTGCAGCAGTGGCTTGCTATGCCCAGTTGCCACTGCCAGTCCACCCTGCAACCAGGGGCACTGGATGGAACAAGGTGGGCAGGGTCTCCATGGAAACTGACCTGGAACCCCCATAGGCAGGGTGCGTTTTGCCAAGTGGATGGGATGGGGCTACAGGCAGGTGGGGAGCAGCATCTGGGAGAGGGATGGGTGGGCAGGGGCCAGGGCCAGGATTGTGGGGTGGTGACAGCGTGAGCCTGGGGCCTGGGGCAGAGCTGTGATTCATTCCCTACATGTCCCTGCCCTTGGAACCAACACCCACCGCAGGGACATGTGGGTAGTGGATCGCGGCTTTGCTGTGGGTGCTAGCCCTATGCTGTTACTGCCCCATAACCCCAACCCAACCCATCCCTCAATCCTACCCCTGCCCATCTCATTCCCCACCCACCCACAAACCCATCCCATCAGCCTGGCCAAGCACGCCCTGCCCATGGGGGACCTGAGCTGGTCTCCCCCACCCACTCCATCTGGTGCCCCTCGTTGGGGGTGCAGGGCAGGCAGGCTGGGGCCAAATAGGATCAATTGCCCCCTCTTCATCCCCCCACTGTGCTGAGCTGGATCAGCACCCCCACCCCTCCCCCGTTGGCTGGGCCATCAGCCCGTCCCCTGCCCCACCGGCTCACAAAAGGTAATTTAGACTTCTTAAGTGGCCCTCCAGCCCGAATAATTGCCCACCCCTGCTGTAAGCACTAGTCCTGTGTAAAAACATTCAGACATCTGGGTAAAGTACAACTGCATTTTAAAAGGCTGGTAAAAAAAAAAAAAAATAAAAATCAAATCAAAAGGGATCTTGGTGTCATTATTGACTCCAAGATGAACATGGGCCGACAATGCGAGGTCATGGTTGGCAGGGCTAACCGGACCTTGTCGTGCATCCACAGGTGCATCTCGAGTAGAGCCAGGGAGGTGATCCTCCCCCTCTATGCGACGCTGGTCAGGCCGCAGCTGGAGTATTGTGTCCAGTTCTGTGCGCCCCATTTCAGGAGGGATGTGGACAACATGGAGAGGGTCCAGAGGAGGGCCACCCGCATGATCCGGGGACAACAGGGCAGACCCTACAGTGAGAGACTGCGGGACCTGAACCTATTCAGCCTCCACAAGAGAAGGCTGAGGGGGGACCTGGTGACCGTCTATAAACTCACTAGGGGGAACCAGAAGGGTTTGGGGGAGACGCTGTTTCCCCTAGCCCCCGCTGGCATAACAAGGAGTAATGGGCACAAGTTGATGGAGAGGAGGTACAGATTGGACATCCGAAAAAATTACTTCACAGTTAGGGCGGCTAGGAGCTGGAACCAACTTCCAAGGGAGGTGGTGCTGGCCCCTACCCTGGGGGTCTTTAAGAAGAGGCTGGATGCCTACCTGGCTGGACTCATTTGAGTCCCGTTTTTGTTTTTAGGGTTTTTTTGTTGTTCTCCCGCCCTGGCGGGGGGTCGGGCTAGAAGATCTATTAGGTCCCTTCCGACCCTAAAACTATGAAACTATGAAATAATGTCTTTAATAGTTCAAAGAAAAACTAGACTAGTGATTAATCCCACAGATTAATGTCTTCAAGCCTCAGGTTTGGGATGTCTTTGCCATTCTAGTAATTGGTTAAAAACAAAAAGGAGTGGGTTTTCAAGCCAGGATCATTGAGTGGCATGTCTGACAGATCCCCCTGTATTGGTTTCTTGCTCACTCTGTCGCTTCTCCTCTGAATGTTCACAGACCTGAATCCAGCTGTCATGTTAGACAATCATATCAGTTTCCACATATGCTGAGTCTACATGATGAAGTTACCATTCCTGGCAGTTGTGCCCTCAAGCACTGCTCTGGTTAGGCTGCCTGCTGGACTGGATGCCATTGACACTCCC
>NW_005842237.1:1199217-1212239 GCF_000455745.1 Alligator sinensis
GGCGAGTGATAGCTCATCACTTCTGGTTTAAGAGGCAACCTGCTTAGTGCAGGTCAGAGTGTTTATGGGCATCACTGCTAGGAGTATGGTGTATAGATAGATTCATACAAGATCTCAATTTGTACTGCAGCCTGGTCTACAAAGTTCCTTTGTAGTTCACCCCACATCTAACTTTTCTGCTGCTCCCAACTTGCTATGCAGCCACTCTTTCATCATATGCAGAATTATGACCCAGGTCAAATTCTCTTCACAGAGGCCCCAAATTTATCGGGGACAGGAACCTAGCAGCATGAAGAAAGCCGTATTTGCCTTACATTCGGACCTTGCTTTGACTCCCCTAAGTCCAAAGAGAAGCTGCATACATCATATTCTTGAGTCATTAATCTATCACTGACCTTTTACCATATTTTCTCACATACAACACATAATTTTGCTGTCTGCTAGCTGCTCCTGGTCTATTCTACAACCTCTTTAGCTTTTTAGCTTAGACTCTCTAGCTGTTTAGCACAGACTTCTTACTTAGCTCTTTTCAAAATCATAGATATATATCCATGAAGACCAGTCTTCAGCAAAAGCCAGGGTTTCAGTTTTAGTTATGCAGGAGAGAGGATGAGTCAGCGGCAGATCAGGCTCTGTCTCCAGTCTACAGAACCATAACTGTCTGGACAATTTTTTTCTTCCTCATTCTGCTTTTCACAAACAAGGTGTGTATTATATTTGGGAGTATGTGGCATGCAAGAAAATAGGGTAACTCAGTCATAATTCCCTATCTTCCACTACCCCAATTGTTTACCGTATGCTTTTCACACCAGCTGCTCCTAACATCTGACTACTAATGTTATCATGTGACTGAATTAGCACTGATAGTATCAGTGATGATTTCTCTTCTGCCATCTCTTGTATATGGAGTGGGGAATCCCAGTCAAATCCAGAAAACATCCACATTCATTCCCTCATACCACTCTTCAAATGTCACCTCTGCCTTAACACAAGATAATATATCAAAATGAGTTAGGCAGATAGTTTTCTGATCGCTGCTTCTGACTGTCTAAGAATCATGCCGCCAATTCTTTCACTTGTACACATTTTTGTCTCAGCCCCATTATGACTTTCACTTTAAATTATAAGTTCTCTATGATATAAAGCATGCAGCAAATGAGTTTATAATATCTAGGACTATGAAAGGTACCAAAATGTAATTGTTAATACAAAAGAGTTTACGTCTGCAACCACAAGCATTAAGAGAATATTTTAACAATGCCAGAACAATTGATAAAAGTGACATTTTGATAGAGGGTTGCAGGTCCTGGAACTGCCTTCAAGAACTCTGAGCTTACTATAACAAGGTCAGACCACGTAAATAAAAAAAAACTACAATGACTTACAATTGCTAAACCAGACAGATTTTTAAAGAAATTACCATGACAAAACAAGAAGTAAATGGACCAAGATAGACTACCTTAGTAAAATGGCAACTCATAGACACTGGTCCAGGTTCTTCCACAATGTCACTACTTAAAGGAAAACAAATTATTGTACATTCATGCATACCTATAGCAAGATGCATTTGCTGTAATTCAAGCTACACTGAGTGAAAATTTTATACAATAACTGACTTAAACTAAAAAAATGAACATTGAAGCATTTTAGTAAATATGCTCAACTTGGTCAAATTTATCTTTTGTCATGCTTTTAGAAAGAAATGAAGTTACAAACAGCTCTTTACTTCACAGCACTAGAAACTTTGGTTAATTGATACCCCATGAATCTAGATTTGTATAAATATAGGTATACGTATTGTTGTCAAAGAGAAAAAAGAAAGTATATCAGCCCAATTATATTGTTTCTGGTACCTGAGCTAGCTCATTCATTGTGCTGTTTAGGCACATGATTAATAGTCAGACAGAACATTATGTTTACCAGTAGGCTCAAACTTTTAGAGAAAAGGTCTTTTTAAAATCAAGCAGCACCCATAAGCATCTGCCACTATTTTTTTTCTTTTTTTTTTTTTTTTATCTTGGCTCAAACCAATCTATCAACTAGCTAAAGAAGAAGCATTGTCCATTACCAGCTCTTAATGGTTTCCCAAGAGGTGGCTATCCTGTGCCATTCTTTTTCTTCATGCATGTTTTTCTAGATAGACTTCTGTTTAGTTATCCATAATCTGATGAGGTTAACAAACTAATGAACTTGAATCAATGACGACTTGTTCTATATATCTCATTTATTTATTCTATAAAGGTGCATATATATCTTGCCTCCTGACTGCCATCAGACTAACACAGCTAAATACTTCTCTATCTAGTAGTTATATATAAACACCCTAATACCCAAACCAATGTGTAATGTTAAAAAATTATTAGGAGAAACTCCAAATCAGTCAGTTAATACTGATAAAAAAATGAACGCTTCGGAATTGTAAACAAAGTGTACTATATTTGTTCAGTACAGTTTTAATTTCTAATGGCAGTTAAACCTGACAGAAAATATTTTAGTTGCTGTAAAACAGCATATAATTCAAGTTAACTAAAATATAAAGGTTCTTCATCATGCAGCAAAACAAGATCATTATTTTTAGAAAGCACTGTAGGAAGGTTTTTCTTAGCTATTATGTACTTAATGTTTCAATGTTAATGAAAGAGAGATTGAAAATCACAAGTGGCACAAACTTAGCAAACTATACCTTTTTAAAAAATCTTGAACAGAGAGAGAAATCTGAAAGAGCTCTCTCATCATAGCAGAGAGAATATAGGGATAACAGAGGGCTTTAATACAACTGAACTATTGTCAGCACTCTTACTGTATACTCAAAGGTTTATAATTCAACCATAACATTCAATTTATTTTGAAATTTGGCCTATATTTCCCCTAAGAAGAATCCTTTTAAGTAGAAATTATAGAAATTAATCCAGTTAGTAGAATTGGGAAAGGAGAAAGGCCAGGCAGACCATGTTCTCTATAGGGATGCAGTTATTCCCATCTTGAATGGATTACCATCAGCCTATAGCTAATTGGCATACCTAAGAGTCAGTGGCTCAATCTAGTGTTTAGTTCACATTCCCAAAACAACTGATGCCAGTAGCCGTTCTTGGAGCAAAAAGCTCAACTAAAATCAGCATGAAGTATTTGTTTCCTACACCGCTGGCATCTAGATACCATGATTATTTGCACAGGATAAGAAGCCAAAATAGAGTTCAATCAAGTCAAAGAGGTCCAAGAAAAGCCTTCTAACAGTAGTGGAAAGCAAAAAAAAAACCCTAATAAACTCTAAAATTGAGCTCAATCAATTTATAAAAGGGATTATATGACATGGTTTCCTGTAATGGAGAAGGGCAGGACAAAATGAACCAAAAGATCCCTTGCTGTCTCATAGGAATGTCAGTCTGAAGCACAATGGAACAGCATTGTTAAACATCACCCCAGGCAGTAAGTAAGAATCAAGAGTGACTCTAGGATTTCACATTCTAGTGAAGTCAATCAAGGTGCATACATTTGGGGGTATGTTGCATGAGAGAAAATGCAGTACTTACCCTGGTGGTTTCCCATCTTCCCCTATCACACTTATTTTGAAACTTTTTCTAACTCCTCCTAACATTTGACTTGTTCCCATGATTGAATGAGTACTGGCAGCATCAGTGATGCTTTCTCTGTCATCTCATTTATGGTGGGGCATGATCTCAGTCAAATCCATAAGGCATCCCTATTCATTCCCTCAGGCCACTCCTCAATTCTCACTTCTACCATAACAAACAGACGAAACTAAATCTAAATTTTAGGCAAACAGCATTTTGCTCACACCTTTCCAATGCAGTGGTGCTCAACATCTGGCCCACAGATCCATGTCATCTCTGACCATGAAGTTCCCCCACAGATCCAGGAATTTGACAGTGAGGATGAGGTGGCACTTAATCACCACTCCCCTGCTGCCAAACTTCCAAACCCAGGAGGAGCCCCATGGGCTAGATGATGTGGCCCTGCAGGCTAGATCATGCCAATGTTATGGTCACAGCATACGGGGTCACTCTGCAGTTGGATTTAGCACACAGGATCGGCCAGTGCATCATTTCACCTACCTGGCTTTTTCCTTTTTTTGTGTAGGAGGCTTTAGTGAAAGGCTGGTTGCAGCAATTCAATGCAGAGTCAGAGAATAAGAAAATAGCAAGGGAAAGCACTGAAAGTTTTCAACTCTTGTGAGTTGAAAACTGGTTTGCCTGCACATAAAATATTGATACAAAGTAAATGATAGTCTAATGTAGTCCCTCATACAGACAAGCTGCCGCAACTGTGTGTAAATTCATAGCCTCATGCATGTATTCTCACAAGAGTTGAAAACTTTCAGTGCTTTCCCTTGCTATTTTCTTATTCTCTGACTCTGCATTGCATTGCTGCAACCAGCCAGGTGCCTTTCACTAAAGCCTCCTACACAAAAAAGGAAAAAGCCAGGTAGGTGAAATGATTCACTTAACAATATAACAAGCTAACAAGTGAGATTACAGACCATGAAAACACTTTAGCAACAGCTAAAATTTGAATAAAACTTGCCCTCTAAAATCTTTGTGACTTCTATATAATCAGCACATTAGCTGAACCCAGCTCACCTAACTTCTGTATAGATCAGGTGCTTTAATGAGGTTTTTCCGGCACTTTTATCTAATAGCTGATTGACTCAGCTTTCGCTAAAAGCCCCCAAAAGCCCCACTGTAGTACCCAATCGACACAGGCACAGCAGAGCTGGGTCAAAGTAATGCGCTACTTCTTCTGGTAACACATGGTTTGTTTGGGGTTTTTTTGATGTTTGCAAGCACCACTGTTGTTCCACATACAATGTAGAACTCTGTGGCTGGTTTGCACAATGCCTTACATTAAAGTTGTGGCATGCCTCAGTCCCCATGTTGACAATCATTAGCTGTCAACATCAGGAGGCAGTCAGACACAAGCCAGTTCAAGACCCTGGACTGCCCTGTCCCAATGCTGACAATCAGCCGATCAATTCTCCCTATCCAACACTTGCAAAGTCAGGTGCCCAGCTTTGAACTTGCCAAGCACGTGGGAGCCAATTGGCTCCCCACTCACTCCCCAACTCTAACTGTACCATGCCCAATTTTCAATTTGTCAGTGCATGTGGGGCTCAGGATCATGATCACAGGCTCCACGTGCACTGGTAAATTAAAAGGATCCTGTTGGCAGGACATGGTTGGGATCTGATCCTCAAAAATCACTCATTCTATCATGCACATGTGGCATGGCAGAAGTGATTTTTGGGATCAGATCCTATTGTTCCATTAAATCAGCATTTGCTAGGTTTCCCTCAACCCTGCCTGGCCCAGGCATGAAGAGCGGGCTGGGCCATGGCACACGTGGCCAGCCCTGCCACCCCTGGGCATGGAGGTACCACCTGGCGTGGAACGCAGCCCAGCCTATTCCTGCACATGGCTCTCTCTAGCACACCAAGAACTGTAGTTTACAGGGCTGGGCAGCACAGCAGCAGGGAGGGGGGTGGCGCATCAACCAGACTTAGCTTCCTGGCAGCCCCCTCAGCAGCAGTTCACTCTTCCCTCACACTTCCATTTGCCACTGCCAGCGTTTCTGCCGCCACTGCCATACCCAGCCCTGCTGCCTAGGAAACCCAACCCATTTGCCTCATACCCACCACTGGGGTCTCCATGGGGACTGGTGCAGAACCATCCCCTCCACCCAGACAAGCACACTCTGCCTGCAGGAGTCCCAGACCAGTCTCCATGGAGATCCCGCCCACCTGCTCCATCCAGCACCCCCCATGGTAGGTGAAGGGCAGACAGGCTTAGGGCCCAGACAGGATCTATTGGCATCTCCTTGGCCTGCCCCCACTTGCCATGTCAGGCATGATGCAGGGCTGAGGCCGGGTCAGCAGCTCCCACTGCCCTAGCTCTCAACAGCTCACCAAAACTCCTTAAGATGCCTTCAAGCCCAAAAATTGTCCACCTCTGCCCTAACTCCTGCCATCCCTTTCACAAGCTTATGAAATGCACCTGAAAAGTAATTCAGGTTTTTTGCCATCACTACTTGGCTAAAAGAACTATTCAAAGCTTTGCTCTTCTGATTGTTAGAAATCTAACATCCACCCTAAATCTGTTCCTAGCTAGTTTGTAGCCATTTAACCTTACAGTGCTGCTTTTCAGCTCAAAAAGCTCTTCTCACTCCTTGACATTCATCTACAAATATATTTGTAAAAAATAACCATATCCTTCTCCTCCCATAAATCTTTTCATAAAGAAAAACAATCTCTATTTTCTTAATCATCTTTGTGACCCATTTTTGTATTTGCTCCAACTTAAATTCATCCTTTGTGGCTAATGGAAACCAGAAAAGCCATTTCCTACAGGGTCTTATCAATGATACCAGTACCACTGATACCAGTACCATTGGCCTCTATAGAATATATCCCACCTGACATGCTCTATAATCAAATTATTTTTTTCACAGTCACATCACACTTGCTAATATTACTTTTGTAAGCAAATCCACTGAGACACAGGTTTATAGTCCGAGAAGAACAAACATATTTTTATTCATCTTCTAACCATGTCCAATTCTACTCATATAAAATTAGGGCCTTAGTTTCATTTTGTTATTTCATATTTACTTCCCTTTTCCTTCAAAGAACTCAAAAGGGCAGATATTTATAGCTACTGAAAATATCAGTTATTGTGTCCAATTGTCTGGGAAAAAGGAGTATATAATACCTAAAAATTCTCCCTCTTGGCAATCAGAGTTATGAGATCCTTTCTTTGATTCCTAATTTGTTCACTTGAATATAAGCACACAGGTGTCTCATATATATTCTGAGACCAGTCAGTCCACCAGAATGTGACAAGCACCTATCTAATGATAAGACAGTCAACTGCCTCCACCAGAATTTCCTTTATACAAGACGACAAATGAATTCATTTATAAGTCTTCTGTAAAGTTGTAAGAATAAATATACATGCTATAAAAGGATTTATACTGTTAACCTATAACATACTAGAGATGTGAAAGAATATAAAGACTAGTGCAAGTTTAAAATATTTTTAGCCTGACAATGGGAAATCTCACAAAACTGAAGACAGAGAAACATTAATACAAGTTAGATACCCTCAGCATACAAATCTGATTTTGTACTGTAAAGTGGTGATTTGTGACTAACCAAAATTCATTTGAGGGAACCCAGCATTTTGTTAAGCTGAAGGCTTCATTAAATTTGATGTTGCCAATACAGATGACTGTTAAGGTTTTCAAAATATCTGGTAACTCAACTTCAAAATAAGTATTAGTTCCTCACCGCCTAAAATGGTCTCAAAACTACCCTATAAAAGGTATTAGCCCTAATACATGGGAATCTTCCTTACAGAATGATTTGAAGGTTACAGAAGTTTATCATGGGATCTACCAAATCCAATCTATACAAAAGTAGGTAGCTTAGTATTAGACCTCAACTTTGACTCAGAAGGTCTAACAGAATTACATTTGCACTTATGGACTACTTCAAATAAGGCTAGGGAAAACAAGTCAGCTGAGCTGTATCGAAGACTGAAATATTAAAAAGTAACAGCCTTATTAAGATCTTCTATTCAGACACAGAGATCACCATCTCCATACTCCACAGTGGTTAATATCCATAATGGATAATGGCTATTAAAAGAATTAGTAAAAGCACTGGGCAATTTCATCACAGAGAGAAGTACAAACTTAACTAGACAGAATAAAGAATTAATTCTCTCCTTCCTCCCTCCACCCCCAAAGAAAGGAAGGGCCACGTCAAAAAGTTAAGAATCAAAAATACAATAAGGATTTCATACCTCTAGTCAAGCTTCCTCATTTTAAATAAAGGAACATGCAAAAATATTGCATGAAGAAGTCATAAGACAACACACACACGCATTTCCAAGCCAGAACTGACTTCACCTCACCAGAAGGTAAACAAAAACAATGACCATGGCAGTTCCTTGCTATCATGCCTCATCTACAAGTAGCAATATGCTGTATGTAGAACAGGGGTACTCAACCCCCAGCCTAACCCGCACCACTCATTAGGCCTCAACTTTGAGTGGTAGCACCACTCATTTGGCTAAAGTCTAAAGGTCCTAGCTCAAAGCTGAATCACTCTTAGCTATCAGTTATACGGTCCCAAAGATAAAGGATCCAATACATACCTTTCCACACAATAGTAATCCACCTTCAGGTATCTCAGAAGCAAACTTTAAATTTACAGAGGATACTGTCAGCAAAATATACCAAGATTAGCCAAGTAATCAATATTAACTCTAACAATATTCATAAATTTTTTAATGACCTAATATTCACTGGAAGCCATCCAGGAACAAGTGTCAGTTGCACTTGCATAACTAAACTATCTTCATATAAAAACCCCAATCAGAGGTTCACTGTTCATGTTCCAACCATATAAAATGGGAAATATTGTTACACCATAATCATAAATCTTTAATGCAAAAATAATGATCATCTTTTTCTTATAAAGCCCATATTCAGTCTTCCTTGGCATCAATAGATTCAATGATATTAAAAGGACCACAACATTAAGCTCTGCTTAATTAAGACAAGGGTCAATTTACAAGCAACAAAGTTTAGATTAGACAATGGTTTCTTAAACATATAATGCAGGCCATTTTAACAGTGGAGAAGAGTTCACTCCACAAGTGCCAAGTTTTTCATAATACAAAATATATTTATTACAATTGGCTAATACAAACAACTAGTTTCAATGACTCAAGAATAAAAGTTTACAGAAAGGCAAATGCTGAAGTGCAGTTGCTGGTAGTGAGTTGGTGATAGGCAGTTTAGTTTTACTACAATATACCCCTCTGTTTTAAGCACACTTGAAATAACTTCCAGTCCGGTTTATTTCCATCAAATACAGTACATTTATCCAAACAAGAGTGTGTACATTCAATATAAAACATTTCCAGCAACAGTTACAGTCTTGTTCCCATTCACAGTATTTTTTTAGTGCAAAGCACTAAAAGGGCCAAATATTTCTCTCCATAAAACATTTTTACTCATGATCTTGTGATCAATATTTTTAGATATATTTTATACAAAAAAGTATATATGGACAAAGGCCCCTCCCTAAATAAGGAAGTAAACCTGTATTAAAAACCATGGTATTTCTTCTGATGTACAGTACCTTTCAAATTGTGGCATGTGACACAAGTCACTAAACAAAATATTCTCTAAAAAGTAAAAACAAAAAAAAAATGCACAGAATCCTGCAAACAGCTTCAAGGCAGCAGGTGTGCTATTCTTTTACTAAAATCTTGATTATAAAATAGACAAAAAGATCAGTAAGAATTTTCCAAATTCTATCAAGTGAAGTGCTACCTAAAGTGGTAATTTATGGTCTTGAGAGAAAAAATATTCTGGGTTTCTCCCTCGCTATCCTTCCTTTTATTAATATTTAATGGAATAAAACTAACATTATAAGAAGTGGTTGTGCATGGATTGTCTGTCTATAAAACATCAGCAAATATTTACTACCTTCATATTAACATTAGTGTGTTGATCTTTCAAAACAAAAATTGAAAAATTAACTGCAACTATCATTAAAGTGCTTGTGTATAATTTTTTTTAAAAAATTAAAGAATAGGGGAATGTGGGTGTTTTTGTAAACTTCCTTAAATGTAAAGCAAAGGAAGGCTGTCCTATGAACCATGTACGAAGAACACACTGGAGATCTCTGCAGCAACTTTAGAACAGTGAAATTCAGTATGCCCAAAATGTGGGAAATTAGTCAAAATGAACAAACTGAAGTTATGGCAAATACTAAAAATTAGTACAATTCAGCCAATACACACTACACTGTTTGTTCTTATACATTCATTTGTAATAAATTTAAAACAGAACATAAACATAAAATAAAACTTTCCCAATACAGTGAATGTCACAGAGTTACAGAATTGGCTCATCAGAAAAAGCAGTATTAGGGCCAATATATCTATGGTGAGCTCTCTCAAGTTGATTTGTTTAATAAAGAAGTATAAGCTTTCTTCCAAGAATACTATTTTTTTCTTTAAAGTACAGAATGTTCATTTTCTATTGTGTCAAAACTTCTGAACTGCATAGAGACAAGTGTAATTAACTACTAGTCTACAGGCACATGTTATGCATTGCAACTCAACTACCTGAATGTGTTTGGGAGAAGACATTGCCAATCTGACTGCTAACAAGCAATCAGAATAGTTATTAATTTATCAAGAAAAGAATAGTTTATTAAAATATTTCCTTATTTTTCTTATAGTATCATTATCAAGACATTAGTGGTTCTAACACCAAATTAAATTATTTCCACTCAAACTCCAAACTTTCCATACAGCACTGAAGTTATCTGAGAAGAAATGGGAATAAATTAATATTCTGAGTTTACCAATACAACTTCAGTTTACAAGTTACACAAGTAACTTAAATGCAAGGTAGTACTTTAAACTTCATCACCAAAGAAGGGAAAGCTCTTCCCTCCCCACCCCCTAACAAACTTACTGTAATTTTTTGAGCCAGGCCTGCTCAGTTTTAAGTTGCATTTCCATTCATTCTGACTGGTTATCAAACCAATGAATCCACCCTCCCACCTCCAACATGTATCCTGCAGAAGCTGAGCCCATATCTAGTTGCTTTCAGGAATAGAGCACTTCAAAAGCTGAAGTACAGGACAAGGCACATGTACCTAGTTTTCTTTTCACATAACAGGTTATAAGGACATCTCTCTAAAGGAGAAATTTAACCCTTTCCCAATGCCTATTTTTATTACAAGAAATGCCCCCCCTCCCAATCTAAAATGGCCATTTATAGATTATAGATCATTTCCTTTAATAAAAGGAAATATCATTTTAAAAAATAAAGACTACCTTTAATACCATTTGTCCTATAAAACAAGGCTATGGAAAAAAACAGTAAATCACCCTTTTAAAGAAACCAAATTTAGGGCCAGAACCTGGCAATTCTTGTACACAGAAGAAGTTCAGAAAGACTCTCAGGATTGGGCCCTAAACCTTCATACTGGCAAGGTGAGGGGAATATTTTACAGCAAATTAAAAAGGAGGAGGAAAAAAAAGTCTTCCCTGGCTGGTCATTCTAAATTATACGCAGAGCTTTAATCTGTCATAATTCCTTTTTTTACAAAAGCTATAACAAATACCTTAATATTTTGTAAGTAGCCTAAACAAAGGTGTTCATTAGCAGGACAAACCACTTGAAATGAACAAGTTCAAAGCTAATTTTAAATTTAAGTCGCCTAGAGTAAACATAAGCCAATATAAATTCTTTTTTTATAATATTAAAACAGTTTAGAAAAGCTGGCTCTGTGCAGCCAAATCATTTTATCTTGCAACTCCCTGCAGAAGACAAATTTAGAAATGAACTCATATCCAAGCCACTGAAAACAAATTTTACTCAAGAGGCAAATGTGATACGCACATTACTCTTTCATCTCCTACACCATCGGGTCTATAGGAAAGTACATGTTCAGGCAACAAAGCAACAATAGCAGATTTGGGGTTGGTTTGTTTTTTGTTTTGTGTCTTTTAAAAGGCAAAACACTAGCTGTTCCTCACCAGACAAGAGCTTTAGATCTTGTACTTCTGCCTTTGGTTTTGTTTTCTTCAGATGAATGAGATGCATTTGCCTTGTGAGTTTTTTTATGATGTTCTAGAAAAGTCTTTCTGGCAAATGCTTTTCCACATTTATTGCATCTGTGAAGAGAAAAGTTTTTTGTCACTTTTACTTCAATGCCAACATCAGCTCCTTCATATTTTTTACTGGGCGAATTAGAGGTGACATCCTGTTTTGAACCAATCTGTTTTGCTTCATCCCTCTGAGGGCCTCTTTTTGTCACCTTATTTAGAACACAATCAATGGGCTTTTTTATTGCTCTGACTTCTAAACTTGCAGTTATTTTCCCAAGGTAACGTGATGACTTTTTATGAACCACTGTTATATGCCTTATCACATCACGCTTGCGACGTGTTTCATAAGTGCAGAGCGGACACCTGTAGAATTTAACATAAATGTTATTTCCATCCGTGTGCAACTCAATGTGTTTTGTCAAATTCTGTTTAGAAGTAAATTGGCGTTTACAGAGTTTACAGTAAAGCTGCTTGAAATCAAAGCCAGCTGAAAGTTTCGGCTTCCTGGTTTTTTGCTTGCCACCTGCAGCAGATGGATTGGTTGATTTAGGGCTTTCAGTGTCTTGTTTAACTTTATTTTTCAGTGCTGACGGTGTGCTCTTTTTCTCATTTGAATGATTTGTTCCCTTTAATTCATTCTGCGGAGAAAGGATGATGGACGGGGGTGAAGATTCTACAAAGTCTGCTGGTTCAACTTTTACTTTTACTTTTATTTCTGTGCCATTGGCAGTATTATTAGGTCCTTTATCTCTTTTAGAGTTCTTTCCAGAAAGAGTTATCTTGTGAACAATTTGCATATGCCTTTTAAGCATTATTTGTGAACTATATTTTCTCTTGCACAGAAGGCATTTGCATGCAGTTAAATTGTATTCAGCCTTTGAAGACGACTTTTGTTTTTGGGTCTTAAAAGATTTTTTAGCAGAAACTGTATCCAAGAACAAAGGTTGCCCAGGTTTTGTAGCTATATCAGGAGTAATGGAATCCCTTCTTAATCCTCTATGAACTTCATCAAAATGCCGCCTTACATTGGCTTTTGTAGCAAATGATTTATAGCATACCGGACAACTCCTACCTAATGTTATAAGAACATTCTTATTTCGGCCTTTTGTAGAGCATTGGTTTGGTTTCTTTTTTGTTTCTATGTACTTCTTTAGTTCTTCCATCTTTTTTTTATGCACTTTTCTAATGTGCCGACGTACACTACGTCTGGAATGAAACTCCTTTCTACAAAGACAACAAATCAACTGGTGGCCAAAATCAGAATTTTCGGAAGAGTCCAACTCAGTATTTAATGGTGGAGGTTGTTCTTCAGGAGTAGGTACCACCTTGTTTATAAAAGTTTCCGCAGGAGGGAAAACTAAAGTTTAT
>NW_005842237.1:1212270-1233153 GCF_000455745.1 Alligator sinensis
TGTATCTGGAACTGAAACAGTTTGGGGCTGTTCAGTGCTAGGCTCCTGTGTTTGTACTGGAGCTTGATCAGGGGAACTGCTAATCTCAGTATTCTCATCCGAGCAGTCGGTTCTTGAAACAATTTGAAATACAGCATTCCGATTTGCTTCTATTGGTTCTAGTGTAATTACATATTCTTGCTTGTCCACTCTTGGATAGATGGCTTCCAGGAGATCATGTATGGCTTGGCTTTGTTTATCATTTATATCTGGGAGGTCTGGTAAAAAAAAAAAAAAAAAGAAAAAAAAAAGAAAAAGAAAAAAGGAAGAAATAAAGGTTATTTTTTTAAAAAGACAGGGTAATTCTATTTGTCTGCCTTGAATATGGGCTTAACCATTTTATTATGCATCCAAAAATAGGTTTTACAGTAAAATCCATGTTTCCATATATGGTAACTGATAAATTAACAGCCAGCCTACCCCAAGGAATCTTGTTTAATTCACAAATAGACCCATCACTCTTCCATTTCCAGTGATGAATTGTCTTTGAATAAATCAGTCATCATTTCATTATCTCAGAAAAAGTACCCTTATTTTACATATGTTTTACATGTATTTCCATATGGATCCTTTGGGTACATTAAAATTTAGTCATGCAGTTTAAAATTTATACTGTTAAAATTAATTTTAAAGAAAGGCAGCAAGTCATCTACGAACCAGAAACAAAAATAACAGGATTCAATAATAGATTCTATACATGGAAAATGTATAAATTTGATATAATTTTCCAGGTACAGAATCTAACAATTGGAGGTTTGCCCACTCCCACTGCTATAGAGTAAGGAAAATAAATCTGGGGGTTAGGTAGCCCCCTTGCCCTCTGACCCTCCACCAACTTCTTCTCCTTGCAGTCCCTTCCTTCCCTCCTTATACTCTGACTCTGCTAGCTCCGAGCATATGGAAGTGAGACGCAAACTTAAAAACACTTGAAATAAACATAACTGTAGTACTTTGCTTATGTGCAAGTTACTACAGGTATGCATAGACTTGGTTCATCCAAAATTGATGCATTTTACTTTTGGAAACTGCTGCAAGTTTTCGCACAGGTATATTCCATAAACGTATTTTTAAGGAGTACTTTTGTACCTACTTTTATATAATACTTTTTTTTTTTATTTCGTGTCTCAGGCCAAATTAACCAAATCAGTTCTGAATTCTATCAACCGAGCAGAGCTCAATTGTTCAAGTCCATGTGGCACTACCACCAGCAAGTATCCTCCCTCCCAGACTCTTTAGCCTGGGGCTTCAGATACTCCCAAACCCAAGACAGGCATCCTACATGGAGGCCCCAAGCCCGGAGGTCTTGAAGTTCAGATGCCCCCAAATCTCACTTGCTCTTAGCCAAAAGGTAAAGCTGCAAGCTAGAGAGAAATCCCCCATCTCCATAAAAATAGAGTGTGTAGGTAAGATCCTCTCACTGGGATGCTATAGTAGGCTCCCATGTGCGGGGCCTGCCTGCCTGCACTGGACAAGTCTCCACCCTTAACTACACAATGCCATTCAAGGTGATCTTGGCTCACAAGAGGTTGAGATCCTATGTGCAAGCCTCTGTGCATGGACTACGCTTGATAGTTTGCTCCTGGGGCCTTTGGCTGAGGGCAAGTGAAACGGGGGGGCATCTGAATGGGCCTGCATGAAGGATGCCTGTCGATGGATTTGGAAGAATCTGAAGCCCCAGGCTGAAAAAGTCTGGGATGGAGGATACTTGCTGGTTGAAGAGCCCCATATGGTGTTTGAATGATTGAGTTTTGTTCAGTCAAAAGGATTGAGAACTGATCTGGTTAATTTGACCTGGAATGTGAAAAAACTTCCAAAAAATATATATATATTATATATTAAAAAAAGAAAAAGGCCAAGCATGATATTAATCCAAAACTAAAAGGCTCTGGATTTACCACAGAGTTCACTGGGCTGGGCCCCAGCAGAGTCAACAATGTTTCAAGCCACGGTAACTCTACAGCACTGTTTGGTATGCGTGTATACTCCAGATACCCCCACAGAGGAGCCAGGTGCTAATTAGCCCTCCATTCATGACTGGAACCAGGTGTTCTTGTCACAAGTCCTGGGACTCTCCTAATACTATATGCAATAGGGGCATGGGGCAACCTGGTCCTGCTCCACCTCATGGAGGGTGGGACTACACTAATCACACACAACAGGCTGAGAGGGGGCAACAGAGATTCTGAGTGAAGAGTCTGGGGTCCTGTTTGGAAATGTTTGTCAGATATTTAAGGCTGGTTAAGACACAGAAATCAGTGGACACTGGAAGGAAAGGTGCAGCTCAACTGTGAGACTGTAGTGGAAGTCGAAATGTATTCGGTGTCGTGGCTCCCCATCAACTGAAAACAAATTGGTGCTAAGAGGGACCGCCTGCAATGGCCACTACCATATATGTTATTCAGATGGGCTACACTAACCTATGCTTGTGGTAGGTTCCTATGAGATGTTTGCCCATTACTGGACATGTGTCTTATAATTTATGCTTAGTGTGGGCTGCATTTAATCAGCTTCATTAATGGTTTCCATTACTGAGCGCATGCTGCTTTTGGTAGTTTAACGATAGACAGTGTATTTAATGTGGCTTCCTTGTTTGCAAATATAAGAGATGGGGCTTTTTCTGACATGCTGATGGGGTGGGGGGATGGGGAAGGAGGGGACTCCTCCTATATTAAATACAGTATTACTTGACCTTACTCTTCAAGATTAATACCCAGCTCAGTGGTTCTGCAGCCTATTAAAACTTGAGAGACTCCCTCATTAGACACAAGACACCCCTCGTAAAACGCTAGTTTTTAGTTTTTATTCATTTTTTGACTACAAAAAAGTGACATAGCATTCTGCAAAGAACCCATCGGGTCAGAATATTTTTAACACCATGGATTCCTATTTGAAATCTCTGGGTTTATCTCATGAATCGTGTTAGCACACCTAACAGTACTAACATTGAGTGGCACCTCGGGTCACCCTTGAAGCAATCTCAAGGCACTCCAGGGTGCTGCAACACCCTGGTTAAGTATCAGTCATCTAGTTTATAGTAGTATCATAAGGAGACTACCACCATGGTACTTTCTATGAAGGACCCCAATGTCTAAACTTTTCCCCCTAGATCTCAGATTAACTGATCTTTAGGACACACTGCAAGGCCTACATAACCCCAAATTTCCCATAAGGAAATAAATGAATAGGTTATCCATATAAAAGAAGAATGTTATGTGTGATTGATTGATACCCTCTTTGACAAAGAATTTTTAAATATATTTCGATAAAACAAAGAACCTGAGGTGTTAGATGACGAGTAAAATGAAATGTGTAAAATGTATATAAAATAGAAATTAGAGGAGCATTTCCATAAAATAACAACCACATTTCATTTAGTACAATTAAGAGTTCCAGGTTATGGCAAGGTATTTAAATCATTAACTAAATTAATTATTTAATTAATGGAGTTTAAGGGGGGAATATTAAACTATATTAATATTAAAAGACTAGTGAATTGCCCATCAAGAATGACAGGTGGGAACAGGGGGGGAGGGTAGCTTGCTAACTCTAACCCTCCCCCCACCACCCTACAGCTGCCTCCCAGGAGCTGGGGGGGGGGGGGGGGGGGGGCAGAGGAGAAGCTTGCCCTGCCATCTCCATTTCCCTCTGCCAGCACCCCGTACTGCTGCAGCCTCCAGGGAGCAGGGCCAGGGTTGGGGTGGTCCCTGCTGGCCTCACCCCCCCTGCTCCATCCCCACCATCACGGTGGGGCTCCATGGCACCACCACCTCCTGTCCATAACACTCTTGGAGCACTCCAATTGGTTGTTTCAGTAACCAATCAGAGTTCTTCAAAAGTGTTATGGACAGACAGACAAAGCCCTTTATTATGTTAGAATACCTTGCAATGGAGAGCTCAAGTAAGGAACAGAGAGTCAGGTGTTTTAACCATCTGTTCCATTTCTGTGGCCACAGATTAAACAAGACAATCATTGTCTCCCACCCCCAACCACCACTACCAACCCAGTGCCAAATGAGATTTGTTAGAAATTGAACATCTAAACCAACTACTTCAAATGCTATTAATGAAAAACTCCTGGTTAAGTTACTCATAGGAACACAACACTGGTAGAAGCCTCACAGACTACTAACACAGTCTCTTGGGTTTGCAGAAAACCATTTGTCCAACCGGTCCACAAAAATGTTTACCTCTCCTCTCCTATATACCACAGCCACCAAGCACCAGATGTTTAAAAAGAGACCCATAATGAGGCACAAGAAATAAGCAGGATAGACACAAATACACCAACAGCTAGACCACTGTAATGAGAGGGAATCTGTCACATAAAATCCTTAGATGATCTTAGGAAGTGAAGTATTCCCAAGAAGTCAGTAAAAATACCTCTGCCAATCTGATATAAAGTAAAATTCTTCCTGACACTAAATCAGGTGAGTACCTAAAAACACCGTTCTGAGTACCTGAGCAAGACCCAGAGGCGACTGAAAAATTGAGAAATATCTTAGTACTGTTTAGGAACATACCAGGTACCTCATCCAATGTCAAATGTTTCAGAGAAATTTGGAGTGGGGGAACCACACCCAAACCAATCAATAGTTTTTCCCCCACTAAAAGCTACTACCCAAAATCCTTGATATAAAATAATTAGTGCATGTTTTACCTTGAAATGTTATTACTTCTCAGGTAATATATCAATCAAGGAAGGATTAGGAACTACTGAAGTGAAAAGACAATGCTGATAAAGGAAAACAAAGTGCCGTACAACCTGGCCTGGAATAAGTTTAGGCTGGAAGTTAGAATAGGTTATCCATCAGAGCAGTGAGGGTCTGAAACAGCCTTCCAGGAGGTGAAGGGGAGGAAGAGAGGGGGGGAAAAAAAAAAGTCAAAGTCCCTTAATTGGCTTTAAGATAAGAGCTTGATCAACTTTTGAAGGGGATTATGTAACACAGTTGCTGGAGACAGCAGGGATGAATGAAGGTTGGTCAAGGTTGGAATGGTTTTGCTACACCTTTATCACTACAAATCAATTGCTACAGAACCAAGAGCCAGTAACGGTTACAGTAACAGTGTAGCAAATGTGGCTAGAGGCTTTGAAGCTGCTCCAAGCATGCATTAGTCCATATTCACAGGCATTTCATTCCTATCCTTTTCAGAGAGTGAAATAAATTAATTAATTCCTTTGCCAGAGAGGCTTACCCTCCTCATGTATCTATTTTGGCAGGCAGCCAGGACTGCTTCCTATGCCTAAGCCTTATTCTCAGATAGCTTTGCCCCCTTTTGAGCTAGATTGCTGCTATCCTTTGGTTGTGTAAGGCAATAAGGACTAAGACCTTCCCTCCTCTACTAGACCTGCAGCTAAGCAAGGCCAGGGGGATGTTTATCTAACGCACTTTTCTGTTCATTCTTTCGTCAAGTTAAATCCATTAATTAGAGACATTTGTTATATTCTGGGAATACAATAAGTGCTTTACCAATGTACTCAAACATTAAATAACATCAACCTATCTTTGTTATTCCCATTTAGTAGCAAGTACCACAATTAAAATTTCTGTGTAAAATAATCTTCCAGTTGACTGAGAAAGCAGAAATAAATTACTGTTTACACCCATCTTGCAAGCTACTACTGCTCATCAGTAGATCAGGGCATTATCATAACGTGGTAAAACCTGGATTTTCTCATTAAGGAGAAAACCATGGGAAACGCTGGGTTTCCACTTGCAGGGTGGCAGAGTTCCAGCCTGCAAGGGGCTGGGGGCAGCGGGAGGAGGGCTATCAGCAGGGGGTGCCATGTGGATCTGCGCACATGGCCACCGGGCAGCCTGGAGAGCAGCTCCCACAGGTAAGTCTGGCAGTGGAGGGGGAGGGAATTGAGGCCTCATAGTGAGGGAGGGAGGGAGGAAGTTGGGCAGGGCTGGGGATACTGCCCCGCCTGGGCAGTGTTTGGGGATGAGGGCCGGAATGCCCAGCCGCAGGGCCTGGGTGAGGAGTGGGACGGAGCCACTGGCAGGGCATCTGGGGGACAGTGGTAGAAGGCAGGCTCCTCCCCGCTGCCTGCACTCCTGGGGAGGGATGGGGGGCACATGCCACCCAGACTGGTGCATGGAGTGGGAGTGGACTGCCTGCTGCAGGCTCAGGGCTCCCCACCCTCCTGCCTTCTCCCTGGGGCCTCTGTGGCCCAGGGGGAGGAGCCCAGTATGGCAAGGCAAAGCGGGACCGGGAAACTTGATGCCGCTGGCACGAGCCCCATGCCACCATGGTGAGGCATCCCCTGCCCAGCAGCAGCGGGGGTGACAACACAGAGCTGTGCCCCCTCGCTGCTGCTAGGAGAGCAGGGGGCACCTCGCCATGGCGGTGCAGAGCTCCCAGAGACTACATCGAGCTTCCCTGCCCAGCCACGCTGGCTCCTGCCTGCTGGGATGTAGAGGTCCCAGGCGGAATGCAGCAGGGGAGGGAGCCTGAGGCAGTAGCAGGCAGCCCACATCCATGCCCCTCAACGGGCTCTGCTCCAATCGTGCTGCCTGTGGGGGGAAGGAGAGCCAGGCTCTGTGCTCTTATCTGCCGCAGCAGCAGCCACTTCCTACGGGCAGCAGCTGGACTCAGGTGCTGCTGTGTGGGGCAGGGGCCTATGGACCTGGGTCCCTGGCCCCACAGTCCTGGCAGCTGGGGACCCCCTCCAGCAGGGCTGGGGGGGAACAGGAGGCTGCAGGTGGCAAGTGAGGGGCACCAGCAGGAGTGGGGAAGCTGTGGGTGGGGAGTGAAAGGCACCAGTAGGGCAAGGAAGCTGTAGCTGGGGAGTGAGGGGCACCAGCACAGTTCAGGGGGCTGTGGGTGGGGAGGGGGGGGCACCAGCAGGGGTGCGGGGCGGGGAGGCTGTGGGTAGGGAGTGAGGGGCAATGGCATGGACAGGGCACTGGCATACCAGGGCTGCTCAGCACCACAAAGCAGTGGGGAGAA
The DNA here is from genome assembly GCF_000455745.1 of Alligator sinensis. Lineage (NCBI taxonomy): Eukaryota > Metazoa > Chordata > Crocodylia > Alligatoridae > Alligator > Alligator sinensis. The sequence goes on from NW_005842237.1 coordinate 1,219,261, forward strand.
CAACCACAGCTGGACCCACATCCTGGCAAGTGAAGGGGGCAGGGAGAACTCTGATTTTCCATGATAAAAAAACCCCAAAATCAAATGCCAAAATGTATAGGCATTTAGAATGTATTTTATTATAGTGATTGAGGCACTGGTAGGCTTCCAAATTGCTTTAAAATTGTAAATATATCAATCAAATAGTGTGTTAAACTAATACCTATATAGTGGTGTTTCATTTTAATCATGGAAAGAACATGGATTTGGGTGCTTTTAATCAGAGAATTCGCAATATTTTTATCACGTAAGTTGTGGCTTTTAAACAGAGAAAACCAGGATCCCTGATTATAAACACTGTAAGAACATTTTCTCGGACAAGCTTTTAGCAGGAGGGATTATGCTTTGGCATGTCTATTTATATTATTCTATTTTAATATTTTATATCTGTTTTAATACCTTATCTTGTTTGTTTTTTATTGTAAGTCACCCTGACCCTCTTCTGTGGAGAGAGGCATATAAATCTAATAAATCAACAAATAAATCCAAAAGTACGTTACAAAAGAAAATAAGAGTTGTTATCCCAGTTTTACTAATAAAGAAACTGAAGCATAAAAAAAATGAAAGCACCAGGTCACCCTACAGCAGGGGCGGGCAATTATTTCAGGCGGAGGGCCGCATACTGAGTTTTGGAAAGCCATTGAGGGCTGCATGACAGGCAGCCAGGGGCAGATAAATATTCATTTTCTAAATTTTTTAGGGACCCTGCAGGCCAGATAGAATGGGCCGGTGAGCCACATCTGGCCCGAGGGCCGCCTTTTGCCCACCCCTGCCCTACAGGCCAGTGGCAAAGTCAAGAGAAGAATCCCAGTCTCATATAAGCCTCAGTGTACCATTAGCTCGTCTACCCCATCAGCTGGAGAAAAGCAACATGGTCAAATGGACAGACTTAAGGAATAAGATTAACTTATGGCATCTGGCCTGTATTCCCAGCTCTGCCACTACGACACTGTGCAAGTCATTTTTTTAACCCATCAGGTTCCCTCCCACACTGTCTATACAGAATCTTTCAATTATCATTTGTCAGACACAAGGGTTTTAAAGGTTTTACACAATGATCCAATCTCAGTCTAATAACATCCTAGCATAAAATACCCCCAGATATTTGTCAAATCAAGATCTAATTTGAATCATATTGGTTCCCCTCATTTTCTGCACAAAATGACTTATATTTATCACAAAGGAGTTTCTGACATAGCATATGTCTACAGCACAAAACAGAGGGATGATACTGGAACACGGCAGCCTAATATAGATAGAATGAGTAACTGCAGCAAAAAAACAGCAGCACTGGCTTCAGCACACACTAGCCAAAGTACAATTATCTCCAAGGACCCGCATCTAATTGCTCACATGGGCTAAAGCCTGTGCTGACACTTCTTCACAGGTTTTACTTGATTAAAACTAGTACATGTTACAACACCTTAACTTTGTAGCAAAGATTGAGATCAAGAGAATGATTCTGGAGTGATGAATCAATAAGAATGAGGTATTCAATGCTTTTCATTTTTGATCCTCTCATTTACCTAGTTAAGATTAATTGCATCTTGTTTCAAATATATTTTCATATAGAACAAAAATGTAAATTATCTCAATTCTAAATTTAATATTTCAGTGAACAAAACTTACTGTCATCCATCTGAAGACTTGGAGGACAATAAAACTTTTTATGAGTAATTAAATTTGGTAGTCCTCTGAAGAGACTGCGGCACAATTTACACTCAAAAATGGTGTCCACATCCTTTAATAAGATATGCTTAAGTTGTTTAGTTCCTGGAAAAAAGAAACCAAAAAATACACTTAAAATCAGGAAAAGTTTCAATGCTAAAGCATAGTAAAACACAAGTCAAAAATCCCATTTCCCATTTCACTTTTAAGTTTATTACACAAGTTCTTGGTTTGCCTATTAGAAAGGGACTAGGCTGAAGATAAAATTTTCAAACATTGACTTTAGAGTTAACAGCAAAAGGACTATAATGTAGGCAGTTTATACTACAGTATTGGTAAATAAGATATAACTTCCTGTCAGATGCAGAGAATGAAAAGCAATTTAAGCCATTTAAATAAGTTTATAGCCCCTTTTCTTCAAGTACCTCAGCATGCTAAGGAGGCACTTTTACTGAAAAAGAAAATAATAATGAGGCAAGTTTCAGGAATGTAAAAACACCTGACCTAAGCTTAGTCTTGTCGCACTAATATAAGAAAATAGAATTTGAGCCTCTATCACACTTCTAATCTCTAATGTGTTCCTCAGTGAAGAATAATACAAAAAATTTTAAAATTTATTTTTGAATCCACACTTTCTCTACTAAATCAAAAGTGTCAATACAGCCCATGGGCCAGATGTGGCTCATAGAGCCCTATTATCTGGCCTGCAGTGCTGCCCATTGAGTTTGGCCCTGTGCACCACATGTAACACATACACCGCATTCAGGGCCAGACTGACCATGTGTAATGGATCCAGGACCATTCCAGATTAGGCCCACAAACCAACTCCATACACTGGATCTGGCATACAGGCCAGTCCAGCTTGGGCACCACATGAAGCGTGTACCGCAGGTCACCCCCACATGCTGCATGCACCACATAGGGGCAAAGCTGATATGTGCTACATGCACTGTCCAGGACTGCAGAAATCTCAATCACTACAAGTGAAGTTGTTGTGGATAAGGATGAAGTGGACTATTGTGCAATATGTTGCAAATCTGAGTGTGCTCCATGTTCTTGAATGTATTTTAAGCAGGCAGCTATGTTTCATGGTGTGGGATGTTACTGTATATCCAGTTATCAACCCTTCCTCCAAACAATAAACATAGCTATGAGCACAATGACGGCCTCTCATTATGCCAAACATCTTTGTAAGCTACCTGGAGGAGGAATTTCTAGAAAACTGCACCATGAAGCCTTCACTCTACCTGTGTTACACAGATTATGTTTTTATCATCTGCACTAAACACCTAGATTCACTTATTGACTCCCATCCCAGGTTTAATGATTATAACCCTTCAATTAAACTTGCTTGGAATACTCCTGCACTATCACCAACTTTCTAAACACCAGGATCTGCATCCAGGATGGCATTCTAAAGCCACCATACACAAAAAACCTACAGGCTACCACAATTACAACCACAAGACCAGCAATCAACCCAAGTACACCCAAGTACCCAAGCTGTGATCTACAGTCAGGCTCTCAGATACCCCTCCATCTGCTCTGAAGATAATACTTTTGATGCCCACCTGGCCAGCCATCATACAACAAGGATACTGCAGTAGAAAAATAGGCTGTTTTTTTGAAAGAGTGATCCAAATACCATGCAGTAACCTGCCATAATACAAAAAGAAACACATCTGAGACTCTGACACCCCTGGTGGTCACCTACCACCTCATACTAGAACAAATTAGAAGAATCATCAATCAACTACAGCCCATATCTGACAAAGATCAGACCCTGAAAGAAATATGCCCAACCTCTCCACTCCTGGCTTTCACACAACCTTGCCCAAATTATCATCAGAAGCAAACTACCCACTGTTCCACCGACATCTAACGAGACACAGCCCTGCCTGAGTATGAGATCAATGATTCCCAAAGGGTGTGCCAGGACACACTAGTATGTTGAGAGTGTGGCAGAAGCATGCCATGAAAAACTATACTTTACTTATTTTATTTTGTATTTTAAACCGGGGGGGGGGGGCACAGAGCCTGCATGCAGAGTAGGGCACAGAGCAGGGTACAGTAGAATGTGGCATAGCCACATCTACAGTATACAGGCAGGGTGCAGTGGCTGCAGTTTGCAGACATCCAGTCCTAGCACAGCTCCCCAGCAACTGGAAGCTATATGTGTGGTGCAGTCAGGGAATGGCGGGCGGAGAAACGTGGCACTGATACTGAACATCTGCAGACTGCTGCCGCCGCATCCTGCCTACACCCTGGGACATGGCTGTGCTGCCCACCTGGGTACTTGGTGCTACTTTGCTGTGCTCTGCTCTGCCTGTACATCGTGCCCCCCTGCTGTGCAAACAGATGTGAGGGTTCCCCCTGTCTCCCCTCCCAGATCAAGCCAACTGTGGGCAGCTGGAAGTACTGTCACCTAGTCCCTAAGCTCCAAGAAGAGTTCTTGCTCTCACCAAGTTTGTTTACAACCCTCCTCCCCTCAGCCCAGGACACACAGTGGAGTGACTCTGCGGACTCTTGGAGAAGCTGCTGCCCCAATTCAGCCTGACACCAACCTTCCCAGAGGAGGGCTTTCCCAGCTTCTGTGCTGCTGCTATTTCCAGCTCCATGCTCCCCAGCTGCAGCATGCATGCATCTTCCAGCTTCTGGGAAGCAGTATCAGACATCTGCAAACTATGTTTGCACCACTGACACTGCTCCCCACCCCCGCGCACACTCATTTTTCAGGTGTAAGATAAAAGCTTGCCACCAATTTTAACCCAGAACAATGTGTGTCCCAAGCATCAAAAGTTTGGGAAATTGCATGAGATGCTTAACGTGTCAGCACATCTCCACTTCTACAACACTCCCCACAATGAATTGATTAGAAGGCACGGATCCAACATGTGCCTTTCTGAAAATATGATATAACTGATCCAATACACTATACGCCCTCATGGTAACTATGAGGAGGAAACTAAACAGCAACTACGTACCAGAATGAACTCTCATAGAAAAAAATGTAAAGGACAGACATGAATGTATCAGTAGGAGCACCTTTTTCACCATCCAACAAACACATTTAAAAGGCAAACCTGGGAACAAAAATCCATAAACTGCCAGGACACTCAGAAACAAAGACTGAACACCAATATAGTGTAAAAAAAACAATAATCTATCCAATTTCTGAAATTCTTCCTAAACACGTCGGATATTAATGATCCCCTTCCCTTTTGATATGTCTTCATCTCACAGCTGCTTTTCGTCTGCTAACTGGGAATTCCCTCTCCACACCTCCTTACACAGCACTCAGCTCTTACTTTCAAGCTGTCCTTCCTTCCCTCCTCAGACGTGATGAAGAATGTCTTGCATTTGAAAACTTATCTAACTGTATTCTAACCATGTAGCTGGTCCAACAAAAGTCATCACCCCAAATCAATTTTTGCCTCTTGCTTAAATCCTGGACCATAGCAGGTACAGTATCACTAACACTACCATAGAATAACCTAGTAATTACAGCCTGTCCAAAAAGCGGGCAACCAGGATTCTAGGCCCACCTCAGCTTTAGCTTCAGCTTCAAACCTTCATCTCCACCCTCCCAGAAGCATGCTTTAACCATACAGCTAGAGACAAGGCTGAAATGGAGGCACGCTCCACACATCCTTCTTGAAGCTGGGTCAGAGAAATACAAGATGTATCAAGACAATAAATTAAAAGAGACAGCATGACTCCCGAGCCCAGGGATTGGCAACCTATAGTCCACAGGCCAGTCCCAGCCTGCAAAAAAATGGACCTGGCCCACAAGGACTACACCCTCACCCCACTACTGCAGCCTCCATTTACTCTCACTGCCAAATTTGGCGCTCTCCACTGGCAATAGGAATCAGCAGCACTCTGTGGCAGTGGTAAGCAGAGGCTGCAATAAGGGGCTATGAGATCAGCCCTCAACATGGACCAGTAAGTCATGAGAGAGAGGATCAGCAGCCACAACAGTGACTAGGTCACAACTGTGTCCCACCATTCTTAAAGATTTGCTTATCAGCACTCATAAGCAAACAGTTCACTGGAACATCCAAAACAGCTATGCTATTAATAATGTAAGTGTTTATTTCCAATGAAACTGAATAACCCTAGTACAACTGGAGCAACAGTCTGCAACATTTTTGTACAAACACATATAGGGGACAGAAATTAAAAAAAAGAAAAGAGGGAGAGAGTTCCCGTGCCCAAATCAAATGCACAAATCTCTAACTTCATCCCCATTCAGTTTTTTAACTCAAAACTGAAACTGCCAAATTCTTCTTTGAGTTTGTCACCAATTTTAATCCTTCTGTACAAAGATTCAACCTGGATATAATAATATTATAAATATTATAAAAGCCTTAGTCTGTCTGTCTGTCTGCCTGAAACAACTAATCAGAATGGTTTCAATAGTGTTCTGGACAGGCAGCAGCAGCACAGCGTCATGACAGCAGGGACAGAGAGAGGAGGCGAGGTCAGTACTGCTGACCCCTACACCCCGGGCCCTGCTCCCTGGAGACAGCAGCAGCAACAGAGTGGGGAGGCGAGGCGAGGCCCTGGACTCGAAGGGGGATGGGAGGAGTGGGCCCGGCCCTGTGGTGGCAGGGGTGGAGCCGGGCCCAGCCCCAGCCGGCGGGAACAGACCCAGTACAGAAGTGGCAGTGGGGAAGGAGTGTGCCAGTTCCTGAAGCAGTGGCAGGGGCAGATGGGAGGAGTGGGCCTAACTCTAACCCTAACACCCCACCCCCCCCTTGTTATTCTTGACAAGCAATTTGCTCGTTCAGTAATTAAAAGTTCCAATCACCTGAGAATTTTATTCGAAGTCAAAGATAGACATTCATGCCACATACAGACATTCAGTTTCTCCTGGAAAGTCACTGCTCTCCCAGGAGAAATCATGACTCTACAGATGTTCAGGAGTTTTGTCGCAGAGCAAAAATGGCTACTTCAAGAGAAAAATAACCTAAGAACAACCAGGGCTTTATTATTCCCAGGAGAGTTTCTTCTAGGATTGCAAATGTACATGGTCTCGTGAGAGAGAAACCACAGCACAGTTCTCCAACATCAAGGATGTTTTGCTCTACTCCTCCCCTTCCCCCCCTCCCAGTTCCACCCCAGACACTGCTTGCTATTCCAGTGAGCATGCTGCTCACTGGACACTGCTACTCCAGCTAAGCAGGGAGTGGAATACAAACCTCTTGACAATGCCAAAATGTAGCGAGGGGATAGATCAACTCTGAGCAGCCTGGGTCTTAGTATTTGAATGCCTGTTCAGGTATCTCCAGGTACATTTTTCTACCAGGAGAACAAACCTGAGAATTTTCCCAAAAATCACTTGAACATGCCTATGCAGCCTCAGCCACTATTGCTATATATATACACGTTAGGAGATATACATTCCCTGGATACCCAACCTGTGGGATAAGCATCTTATATTTGGGAATTCCTTTGCTTTCAAGTAGTAATAGCAAAAGAGCATTCTACAAAGGATGACATTTAGCAAAAAACACACTGTGATAACAGCTCCTAGGAACATAAGTTTTTAATGGCCACATTCCTGTTTTAAAATTTTACTTTGTAATTATAAAAATAAGTGCTTTGAAAAAAATATTTGTGAATCTAAAATGATGAAGTTTGCTTGCCTGGTGGGGCTCTAAGTTGTTCCTGGATGGTCTCTTTTTCCCCATAACTTACTTGCTTCTTTGATCCTCTCTCTCGACTGGGTAACACCATTTTTCCCTCCAATAGGATGAAGCATGTAGTTAGCATACAAATTTGCCATTAATTAACTTGATGTATACTTGTGTGCTCCTGATCATCTTCTAGCCTTCTCTGTCTCTCATGCACAAATATGAATGCAAATATCTCCTAGAATTACACTTGCACAGCCTTCAAAAATTAAGTATAATTAAGAACAGTAAAAACCCAATAGAATTAAATTCATTAAGTGACTAAATAAAAAAGAAATACCCACTTCTCTTTTGGCTTTCCTCAGCACTGATTTATATTCATTTGGTTTATTTTTTATCATTCCAGGTACTTAGTCCATCTTGTCTCTTGGCCAGATTTGGTGCTAACTAGTGACATGCCAATGGAATAATTAACCATCACACTACAATGCAAGATGAATGACTCTTCAAATTTCAAAAAAATGACACTAAAGTCAGCACTTGTCCCCCACATCAGGTATACTGATGTGGGCTGACAAAAACTGTTATCACCTCTACTATCATCAAGATAGTCACCAAGTTGAAATAGAAACACAATCCATCAGGTTCCACCTAGGCAATTTAAATGCCTTTAAAAATTGTTTCCTTTAAAAGTTTAAATTAAAATTTCTCTCGCTATCTTTCAGCAAATCCAAGTTTTTTCAATGGTGACTTTAGATAATAGAGAAAGACCTCTTTCTTTCTGCTTGATTTTCCCAGGGCAAATGAATGGAGATGTAGTGGTAAACCATGGATTTATTATGTGGACATTTAAAGAGTGAAAGAGTTGGATGTGCCAAAGAGAACATTCTGGAAGTGGCCTGGGGACATATTATTTGAAATCAGTTCACCCTGCTACCAGAGGACACTCCAGCTAATCTGCTTAAAGTGTGAGAATGGCATGCACAAGCATGAATCTCTATCCCATCCAAATGTGCCTTAAAACATCACAGAGGATAGACTTCATATCCCAATTTCCTTCTGGTCATTCATATTAAAAGCAAATGAAGGGAGAATATCCACTGTATGACAGAAAACCTGAAGGAGCTAGTTCAGCTATGTAGAAGATAATTCAATGAAATCCTCAAAAATCATATATGTAGTTCTATTCCTATGGATCAAGGGAAAAAAAAACTCATAATATAGATACCGGTGTTAAATAAATCTCCTGTAAAACTCTCATGATGAATTGGACCACTAAGATTTTGTACTGAAACATGGAAATAAACAGGTGCTTTGATCCATTACAAATGTACCTGAAATACATTAAATTTCCTAATTACCCATCTTATGAATTCTCACCCAGACACTCAGTTAATACTGTCAGGTACATATGTTCATTGACATGAGAAGCAACTGGAGACAACCACATACCATCTTACAAGTAGCACTATACAACAGTGCTATTATCTATGTAACAGTGAACAGTTCAACGAAAAACACAGCAAGCAAAGATAAGAAGCAGTTATGGATCCCAAGGAGACCTTATAGCCATGAAATAACAGCTAGGCCACAACAGCAGTTTTTATGAACTTTCCTAAGCAAAACAATTATTTTTAAAGAAGTTTAAGAACATTGATAATGTAGAAGGGCCTGTGTCCTTAATACCTTGCATCAAAACATTTTTTAATAAGAACTAGTGATCTCACCTAAGTGCAGTGCTTAAAACGTAGTCAAAAGTACCTTGGAATTGTGTGTAGCAAGTCAGGCTTTACTTTACTAACATACTTAAAAACGAAGAAATAACTCCATAAAGCCCCAAAACATTCATACCTGATCGAAAGCACTCAATAATTTGTTGAATACCAGATTTTGATGTCTGCATAGGTTGCTGTAACAAAGGAGGATCACCAGGTTCCAACATATGCACTATAAGACATGAAGGATGACAAAGCATTAGAGAAAACTCAGAACACACAGAATCAATACCTGAAGCTGGCTGAAAACCAGGACAGTATTACTACCACTATCTCTTTCCCAACAAAATGGTTTCAAAAAAATTATGACTAACGCTATTCACTGTAACCTTTAAATGAAGTTTGTGAAAGCTGTTGGAATTCTTACTACCTCCGTTTCCTGCTGCTAAAATGAGTTTCAGAGTACTGTAATGGGTTTTCCATCAAAGTTTCCTAATGTGTACAGTATATTGCGAGATTTTTTAAGTTTCACTTCCAAAACCATATGCATGTTTTAAGCATGGATACAAGTAACCACCCTCTATTTTATATATTTCCATAAACATGACTCACTAGGGATTTCCTTCAACTTAGACTACACACTTTATGAAATAGTCAACTAGGCTATAAATAAAAGAAATTGAGCTATTGTTTACATCAGGTGTGCTCAAGCTCTAGTCTGCAGGCCAGACCCAGTCCATGGCACCATGTTTTCTGGCCTGCAGGGCTCCCCATGGGTCCATGGAGAGCTCTTCAGGCTGTGGCCCTGCACGCTACACTGAGGACGTAGGGCAGCACTGAGCCTGATCCATTCATCAGACCCATAGGGCCAAAGCCTTGAGCATCACTGGCTTACATCAAACACAAGAACTCAGCTGAACAAAAAAGTTGGAAATGCCAAATGCAAGCCCAGCATGCGTATTGGAATATCTCAGTACCTTTGATAGCAGATGTCAAACCTTATGCAAGGACTGCAATCAAACCAAAAGCAGAAACAATCAGAATAAAGTGCACATATATTTAAATAATATGTACAGCATATTGCCTTTAAGATCACAGTCTCAGGACTACCTTGTAGCATTAGCAGCCTAGAAACAGATTAGTTTTGGTCACTTTCAAGGTTTCCTCTGGTCAGTTCCAGGAGTGATTAGCTCCCAACAATTTCAAAGCTTCTAATGGAAGCCCTTTGACAGCTACATCCCCTTCAAGATTTCTGGTCCCAATTATTATGCAGTTAAATGGAGTACAATGATATTACAAAGCAGAGATTGGAGCTGAAAGATGCCATGCATGCATGTGGTTTATTCACTTACCCAACATGAAGATAATCAGTATTTATAACAAGTTCAGCAACAGGCCAAAAGTTAATATTGACACTCTTTTGCAGTTAAACAAATCATGCCTTTATCTGATATCAATATTGGAAATGAGTATAATGCCATTCTAATTCAATATTAATACCACATCAAGGCATTCTTTTTATCAAGTACACTTCAGAACTTATACTCCACCTAGAAAAAAGTGCGTCTTAAATTTAACTGAATCCCACTTTATTCTTTGTAAGCTTTATCAAAGTTGACTTATGGACACTAATAACAACATAATATTATGCCTGTGAAAATCAAGTTAAAATAGCAGATAAAGCTACAGTTTATCTTCTACAGACAATATATCATATCAACATAATTAATTTTGTGTTTTAAAACTTAGCTCCTGAATGACTGAATGGTTTGTTTTCAACTGATTTTTCCCTTCCAGACAAAAGGCAAACCACACATAAGATAAGCACATTTATAAATAAAGTAACACAATTTTTGCTCATCAGAACATAAACAACATAGATACATTTTAAGGAAAAATTTGCCTTAGTGATGCAAGGTTACAAGCCAATTCAAACTGCGGAAGACATAAGAAAGAAAACAGCTGAAGAAAAGAAGGAAAGAATAAAAACTCCACCTAACTATGCTGGCATAATAATATACTGATACATGAACGCATAACAACCATTACAAATCAGCTAATCGCTTGGAGATCTCCTACACAAAGACATATTGTACCCTACTACCCTACTTGCCATTCTTCAAAAAGAGGACACTTCAACTTATACACTGCCCCTGATGTGCAAGTGCCACACCCACTGACATCAACACTTTCACATGTCAACTGCGTATAATGCATAGTTGTTAAATTTAAGGCAAGAAATGTGTATTAAGTCTCTCTTTTAAAACACTGATGTAACTCAGAAGCATTCATTTATAGAGAACCATTTCTTTATTGTCAAGACTATTCAATCTATTCTTCCCTTCAAACTTTTGTAAGCTAACACTACCAGTCAGCGGACCCACACTCCTGCTATTAGTTTTTGTTTTGTTTTTGAACAACTAAATTTGTCAAATATAAACACAAGCATCATGCCAACAACTTAACAATAAGCAAGAGACAAAAGGAAGCAGAAACAAGAGGAGGAAGATTTGTTTCAAGTTTTCAACTATAAATGGTATATAAAACCATTATTTAAAAAAATTACTAACAAGATACAAACCTTATTTAATACAAATAAACAAAATGCACATTTGTTTCTTTTTCCTGAAAAACTGTGAATGTTCATGGGATAAGCAGGTGTAAGATAAGTATACCTAGACCTTAAATACTGGAGGTTGCAAGTGGGAGAAGAACAGAGGGGAAAAAAAGTCCTGGTCATATCCCGTTCACTCTCTGTTTCAGCATCTGCTCTCTGCCACTGTTCAACACAGGATACTGGGCAAGATGGACCCACAGCCTGGCCCAGTACATAGCAGTTATGTTCTTAAAAATATTTTCATTTGTGAACTTAATTGGCTACACAGGAACTTGAAGCTTTGGAAAACCTTGGTAATTTTCAGGCATGCAAATGTCGCTTGCTCTTAAGGTAAGAACATAAGAAGAGCCATTTACTGGGTCAGATCCTAAGTTCATCCAGCCCAGTCGCCATGTCACACAGTCCGCTGGCTCCTTGGACTGGCTCAAAAGCCACTGGGCACTGTCAAGTGTGCTCTGCTCAGTGTCCCCTCATGGCAAACTAGTTATTAACCTTTAACTATCACTCCTGTCCATTTTGTTATCATTTGTCCCAAGTAATCAGTTGCTGCCTTTCCAGTAACCTTCTTGTTTAAGAGAGGCCAATAGTTTATCTGGTGGGCCTAGGCCCATGATTCCTCAAAGCAACAAACAGACCTGCATCACACAGTCCGCTGGCTGTTTGGACTTGTTCAAGAGCCAGCGGGCGCTGCCTGGTGTGCTCTGCTCGGCATCCCCCCTTGGCACATTAGTTATTAGCCTCTGACCACTCCTGTCCCTGTTTTATCATTGGTCTGAAGCAATCATTTGCCACTTCCTTAGTAGCCTTCTGCTCTGAGGGGAGCTGGTAGTTTCTCTTGGTGGGCCTTTAGCCCACGAATCCCCAGAGTGGTAAATAGGCCTACGCCACAGAATCTGCTGGCTCCTTGGACTTGTTTGCAGGCCAGTGGGTGCTGCCCAGTGTGATCTGCTGAGCATCCCCCCCTTGGCACACTAGCTTTAAACCTCTGACCGTCACTGTTATGTCTTTAGTTGTCCCAAGCAATCATACCTGGTGGCTTCCCTTTCTAAGGGAGGCTTATAGTTTCCTTGTGGGCAATAGCCCACAGTGCTGAGGCAACAAACAGGCCTGCGTCACACAGTCCACTAGCTCCACAGCGTTGTTCAAGGGCCAGCACGTGCTATCTGGTGGGCTCTGCTCAGCATCCCCTCGGGTGCACTACTTTGACCGTCACTCCCATCCCCATTTTTATTGTCATCTGTCCCAAAAAATCAGTAACATGTTGTCAATGGCCCATTACGAAAGGGGGCTTACAGTTTACTTGGTAGCCTAGGCCCTCGTTTCCCTTTGCCATGTTAAGAGTCCTGTGTCAAATGGTGGCAGAGGGCAGACGCGGAAAGGGCGAGAGCACTGCACATGACCCCTGGGTTTTCCCCCTGCTCCTCTCCCCTGTGCAGTCTCAGAACAGCAGAGACCTCCTATGCCTGAAGAAGGGCAAATGCACCTGACAGCTTGCAAAAAACTGTGTTCTAACTACTGATTTCCCTCGCCAACCGCGGGGGTCAGCTTCCTGAAGGTTCCCGTGGTTAGCAAGAGAAAAGGCTTGTGGGAAAAATGGCAGGTGGCGGGCTGATGCGCAGCCACGGGAAACCGTGGTTACTCAAAAACATATCCCATTTTGGCTACCACCGTATATAGGATACTAAGCGCGGATACTCAAAACCGTGGTCGGTGAGGGAAACCTGTACTCGGCTGGTCTAATAAAAGACACCACACCTACCCAAAGAAACCTGCAGCCTCCAGCGTCGAGGTCTAGCCATCTCCGTGCCCGAACCCCATCTCCACCAGTGCCCAATGCCCCTTTCCTCCCACAGCCGCTCCAATCCCCCCCGCCCTTGAATCTGGGCACTGCCAGCTCCCACCGCCTCTGTGGGCAAGGGGCCTTCACAGGTGGAAAGAAAGAAGCGCTTCCCTCCCCGGCGCAGGCACCCCTGCCAGCTCTGGGGAAGCGGCCTCCCCGCGGGCAGCTCGGCGGAGCCAGCCCCGGCCCCTCCCGGCCCGTCCCAGCCGCACCTGGCTCGCAGCATCCGTGGTGGTGATGGTCAGTCTGACAACACTTGTCCCTCAGCGGCATTTTCCGCGACGCCCCGTCCGCATCCAGCAGCTCCGTCCTGCGGGGGAAGCAAACGCGCCGTCACGGCCGGGCCCGCAGCCCCGGGGCAGGGGCAGGGGCGGG
>NW_005842237.1:1233434-1248445 GCF_000455745.1 Alligator sinensis
GGGCGCCCAGGGGAAGGCGGAGGCGTTTCCGCGAGCACCAGAGAGTCGCGAGCTAAGGAAGCGCGAGGGGCCCTGCGCCCCGCCGTGTCATGACGTCAAATGTCACTTTCCTTGCGCGCTCCACGACGTCGGGGCATAGGGGCTGTGACTCGCAGGGCGGCAGGGAGGGCGCCGGGCGAGAGGACAAGAAAAGCTGCCCTCTGGGGGACGGAGATATCCCCCCCCCCCTCCCAATTTGGCACATTGTAATAACGTGTTAGTTTGAAGACCGACTAAAGAACGTTTTGGTTCTTTTATTAGACCGACTAAATAGCGGCAAAGAAGTTATTTGCAAGCAGCCCACCTGTAGCCGTGCAAATAACTTTTTTTTTTTTTTTGCCACTATTTAGTTGGTGTAAAAAAAAGAGCTTGCCTCTACCACGAGTTGTGATTCCTTCTTATCCGACAGCTGCATTTGTTTTGCTAGTCAAGTGTGTTTCCCATTGTGGACAAACTCTTTGGGTAGAGGCGATCTCTTTTGTTAGACCAACTAAATAATGGCAGGGAAAAAAAAAAAGGTATGTGCACTGCTACAGGTGGGCTGCTTGCAGATAACTTATTTGCCACTATTTAGTCGGTCTAACAAAAGAGATCGCCTCTACCCAAAAAGTTCGTTGACCTCTGTGGTTAAGCCAACATGGCTACAGCCTAGATCCCTCTCTGTAGTTGTGTCTTTCTTTCTCTTCAGGACATCTTCAACGCTGGCATATTTGCAGCTCGGGGCTGTGGGGAAAATCTAATTCTGCCCCTGTGGAAAGGAAAGGAAATGAAGGCGGCACTGACAGGAAGCTCCCTTTGGTGCCTCTTGCTGCCACCTGAAGACAGTCTTTGTTAGGGCCAACCCCTCCTCACCACCCAGTAGAAAAATATGTAGAAAGCCATGGCAGTCAGGTCTGGTTTAGCTACTGACAAAATCACATCTTTGGAAAAAAGTTAATGGTCAAAGTTTTAGATCAAGTTTTGGAGGTGTGCCCAATATTAACAGCATAATGTGCTTGTGATTGATGCTGTAATGTTATTGTATTCAATTTAACTGCAGGATAACTGGGGCTGGAGATGGTGAAGGGGAAGGAGCTGCCAAAGGGCTTCCATTAGAAGCTTTGCAATGGTTGGGAGCTAATCACCTGGCAGAGCAGCTCTGGAGCGACTAGAAGATGCCTTGAAAGTGACCAAAACAAGTCAGTTTCCAGGCTGCTAATGCCACCAGGTAGTGCCATGCTTCAAACCAGATGGCATGATAAACCAATTCTTTTTCATCCATCTCTGGCCAATATCTTCTATACAATTAAATTCTAATTTTCAAAACATAGATGCCAGTTTTTCCTCAATTTTGCCATTTTTTTAACCTTAATGTATGTTACTGTTGTTCACAAAGTGACTTGATCTTTGTCTCAACTTCACCTGGTCTTGGGTAGGTCTCATTGTCAACTATTACATTTAAATGTCTGCCATATTTTCATCTCCAGTTTTATTGGTCAGAATCAACAATTTAACAAAATTTTGGTAGTTTCAAGATTATTGTGACATTGGGTGATCATTCCATATGATTGAGAGAGCCTGATAAGAAACAGCTCTGAGTAAGGCTCTAAGGATGCTTTGAGGGGAAAGATAAACAGAAATCCTTGCAGGGAAGAACGAGCTAGTTCAAGGAGCATTCAGAATATTTGATATTTTTAATGATCTACATCTCTTCTTTATCTTTAAGAAACTCTGCAAACTACCTTGCATCTGTCTATCTGCTAAGCAAGTGAATTCTGAAGAGTTAAGAGTTAAGCTGTAAACCAGAAAGTTATACAAGCTATGAACTGACTGCCCAGAGGAATTTTCCTTCTGTTGACTCCTCTGTGAAATCCTATGAAATACAAACTTCCATTTCTACCCAGGAGAACTTTTACAATCTTTTCTCCAATGCCTGATTGGGGATGTTTGTGCCCAAAAGCTCACAATTAAAGATTTTTTTTCAACCATCTTGTTGGTCTAATAAAAGATATCTCTACTATGAGTCCTGATTGCCTTAAACCAGAAAGTTAACACTTTTGGTAGTAAAAAGGTATTAGAGAAGACAGAGCAGGCAGATACAGACAGTGTACAAGGAAACTGCAAAGTAATACCAATTATCATAGTACACAGTGACATCAGCTGAACAACATTCTTTTTTTTTGGTAGGAAAGTTTTGAGGGGGAATTAAAAGAAGGATAATGTGTTTGTTTTGTCAGTATTTACAGGGACCTCCTCCCAACCATAAAAAAAAGTGTGGGAAAAATCATGAAGGCATTTGTTTGAAATTGTAACAGACAAAAAGTCTGGCATCAGGTGCAGATCAGCTGCAGAACACAACTTTTGATACTGCATGTAACTTAATGATAGGATGGGATGGGTTAGGATAGGATGAAGGACCTTGAAAGTGTTTGAGGGAAAAAGAGCAAGCCAATAGAAAGATGCAAGGAAAGGAGTGAGACTGTGAAGACAACAAACTAGGGAAATCATATTTTTAGCAGCACTCTAAATAAATAGGAACGTGCCAATGTAATGTATTATATATCTTTATACACACACACACTTCTGTCTAAACTGTTTAGCACTAATCTACCTGATATACAATTAATGTTGCTAACCACTTTTGTAGGTAAGAATTTTGGTAGATAAAGTTATCAGAAATTAATTAGATGCTCAGATTAATGAATGCTAATGACAGCTTTAGAGTTTTCAAAGTTCTAAGTTATTTATAATAAGGTCACAAGTGCTTCTGAAGCTTTATAAGTTCTTTAGCTTCCACAATAAATGCATGTTTCATCAGATCACAAAACACAGAAAATGCCTTACAAAATAATGTAGTAAAATGCAGTGTGTAGAATCCTGATGGTCTGGTACCTAAAATCACATGATTAGGGAGTCAGCATAGTAGAACACTTTATTTTCATCAACAGTTCTTATCCTCTGGCCTTCACATTGCATCCGTGGAACAGTAGAATTTTGTAAATGCCTGTCCTGACTACAGGGGTTTAGGTTGTAGCCGTGTTGGTCTAAGGACATAGGCAGACAAGGTTCCTTGGGTGAATTTGATATCTTTTATTAGACCAACCCAAATGGTTGGAGAATAGTTATTAAGCAAGCTTTCGGGTTCAAAAACCCTTCGTCAGGCTTCCATCCAGGAAGAACACACACCAACTGCTGAAGCTTCCTTAGCCTGACGAAGGGTTTTTGAACCCGAAAGCTTGCTTAATAACTATTATCCAACCATTTGGGTTGGTCTAATAAAAAAGATCAAATTCACCCAAGGAACCTTGTCTGCGTATGTCCTGACTACATACGCTCTCTCCTTAGCATGGCTCAAATCTATTTCAGGCCCCTTCCTTGGCACAATTTATTATTAAAGCAGTGTCATGAAGTAACACCAAACAAAGTAATTTCCCTTACCAGGACAAACTGCAATCTCCCAGAGACCATGGTCTTTCCAGCCCCAGAAAGAGAATACCACTTCCTTAAATTCCCTGCAGAGACATATGACAGGCAGGTTTCCACTAAGCCTTTTTTGCCTGTTTCAATTCATCACACCTACCTCCATCTGCAAGAGTGGGGCCAAAACACACTGGCTCCTAAATCTCCCCCTTTCCAGCAAAAAGACTCTGCATCCTGTTCTGTGGCATAGGGTGAAAGCCCAGGGCTACATACTCAGATACTAGCATAGTCAGCAATGTAAGATCTCTTTATTGATTGCAGCCATTTCAGAGCAGGCTGTTTGGTAACCAGAATAGAAGTTGCCTTAAGCTGCCAATATCTCAAGACCTGGCTGCGCATTTTATTGTTAAAGTACTGATTCTTGAGACCCAGATATTTCTCTCTCTGGAAATAACTTTTCTACTGGAATAAACGACAAGTTTAACCCCTCCAATCCAGATTCTGCAAGAAAGCACTTCAAAGCCCTACTCTCAGCTATTTCTTGACAGAATGAACCTCTTTGTAAAGTCCAGATATCCATAGCTCCAGTTCACAGCAAAAGCTGTTTTAAATCTCTTCCCAAAGAACTAATAGTGCCCCTCTCTCAGGTATAACTTCATCTACTATCTTGTAGTAGGGACTGAAGATTCTAACAAGAACTTCACATTAATGAACAAAGTATTTTCATTCCCATTCCCCAGGATGAACCCCCAAAATTTAGTCCCTGTATAACCTATCTAGAAATTAGCCATGTTGGGTATGTCATTAAAGGTCTGTTGTACCACTGCATCCTTCTCAAGATGTTTTAAGAAGTCAAATAGATCATTACATCACCAATATAAGACATGCTTATACTTGATGGAATAAAACTTAATCCATCAAGTGCTAAAATATAAGCAAGGCCCTATAGAATCCAAACAAAAAGGTCTGAAATGCATATAGGCCTAACAGTTATTTTCTTGGGCTCTTGATCTAGAGAATGTCATACCATAAACAAATCTCTCTTTTTTTGTCCCAATAATGAATCAGTGGGGGAGAGAATGCAGAATTAGAAACAGCCATAGGTACTGTGGATAGTACATGACAAACATAAGCTATGCACTCAAGTGCATTCACCGCTCCAAGAGTTGAATTTAAACATGGGCAGGGGTGTGTTCCTAGGGCCTCCCCTACATGTTCAGGTAAAGGTGCAATGGGGTCTAATGTGTGAGCCACACAAACACGCCTTCTGCCATGCTACACATGCATGGTGGCAGGCATGTGTAACAGAGAGCCTGGGAGACTCTGCTACTTTAAGGGAGAAAGGGTCCAGAGAGCCCCAGGTTTGGGAAAGACTGCGAGAGAAAACCACAGGAGGACTGGCCCAGGGAAACAGGAACTATGAGCACTTACCGCAGAGCCAGTTGTTCTGCAGTAGCACAATAGGACAATGCCTGCATGACTAGTAAGAAGCCTACTGCAGTGCTAATTGCTCCACAGTGGGACTGGAGGCTGGAGCCCTGCAGGGCAGAGTAGGCACTGGTACAGGTGGACTGTCATGGAGACCAGGCAGTGAGCCTAAATAGAGGGCACCTGCAGCCAACCCTGTGGAGTCATCTGATCAGAAAGGGAGAAATATAAGCTAGGGCCAGAAGCAGGGTAGGCAGTCTGCCCCTGGAGGGTGAAGAGGAAGGAGGTCCTGGCCTGCAAGCTAGGAAGACTGAAGAGGAGTACCTCATGGGATTTTGAGTTGTCTTGGGGTTGCCAGCAAAGCTCTGAGAGCTTATGGGGATAGCCCAGAGCTGGGGGTTATGTTGTTACCCAGTGGGAGTTTACCTGAGTGTTTGTTTCCCTATCCTGAGGTGGGGGAAGGTTTTCCCTTTTTTAAGGTGGTAGTGTGTCCTCTTCCCTTTTGTTGATGTTTGTGGGCTCAGATGGGAGAACTTGTGTTATAGCAAAGGGGCTTATCTTCTGGTTATGTTCTGAGTTGGGATTGTAAGGGGTGGTCTTTAGAGGCCCCATTAGTGCCCTAGTGGCATATGATTACCTTGAGCCCTGCTGAGGGCAGGCTCAAGGCATACTCAAAGCAAAGAGCCCAGAGCTATTTGGGACCACAGGGCCCAGCATCTGGAGCTGGATGGAGTTTGGAGCTTGAGTGCAATGGGGCAAGACTGCAGCTGGAGCCCAGAAGCCAGGTCCAACACGGTGGATCCTGAACTAAACAGTCTAGGGAGAAAAGGGGTGGAGGCCAAGTAGGCCAAGATCCCTATGAAGGACTGATCCATACTACCTGCAAGGTATGGGGTATTGGAACGTTTAGTAGAACACTTTTATGGTGTAGAGACAGCTACATAATTAGCCCACAAGACTTCTATGGTGCCCCAGGCAGGATCGAGGCCAGCAGTGTTCAGGGGGAAACTGCTGACTATTGGAGCAAGACTCACTCTAGGACTCTCAAGGCAGCCTCACTTTCAATCCAATGAGTACATGAAGGTGTGGTGGGTGAGATGGAGGGGAGGGTACCCTCAGAGCAGAGCAAGACATGGGTTATGGGGCCACCATGAGGCATAGCCATCCCTGGATTGCAACCTGGTTACAGTATGACCCTGGAATCATGTTTTAGATGCCATCATGTGGTGCAGGGGGAACCTGGTCTTGGGCTCCCCCTGCTCTGGCAAGAAGCAATCTCCCAGGGCTGGGAGCCCCTTCAGTTGAGGGGCTTCCAGCTTCAGGGGTGTCCTATGCACCCAGGGATGGGGAATTACAATAGTCACAATCTCCCAGGCTTGGGTGGTGCATGAAACTCCTGAGGACTGAGGCAGCCATGATCCCCAGAGCTCAAGGGTTTCACAGTCATGGCTGCTGTGATTTTTCCTCCGCCAGCCCTGGGGTTTCATGCCCCTGAGTCCTGGGGTTTGCAGCTACCTTGATCTCCAAGGGCCTGGGAGTTTCACACTGGGCACGGTGTACTCCTGCAGCTGGGAGCCTTGTCAACTGAGGAGCCACAGAGGAGATCCTGCTACTCTTGCAAATTAAAGCTCGATAGCAACCAGCAATAAAGTTAGTACACTATTTTGAGGTCTAGTTTTATCTCTGGTTGGAGCTCTTAATCATGTGATTAGTACTTTGCAGATGTAGCTGGTCTTAAGGTTAACTCTGCAATTCCTGTAATGTGTAGAAGGGGAGGCCTAGATGTTGAATGTCAAACAACCTCAAATGTGAACAAACTGTTCTGGAGACTTGCCTGAGCTCAAGTGAATTCAGGTTCCATATCCTCATTCCGTCATTCATGTCTAACAAATGACGGGTATGAATGTCACTTGAATATGATCAACAGTTTCCAAGTTGCCTACACCTAGGAACAAGGATGTTGCTGATGCAAATACAAATCTGGAGTTTCTGGATACAGAGTAAATGGTATTGGGTACTAAAATGCAGTATCTTCACTGTCACTCTAAGAATCGCTGGAGTCACTGTCCCACTTTGTGACTAAGAGTCACTGCCCTCATTTTAATCCCTTATTGCAATAGTTACCCTTGTCCCCGTCTTCCCTTGTAACCATTCACATTGTGGTCTTGTATCCAAAAGTAATGGGTCTCAAGGAAGTAAAATGTTACAGTAAAGAATTCCCACATCTTTTTCCCATCTGCTGCTTTTTACTTCTTAGATTGCTCTCTTTGCAAATACCACATGATCTTGCCTTGATGGTATAATCTTAATTTCCTTGGTTCACCTGTTTGGGGTTCTCTTTTTGCAAACTGAAAAGAGGAAAGTCTCTCAGGGACTCCAACCTGCCCTAGTAAGGGAAATTACCTTCTATTACTTCATGAGTCTTCATGCTTGAATAATAAATGGTTTGCTGAGCAAAGAGCCTCAGGATTTGGGTTGGGCATTGGTTCTTTACTGGGCTATGGAAATAACTTGAGGTCAAGACATTCACAAATTTTCTTTGTTTCCTGGGCTCATAGTAAACAACAGACCATATGAATTGCTAATAAAAAGCATAAGACTTTCTACTATACTAACCCTTTGACTCAGAAATCTCCAGTACAAGATCCTAGAGAGAACATCTTACTAAACCGTTCCATAACTGTTCCTATGTTTTGCAATTTAATGAAAAATATATTTTTTCATTGAGGCTAAAGAAACTAAATTCCTGACAAGTACTCTGTCACCTGCTAGGAAAGCAGCACAGGAACTTTCTGTTCATAATGATTTTAACCAAAAAATGTCAGTTTTTCTGAGAACATTTAATGTCAGTCCATTCTTTTCTTTCATTTGTTTTCATTTTTTCAAAACATTCTTCAGGGTCCCCAGTGTCAGATTCAGAGTCTGCATTTGGTTTACCTGTAATGTCAAAAGGCAGATGTATAGTAAATAGAAAGGTGAGAATCTTGTAGTCTCATTTCACATGCAGTTATGGGCATAGGATGAATTATTAAAAGAGTTCTTCCAGTTTGGCATTTGTTCTGGCAAGTTTTTCAACACAGCCACCAGCATTCAGCTTCATGTGCTTGCTTATTACTTTGTCATATGTTTTCAATTTGTGGTAGTACTGTAACCTCCCAAATAAATTATTTTCAAACTCTACTCCTGTTTAATGCTGAATGCTTTAGAGAAAATCAGATTTCCAAGCAGTGTTGTCTCAGTAAAGAGGTTTGTGCCCAAGGCCATAATGATCCACACACTGTCACTTCCTTGCTAGATTACAGTAATTCACTGTAATTGGGACTGGATATGAAAACAACGCCAAGCTCCACTCAAAAAGGATGCGTATGTCTACTTCCTCTTTGGGATACATCACTGTGGATATTTCATTCCTTTATTCCTGCCCTGTCTTCTAAGAGGATTCACTCTTGGTCAAGGAACCTGGTTTTGAAATTAACTTTCAGAGTTCAAAAACAAATCTAGCACCACAACCCTTTAAGGAATATTGCAAAACTGCCCTCGCTGTTAAGTTTTTATAAGTAAATCAAATAATGCAAATATGACTATCTGCAGTTAGAATCACTCTTCACTCTATTTTGGCCAATATACTATATAGCTGTGCAATTAGAGCCACTTGGATGGTTCCTTGTTCCCGATCTCCATGTCTTCATCTGCTTTCACCCCTGCCATCCACACACTCTTAGAGTCTTCATGCCTAACTCTTTTTGTATCTATTTCTACACAGCTTGTGTGGTGTGGTGTGTTGTTTTTGACATTCACCAGTACATGTGAAAGGAGGATTGTCAATGAAGGCTATGAACTTTAGTTTCAATAATATTTCAGTTTCTCTAATAAAAGATACCAGATTTACCCAAAGAACCTGGTCTGCTTATGTTCTTAGACCAACATGCTTACAACCTACACCCATGAAAGTAAAGGTTGTGCCTACAGCAACAAGAATTTCTGCTATAGTTTGGGAGCTCATCAGTTGGAAGCTCTCGAAACTCCTGTTTGTACTAATGTCTCATAGACATCCTGCGATCAATCAGTGATATGTGACCATAAGAAGGCAAGTGTAGACCTAAAATCTATCAAAACAATTTTCAGTAAGGACTGGGAAGAATTAATGCTATTTTACAAAGCAATGGGGAGACTTTATCTGGAATTTTGAACACCCAAGTTCAAGGAAGATGAGATCACACTGGAAAAAATGCAGAGAAGGGCTACTGGGGTGGCTAGGGAAATGAAGAACCTATCATACATGAAGAGGCTGCAAGAGCTGAGAGTTTTATTCCAGCAAAACGAAGGCTGAGAAGAAATGTGGTTGCTGTCTATAAATATATTTGGGGCTAAACATCAAAGCCAGAAAAGAATAACTTAAGTTGAAGGACAATGTTGGCATAAGAAATAATGGCCTTGAATAAATTCAGGCTAGAATTAAAATCCCTAACCATCACAAGATTTCTAACCATTGGAGCAGCATGGTTATAAAACAGCTTTCCAAGATGAATTGCAGGGGGGAAATAACTACTTTTAAGATGAAGCTTGATAAGTTTATGAATAAGATTATATGATGCTTTTGTTTGTGATAGCAGGGAACAGGACTTGATGATTTAAGAGACCCTTTTTAGTTCTCTCTGTCCATATTTTCATTTTTTTTCTTTATCTATCAAACAATAAAGCATTTTTTTTCTTATCAAGCACTGACCATGTAAATAATGACTTTGTTTAACAGAACTTCCTTTAAGAAAATATTGATCTACATAAACATTCATAATGTCTTACTTAATACCCGGTAACTTACCTACCTATGACAAAAATGGTTATCATGTGTCACTTTTACAGATGCTTTATTTAAAATAAAACTGCATACAAGTGGATTTTTATGGGATATTAGGAGTTTCTTCTCAAGTTATAAATTGAATTTACTTTTTATAAGATTCAGGTATTGTTTAGTTTAGTACTCGGAGGTATTTTTCTTACTGTACCTACAAAATGAATACATAAAACCATCCCTTTAACTTACATACTCATTACTGATTTAATATCTAGTACAGGAAATCCAAAAATGTACTCTTGATGAGTCCAGGGCGCACACAAACCTCTGAATCCCTAACAAGATATTTTAAATCACTCTGCAGATGGAGAGAGGGGGAGAGGGAAAGAGAGGCAATTAAAAAGTAAGATTTTGCATAGGACTGCTCTGAAAGAGTAAGAGATTAGGGGAGAAAGTGAGAGAGAGGAAGAAAAAGAGAGAATAAGAAAGAGGTAAAAAAAGCAATATAACAAAAGAGGGGTGAAGGGCCATAAGAGAATATGAGGAGGAAGAAAGCTGAAGCAACAGACTGAAAACAAAGAAGAAAAGAGACATCAAGAAGTGAAGGACAGGGGGAAAGAGAAAGAAAAAGAGAGAGAAATGTAAATAAGCAAGGGAGATATTGTATGTTGCAGTCTATATGGTTTATTCAAACAGACAGTTGATTACCACTATGTTAAAACTAAATACAGTATGAAGTTATCTTGCTGGATTAAATTTGCCTCATGAATGCATAAGACTGTAGTACTTGGCATATTTGATTTCAACAGGTTACCTCAGTACAGTGAAATGTACAAAATAAGGCAGATTTCGCTAAAAAGAGTCAGTGACAAAAACTAGAGGTACAAATTAGGAGGCACAAAGAAGAGCACAAATCCATAGAAGAGAAATTCTGCAACCAATGTGACCAGGGAAAGTGAGAGAGAGGCATCTTATACTCCCCTGTCCAAAACTTACTGAAAACATAAAGAGTTATAGCAGGGGCGGGCAATTATTTTGGGCAGAGGGCCACTTACTGAGTTTTGGCAAGCCATCGAGGGCCACATGACAGGCAGCCAGGGGCAGATAAATATTTATTTTCTAAATTTTTTAGGGGCCCCGCGGGCTGGATAGAATGGCGTGGCGGGCTGCATTATGCCCATCCGTGAGTTACAGTGTCAAAAAATAATGACAAAAACAGCCCCTAGTCTTGAGAGAAAGTTTGGGAGGGAGTTTTTTTTATTCTTGAAATTCATAACTGAGGTGCTAAGAAAGAAATTTAGCTTGGGGGAAGGAGGGGGTCACTTTTCTAATCTTGGCATTTGGCCACCATCTTTAAAAACATGGCAGAGAGATGGCATGGCAGTATGTTAGCAAAGTGCCACTGATTGGACATGGACAGTAATGATGTAATGACATGGACATAATGATGTATGGACACAAAATAGCAAATCCCAACACAACGGGTTGTCCTATACTGAGAGATTTTACTTATGCTGACATATACTCAAAAAATCTATTGCTCATTACCATTGTGGCACAACTTGTATAATTAACACAAATATAGTCTCATTGAATCAAATTGGAGAGGGATGATAGTATTTCTGAAAGGACACTTCTACCAGAACATCCTATGGCCACATACAAGTGTTACATTTCTATTGGGAGGATCACAGCACTCCCAGTAACACTAGCTGCGTACAAGCATTCGTTCAGTTTCTCCCGGAGATAATATGCTCCCTCTGAGAGAAAGATCTTCCAGGTTGTACACATACTAGAGTACAAGAACGAATGCCTGCGCCCTGCTGACTGCTCAACTCCCCCACAGCCAGGAGTCATGGAGCAGCAGCTTTCCCTGCTAAACGGAGGGATTTTGATCTGGGGAAGGTAGGGGAAGGGGAAGGGGAAGGGGAAGGGACACATTTCCTCACATTTCCTCAAGATCAGGGACGAGTCCAGCTACTGCTGTTTTTCTCAACCTTCCTTGAAATTGGGATGTCCCTTGTCTTGGTGAAGGCACAGGGAGTCTTCTCCCCTCTCCACTCCCATTGACTGTGGAACAGCCATTGTTCCTCACAGTCCCCCAGACCAGTCGCCGTAGTCTGGGGAAGGTACAGGGAGCAGGGCAGAGGGACAGCTGGAGTCTGAACATCCATACTGCTCCCTCTCCCAGAAAGATGTCCAGCATTGGACATTTCTCAGAAATGTCTACTGCTAGAAATGAATGCTTGTTCATACCCCATGCTTCCTACAACTTATACCTAGTTTTTAAACTGGTCTTTATTATATTCATCCCTAAAACTCCATTTCCAAAATGCCTCATGATATTCTCAGGGATGTATTTGGTAGCCATCTTGGTCTGAGACAAGAAGAAAGGCAAAACTCTAAAACACTTGGTTCAGAGATTATACCTTTTATTAGACCAACTAAGAAATTGCAAAAAATATATATCTTTCTTTGCAAGCTTTCAGGCACATGCACCCTTCTTCAGGCTGAGGGGAAATTAAAGATGGT
The DNA here is from genome assembly GCF_000455745.1 of Alligator sinensis. Classification (NCBI taxonomy): domain Eukaryota; kingdom Metazoa; phylum Chordata; order Crocodylia; family Alligatoridae; genus Alligator; species Alligator sinensis. Next base: position 1,245,628 of record NW_005842237.1, read on the forward strand.
AAAATTCCCCTTCGGTAAAAAATAAACTTCATCTCGCACAGAGGAAGCTGAAGGTGGATGCATGTTACTCTGGGCTTGTGAGAGTCACTTTGTGTGCATTGCCCTTTGATGTGCAGATAAGGCAGTTTCTCTTCCCTGGTGGTGATGGCTGAGAGGCTGGGAGGGGTAGAATAATAAACCACATCGCTAAACAAGAAATAAAGATTTCCACCCCTCCCTGCCTTTCTACCATCACCACCAGGGAAGAGAAACTGCCTTATCTGCACATCAAAGGGACTCTCATGGATCCAGAGTAACATACATTCATTTTCAGCTTCCTCTGTGCAAAATGACGTTTCTTTTCTACATAAGGGGACTTTTACCATCTTTAATTTCCCCTCAGCCTGAAGAAGGGTGCATGTGCCCAAAAGCTTCCTAAGAAAGGTAATCTTTTTTTGCAATTTCTTAGTTGGCCTAATCTCTGAACTGGGAGTTCTAGAGAGTTTTGCATTTCATGATATTCTGGCACCTCACAAAGTGTAGAGACTAGTTCACTTACATTTTTTTGGCAGTGGTTGTGGCAATACAAAAATCATTTGGAACATCTCCCTGAAAGAAATGATTGGCATGATTCCTCGAGGTACTTCTTCGGAGAGAAATATTAATTATTCCTTTTGAGGAAGCTTGCCAATCCTGGAGCTCAGAGATCCTTAGAGGCTACATTGTGTGTGCTCTGTATATTTATTTCTTTCCCTGTCTTTCTCAGGTCATTCGGATACCCCAAATGATTTTGTTTACATGGCCAGCAACTATTCCTCACACTCATACAAATTCCTTTGTCATCTGTTTGGCACTTTCTAGTAATGTTTTTTTACTGCCTTTTATTTCACTCCATTTATCACCTCACATCTTTTTAAAAGGCAATGGTAATTTGTTCTTATTTTCTTCAGAAAAAGGCAACATCAAATCTCCCTTTATTTTTTAAAATTCAACAGCTCCTCAAGTATGTAAGTATTGAGAAGAAAAATGTTGTTGGTTTTTATATTTATGTAACTAGCTCTTTCAAGGCAAACACAATTATCTACAATGTTTTCATTTTTCTCAGTAAAAACTCATGGACTTCTATTATTGCACTAAGCTCTGCACTGCAGTGGCAGGGAAAAATGACTCAGCTCAGGTCACTTCAATGTTCTGCTTAAGCTTATTCTGGGAAGGAGAAGTTTGACACCTGTTGAATTCAAGCTGCTGTGTTGTGTATCCACACTAGCTGGCTAGCAGCACATCATAATTTGTAGATCATGTCTCAATGGAGTCAGGTGCAGAAGTCAACATGCTGGGCAAGCATACTTCCTAGTATTCACCTCACTATTAGAAAGGCTCCTGCTGCTCATGGAAAGGAAGCGCGTGTGTGTGTGTATGTCTGTGTTTTCCTCTCCTGTGTGTACTGCAGCACTGCAGTGGTGCAGGTCTAATCTTTTCAACCTACAATTTCAGAAGAAGGTAGGATGTTGAATGCCCAACTTGAAACACTGCAGGGGCCTGATTTTCAGAAGCAAGGCTACCTCTCACTTTCTGAAAATCTGATCCCTGCAAAGTGTTTCAAATTTAGCATCCGAAAAATCAAGGCATCCAAAAGTATTAGACCCTACTGGTTATCCTGGGGTCAAGCCAGTGCAGGCACAGGGATCCATCCACTAAGCACAACTTGCAGAATTTGGGGCTGAGTGATTAATATTATAATTACAAATTGGTTCTAGATAGGTTGTACATCTTACATTGTAAATTAATTTTTCAGCATAGGACTAAATTGTGCCAGTCCCTGTTAGTTATTCTATTTATTATAGATTATTTTTAAGGCTGTATGTAAGGTTATTTTCTTAGCTGGAGAAGGGTCTCAAGATACTTCAGCCCTGCTGTACATTAATCCTCTAAGATCACTTCATATTCTGCTTCCATCTCCAATCTAGCTGCCAAAGGGACTGTGGACAAGTTCTTCTTTCAGAAGGGAGGGAGGGTGTTAAAACATAGTCAGCAAGTGCTTTAAATTAAAATAAGATTGGAGGAGGGAGTGTACCAATTCATCTTTTTCTTTAAAGTAAGTCAATGTGTGTCAGATAAGGATGGAATAAAACAGGGATAGACTCATTCATAGCTTCTGGGACAGACTGGAATAAGTCAAGACTGACTTCATCAGAATAATCAGTGAGCCAACAAAATTTGAATCTTTTACCACTCCACTTGACAGATACACTTGAGAGCCAGAGGGACTTCTTTTTTCAATCCTCCCACTCAATGTGCATAATCCTTTGCTATGCTTAATGTTCCTTGATTGCATGTGGTGTTACTCCCTTTTGTTGCTTGGCAGTGACATTGTTGTGCCAAAAACAGTTTTAGTAATTTGTTCCTTGTTGCAGCCAGCTAAGATCAAGGTCTTTGATTCTCTTTTCTTTGATTCTGGTAAGTGTGGTTTATTTAACTCTTTTGTTTTTGTCTCTTTTGGGGGAAAATAGTTTTCTTTGAGATTTCCTTCAGATGTCTCTTAGGGTTTTATGGCATCCCTTCTTGCCATGCAGTACTACTCACTCCCCAAGTCAGTGAAACCTCTGTAATACCCTTATTATGCATTCATACAAAATGGAAATATACTCAACTACCTACAGAAAAATCAAATTGCTACCAAACAGTAATAATTTACTCTGCTTTTCTGTAAATGATTTCTCTCCTTCGTGTTGAATCACAAAGGTGACATAAAAAGGAGGGAGGAAATCATATATTGTAATGAAAATATTTAAAAGGTCTTAATATTATTTTTATTTTTACATATATTAGCAAACAAAAA
>NW_005842237.1:1248455-1264843 GCF_000455745.1 Alligator sinensis
TTGCTTGTTTTTGTCAGAGAATCCTTATAAGAGATTTCAGAGCTCTCACACCTTACTTGGGGTACAGAAGTTTATTCAAATATTCATTCATCATTGGTATTAAGCAAATAGGAATTAATTTAAGATTTTAAAATAGCCTGCCTGAAAAAATCCCTATGATATCGTAATTGTGTTTGTTCATTAATCTCCATACTTCAAGCCAGATGAGTTAAGTTTTTCTTTTTTTTTATGACAGAGAAAGAGAATGAGACATTTCAAGCTGTCTTCATAGACCATAAAGAAGCGAAAATGACAAAAGTCCAATTTCTCGCTTTACAGAGTAACATGTTGAATAAATACAGGATTATTTCATATCAACTATTTTGAGCCAGTTCTTCAGCTGGTGTAAATTGGCAAAGCTCCATTGACATGGAGGTGGCCTTGCTCTGGGACGTCTGTCATATTGCCAGTACTAGAGCGATCCAAGGAAAGAAAATGATCCCATTATAACTTACATCAAGCAAGTATTCACTGCTTGATCTGAATCATAAAATGTTTAAATTCTGTTATGAGCAGGGATTCTGGTTTTCCGTTTCCCACGGAAAAACAGAGAAAACCATGATTTCCCCATATCAGAGAAAGCGCGGATTTCTCCTTTTAGCAGAGAAACCCATGGATTCCCTGCTTTTGCAAAGGAGCTCTGCAGGCTGGTTGAGCTTCCTCCTGCAAGAGCTGTTTGCAAACAGGGTGGGAACCCCCCAGCCCTGCCCAAAGGGGCATGTGGATGGGGAGGGGGAGGGGGAAGGGTGGGGCCTGAGGTTCTCAGCCACAGCTCTGCTCAGCTTAGCCTCACTCTTTGCTCCTGGAGCCTGGGGTAAGTGGAGCTGGCTGGGGGACAGGAGCCTGCCCCGCCCCCACTCGAGCAGGCTGAGCAGTATGGGAGCTGGGTCTGTGCTGATCCTGCTGCAGCTGCCTGCTGTTGGGGGCAGGGAGCTGCAGACCTGGGTCCCTGGCCCCATAGCCACTCTTTTCTTTGATTACGGAAAATTAATAGAGCAGTTTTTATGTTGCAAAGAACTCAGAAAGACTACAGTTGTGGATTCCTATGTGAAATCTCTGGGTTTATCTTGTGACTCATGTTATACACCTAACAATGCTAACATTGTGCGACACCGTGGCACCCTTGAAAGGATCTCAAGGCACCTCAGGGTATTAGGCACTGTGGTTGAGAATCACTGTGCTACAAAGTTTACAAAGCGAACAGTTCAAATCAAAACTCAGTTGGTGGCACATGGAAGAGGATTTGGTCAGATGGCCTAATGTATCTCCCAGGAAGCGTCTGCTGCAGTAGCCAGTCCTAAGTTAAAACTACTTTCTTCCAGTTGAACTTTCAAAAAAGGTAAATGGTACAAACATAGCTGGCACTTTCTTGAGGGATGGTTCCTCCTATGCAAGCTGCCCCTGCTATGTAGGGAAGCTGAAATTTATAGCCATCTATACCAGCAGCATAACAACTAGGTTCGGTGCTCTGGGTCCCAGCAGCTGCAAGAGCGGCTGTTCTTGTGTCCCTCTGTAAGTGGGTGCCTAGGACTGAAGCTCCAATCACCTCCCCTAGTTAAGCTACTGCCAGCATCCAGGAACTGTAACACTGCTCAGCTTGCAAGAGGGGGACGTACATGGTCCTCCTTTGCTTGGGTGAAGAGGCAGGGAAAATACTTTCACTTTGTTTGTTGGAGCTTGACTTTTTTTAAATTTATTTTGTGAACGCTATAAGATAAGTAGTAGGGCTGTGCGAGGCTTCCAACCATGCTTCGGATCCAGAGAAGCTTCAGACACTTTGGCGTCTGAATCAGCATGTCTGGATCGAAGCGCTGGCTTCTTTAGGCTTTCCGAAGTGGTTCAGAGCTTCTGAACTGCCTTGGAGATCCGGCCATAGGGTATAATGAGGAATCAATTAAAGTTTTCAAGTTTTGACCGAACTGCTTCGGAAAAGCTTCGGAGCCACCTCAGAGATCCGGCCATAGGGTATAATGGGGAATCAATCAAATATCTATAACTTTGGGGTTTTTTGTCTGATTTGCATACAACTTGCAGGGGTGGTAGCATCTGCTGAGAGCATGAAGCCTGCCAAGTTTCAAGAAGATTGGTGCAGAGGTTCGGGGGGAACTGCACCCCAAATTCTTGAAAGCAAAACTCCTGTCACATCTATGTGTACACCACAGGTGACTATTTTGTTTCCATCAGCCGATCCTATCAATCCACTTTTAATTCTATTAACAGTGAATTAAAGCAGCAAAACTCCCTCTGTCCCTTTCCCATATATATAAATGTGTTTTCTTTCTGCCAGTCTATCTGATTAAATCAGTTGTTGGCTTTCAAAGCTTACACCTCTCAGAACCAGCCAGTCTCTATTATTCCCCTCTATTTGGTACTGATGAGGCCACATTTGGAGTAATGGTTCCAGTTCTGGGCCCCCCACTACTGAAAGGATGTAGACAAATTGAGAAAGTCCAGCAGAGGGCTGGGGCATATGACTTATGAGGAGAGGCTAAGGAAACTGGGCTTATTTAATCAGGAGTAGAGAAGACTGAAAGCAGGACTTGATAGCAGCCTTTAACTACTTGACAGCTGGTTCCAGAGAGAATGGAGCTAGACTGTTCTCAGTGGTGGCAAATGGCAGAACAAAGAGCAATGGTGTCAAGTTGCAAAAACAGAAGTTTAGGTTAGATATTAGAAAGAACTTGCTCGTGAGGAGGGTAGTAAAATACTGGAACAGGTTATGCAGAGAGGTTGTGGAATCTCCATCTCTGGAGGCTCTTTAAGACCTGGCTAGACAAAGCTTTGGGATGATCTAGTTGGGGACAGTCCTGGCTTGAGCAGGGGGTTGGACTAATGACCTCCTGAGGTCCCTTCCAACCCTCATTTTCTATGATTCTGTGATTCTAAGGTGCCATGCCACCATACATTCAGCCTGACTTCAGAATAACATGGCAAACCCCCACTCTCCTGATTATTCAGTGTGTGGTCACCTGCCTTAGTTATTATGTACTATTCAAGCTCTGCTGTGAGAACTGTTATTAATTTCCCCTTACCTTATATGACACTCATCACTATAGTGTCTGAAAGTTTCCCAAACATTTATCCTGACAATATCCTTGTAAATTTAGGAGTATTATCATCTCTATTTGACATTTTGGGAGCTGAGGCAAGGGGATATTAAAGTCTAAAGTATCCACAAATTTTGGATGGCCAGTTTGATACAACGATGCAGAGGTGTAACAAAGCAGCTAGGTGCCCAGTGCAGCTGCAGCATAAAGGGAGCAGGACAATTTCCAACTATTTGTGCAGCTTCAGTAGCAACTAGGGGCACACTGATAGAGAATTTTTGGGCCGATACTGATGGTCTATTTTTAACAAGCCGTATTGGACAATACTGATTTGATTCCGATATGCAGCCGGCCAACATGGAGAGAGGTGTCTGGCTGGTAAGTCTGTTCTGGGGTGTCATCGCCCTCCCTCTCCGATCCAAACCCAAAGGCATGATTTTGTGTGTGCTTCGGCACCAGAATTATCCCCGCCAAGTTGCAGCTTCATTGCACGGGAGAGTTTCCTGTTGCAGAGGAAAACCCCGGTGCAGGGATGAGTTTCCCCCCTTTCTGCAGCTTCTTTTGCAGAGTGCATTGCTCAAGTTGCAAGAGGAATGCACGGTGCAAAAGAGTTCCCGCCACCAGTATGCAAATTTGTTCCCCGCTATTGGCTAGTTCTAAATTATTCCCATGTGGCGGCTAACGATTGGCCTGTTAGCTGTATAAGAGGCTTGAGCAATTCCCGCCCAAGCCGAAGAGGACTCCACATCCATCTCGTGGGGACTCTGGATACACGGCAGGGTAATAGAGACCCTGTGTGAGATTCAGAGGAGCTTGGCGACCTGATCCATCGCCCACCTCTTCCCGTCTTCGATCGCAAATTTTATAAGGCGTATCTCCGATTCCGATTTTGGTGGCGCGTTCACCCAGAGCATCCGGAGCTCTGTACCGTGGAGCCTAGCAAACTCCACGCGACCGTCCGTGTTGTCTGTGTCTGTAACCGCAACTCAAGCAAGTTCTCCAGCCTACACCACTGCCATCTCAGTGTAAGTAAACAATCTTTAAAACTACCGCTAAGCGTTTGTGCCTAATTCCAGCTCATCGCCCTCCCTCTCCGATCCAGTGTGCCCGGGCTGCTGGCCACAGCCCGCGTGCAGCACGGAAAAGGGCTCTGGTCGCTCCCGGCCTGCACATGGGGGAAGGGACAAAGGGGGAGGGAAAGGGGATGGCGGGGACAGATTGAGGCCTCTGCAGTGTGAGTTAGAGTGGAGCTGGGGCTGGGCCAGCACTGCCACCACCCACCCCGAGTGCAGCCCAGCCCAGCCCCCACCAGGAAGAGCCTGACCCCAGCCCACGGTGACAGCCTGCCCTTGCCCTGCATGCAGATCCAGGGGCACATGGCCCCCATGCCCTCCTGGGGCGCATGCAGCAGTGGGAGCTGCCACTCCCCCTGCACCCCATGGAGAAACTGCTTGTGGATCTGTCCCATACTCTGCCCTGGCTGTGCAGTACCTGTCCCAGCCCCAGCCACACTCCTTCTCTCACCACGGGGGCCTTGATCTGCACCCCCGCCCCAGCCCTTCCTTCACAGCTTACCCAGCTGCTCCATGCTTCTGGGCTGCACTCCTGGCTGCCTGTGTGCTGTGCTGTGGCTGCACATGCATGGGGCATTTATTAGTGGCATTGTCAGCTACATCAGCCTAAAAAAGCTGATTGCCAATATAGTTGATTTTCCTTATATACATGCCAATCCAACATGGGACTGATGTATCAGTGCACCTCTAGTAGCAACGTGTTTTCCACCCCCACCCACCTAAGTCAGTGGGGTGGCTGGCCCTAGTGACACTACTGTACCTATAATGTGATTTTTTCAGAGTATTCAAATTATAGCACTCCATGGGTGCATCTACATGAGACACTACTGGTCAGTAGCATTGACAGACACTAACCATGACACGACACTACTGTGCAGTAGTAATGAGCTATTATGCAGTAGCTTGTTACTATTGTGCATTAGCATCTGAAAAAAAACGTGGAAATGCTACTACACAGTAATACCAGTTACCACACAGTCATTTAGTACTTGGTTATGTAAGTACTAAGTGGCTGCATAGTGACAACTGCGCAGTCCACCACTTGTGTCAGTGTGGCCGATATGTTCAAAGCAGAGTTCCCATTTACTTCAGCTACAGGTGGGAGAGCTCAGCACTTCTGTAAAGATTGCAGTGTCTCAAGTGAGATACACAAAAGATGAGGAACACAAAGTTAGTGATCATCTTTGAAAAGTCTGGATTAAATTGCTTGCATGTCAAATAGGAACTCTGTAGCGGAGATGTATAACAATGCCCCAATCTAACCAGTTAATCCCAGTTTTCTCTCCCCCCAACCCTGCCCACCCTTGCTTATTTGTTCCTAGTCCCAGATCCTATCTCTTTCCAGCTCCTTGTACAAATTCAGTCTCACCACCTTCACTGGCTCTCAGTCCCTTTCCTTACTTTTCTTCCTTGGACTCACCCAATTCCTAGTCTTTCGGTGCAGACAGAAGTGACAATTTTCTCCTGATCTGGCCACAAAAAGCAGTTTAGAGCTGTGACAAAACACAAGTGCCCGGCTGTCAACAGCGTAAAAAATGGCTGATTGGGTGAAAATCTGACCCCTGATTGCATGAGGTATCAGATAAAGATGTTACAAAATGTAGCATCTCTTTGTAACTTGTGTCTGCTGAGCTCCCAGCCTGGCCCTGTTTTTAGGATGGGAGCCTGGCCCTGTTTTTAGGGGAAAGGGAGTGGAGGGAGTTCAGTCTGGGGGGTTTTCAGCCTCCGACTCCAACCCCCCCTCCCCGAGGGTGGGACAGGTGTATTACAGCCTCCCCCACCAATGTGGGGGGGTCTCCAGCTCCCTCACCCCCACCCTTCAGCACCAGCTGGAGACCCCCGAGAATGAGCTCCTCTGCTGTCTTTCCCCTCTCCCATGCTGAAAACAGGGAGCACTGGCAGAGCCCTGGATGTCACTATGGGAACCTGGCTCCAGGCTCCCAGTCGCAGCTAGATTCCCCTCCCCCTGGAATCAACAGTGAACTTCTGTTTGGTCTGGGGTAATGTTGTAACTCGGAACACCTCGCAGAAATCGTTCTGAATTACAACTGGGAACTGCACTTCTGACTGCACCCTTTCTTCCCAGCCAGTTCCACTCTCTCTTACAATTCCCAGTCTCAGGAAATCCCAGTCTTCCCACACCTCACCTCTAATATATATTTTTTTTTTTATTAGAGAAGTATCAAAACTACCCAGCTTCCCTTTTTTAATGACAAAGGCTCTTTGCTCCTCCCCCAGGTCAGTTCTTGTCCCACCTGCATTCGGCTCAAATGGTTTCAATTTGATTCAGACCTGGCCATCAGCAAGGGAGGAAGGGTAGGAAGTCATGGCATTGGAAGCAAAGGAGAGAGAGACTCCTTACTTTCCCTCCTAAGTCAGCTAGAAATGGCAGTTTCAGAGAAGGTCCTGCTCAACCCAGGGTGGCAGTCTGTCTAAAGCAGGCAAAATCTTTGGGAACTTTAACCATGAATTTCCAGTAAGTCTCTACTAAGCATATCCAAACTGCAGTTTTTCAAAGGCCAAATTCAGGCAGATGATAATGCAGATGTCTCTGACATGAAAATCAAATTCCTGCCAAATTTCAAATCCCCACTTAGAATTATGGAAGCAATAGTGGTACTTCACAAAAGAAAAAAATGCCAGATTCTTTTAACTTCAACAGGGGCAGACACAGGTGGTATGGCCGTATAGTTTCACCCCCTTCACTACCTATTAACTACAGAGAGCTCTAGTCTCAGCTGCCAGACTCATGTGCAGTGAGCCCCCTTTTGTCATTCAGGACCCATTGCATGGGCAACCACCTTGAATGGCAAAGATCAGTCCAAACAGGTGAAAGTTTGGTAGTGTAATCAGGAAATGAAAGCAGAGTCTTATAATGGGAAGCATCAGTTTTAATTATATCTTAACACAGTTAAGTGCAGCTAGTTCATATCCAGGTGATCCATATTCCCGATCCACTGAATTAGCAGCAGGTTGCTGAATGAAGAACAAGCTGCTTGGTTGTTTGCTGTGACTTTTACTTCAAAAGACACTGCTATTCTATCTAGCTAGAGCTCAACCATGGTCCTGTACAGCTGACTGGAGATGCAGTGTCCTTTGAAATAAAACTGGAGCAAACACTTGGAGCACTTCAGTGGATCTGTACAGTAGTTTGCTGCAGCTGCGTATACTTTTGTCTAGGCTGCAGACCCTCCTTGTACTCAGGTGGTGGGGTGGAGTTGAGGAACATAATCCTGTGGAGTATCTGAGTTTTCCTGTAGTAGGTAATGCTAATAGCACCATACGTATGTTAACTATGGAGTCATATGGAATATAATTTTTAATTCTCGGTTTCTTTTCTTTTTCATGTCTGTATGAATGCCTAGAGCTGTTAGAAAATAGCTTAGAGGAGCTAAAATTGTTTTCCACAAGACCAATATCTCTGCTTAGTGCTATCAACAGTGATTTAAAAGGAAAGAAGAATTGATCTATAAGAGGGGGAAAAAAACCTTGCAAGCTATATGAGAGGTCCTTGTTCATCATGCTGACTATTTTGGATTCAATTCCATTTTGATTTTCAGCTAACCCTCCCCATGCACTGAGTAGAGAGCTTTAGACATCACAGGGCTTTGAATCCCACTCTATGCATCAGGAACCTAAATGTGATGTTGAGTACCATGATTACTACGCCCACTTAAGGGAGCTATCCCACAGTGACAGAGAAGCAAAAGTTCTAGAGTATTTTAAATGGGCCTTGTTGCTGCTTTTAGGTCTTATTCTTGAAAAATTTATTCCTGGAATTAATGACTCAGCAGTAAAACTTAAAAACCACCCTTTTCTAGAAATGCTGTCACATGTGCAGGGAAACATCTAAATAACTCTCATGTTGTCTTTTGTCTTCTAAATTAAAACTTTCTTGATAGCTCTTAATATCCGTATCCCACAGGATGGAAAATATTTAATGGAAATTCCAGCTTTGGGAATGTTTCTTGTATTATTCATGTCCACAGTTTTACATTACTTTGGACTAATTCTTATGCTCATAATGCCAACAGTCCTTATTTGCATCTGGGATAAGCAGATGCCCATCCAGGAGGCTTGTCTGAAGGAGGACTAATGAATCAGGTCTTTGGGTAGAGCAAGGTTGAGTTAAGGTTTTAAAAGTTAAAACACGTTCTAAGGTTAAAAATACAATGAATTTGCTCTTTTCCTGCGTTCTGCAGAAGAAGGCATTCTTCTGAACTCATTTTTTTCCTGTTCTTGCTTTCTCTACGTGTGTTGTTTTTTTTTTATTTTAACTTATTTATTTTCTTGGCAAACAACTGTATGCTGTAGTTTTTCTCTTCAAAAAGAAAGAGCACATGGTCTGGGAGGGAGTCATGGGATATGGGGTACTACTCCTGGTTCTATTGCAGACTGCTTTGTAATGTCAGGCAAGTCAATTATCCTCTCTGAACTTCATAAAGGTTAATAGAGCAAATGACCTGGGATTGTTTTGGAGTTTAGTTTGTTAACATGCACATGCATGTAAAATGTTTTGAGATCCTTGGATAGAATTCAGTTCCATTAACAGATTTACCAGTAATAAAAAATAGGGACCAAAAATTGCAAAAAAAAAAATAAATAAAAAAAGGGTGGGGGGAAGACAGATATGGGAGTCTGGAATCAGGAAGACAGTTGTCAGAACCCAGGCAATCTCATGATACAATTTGTATTCAATTTAATAATTCATTATTTTAGAAGTTTGATCATAAGTCAAAAGAAATCCCATTGAATTTCTTTTTGTTAAGGGTTTGTTTTTATTTTGTTTTTGCAGTAAACTAGTAGGCAATCTTTGCTTATAAGATTTATTTTTTTAAATCCCATTACTGTATGTCTTGGAAGTTTTCCCAAGGACAGATGGTAAATGTTTTCCAATTTTTGCTTGCACTCTTTACAGCCTTGCTTTTTGGCCTCCCTGTTTAAAGTAAGTCAGAAGCGCTGGTTTGTGAACAGAAAAATAGCATGAGACATTTGAGCCAGATGCTTTTAAGAAAGAAGACTACAGACAAGCAGAACTATTCAAACAATATAATTAGGCTATTTTCACTGTTATTTTGCCTGGACAATGCAATAGTGCCTTGGAGCTTCAGTCATGGGGCAGGGCCATGTTGTGCCATGCACTGTACAAACAAACAACCCCCCCCCCCCCCCCAAAAAAAAAAAAGTCCTTTCCCTAACACACTTACAATTTTACACTAAACTGGAAATAGCAGATGGATACAGACAGGCCAATGGGACAGCACAAGGAAACAAGGATCCAATAATAGTCAGCTAAATGCCATTATCTACATACCAGCTGCCTCACTATTGTTAAGAGCTTCATAGGTATCAAGGGAAAGGAGAAGGCTATAGCAGAAGCGCTCATGGCACAGCCATGTCAGATTCCAGTGAATCTGTGAATTCTGCTAAATATCTTGTCACAAGGCATGAAAAAGGAAAGGATGAATAAAAAAAAAAAGAGAGGGACTTAAGGAAGTGGCCCCAAGGTGTAGATGTCCACAAGGGGTTCTTATCAAGCATGAGGGACAGCTCAGGAGAAACTACTAAGATGCCTGTTTGAAAATTTAACAAATGGATGATAGAGGTTGACATCCTTTGCCAATTTAAAGATGGTGACCACACCTTGATAGGAAATAAAAGATGATAAATTGGCTGGAAACAGTCCATTAATCCACTGGAAGCAATGACAAGTAGCTTTTGTAATGTGATGGAGAAAGAGAAGGCAGTGGAAGAATGCCAAGAGAGGGGTCATGTCGCCAGAGCTGCAGCCTAAGAAAATGATCTTTGTTGCAGTATTTTCAGTGAATAAGTCAAGATGGCATTATCAAGACCAAAGAAGTGAAGTTTCTTATGACAGCCTGTATGAAAAGTTAAGCTAGGAAGATGGACAGAAAAGATTGTAGCAAAGGGATACAGAAAAACCAGCAAGATTTAGACAGCTTTGTTGCAAAGATAGCTGATATGCAGAAAGCTGAGATTTAATACTGGGGTTATAGGCCTTAATGCCAAGAGTGGTAGTTGTCACAACCCAAAGTTATGATTTTTGTTTTTGTGTGTGCTTTGGTACCACTGAATTATTTTCCCGCTAAATTGCAGCTTCTTTGCACGGTGGAGTTTTCTGCTGCAGAGGAAAACCCCAGTGCAAGGGAGAATTTCCCGCCAATTTGTAGCTTTCTTTGCATGGTGCATTTCTTTTTGCATCTAAGAAATGCTCGGTGCAAAGAGTTCCTGCCGTTTGTATTTTAATTCGAGCCCCATTATTGGCTTGTGTTAAATTATGCACACGTGGCGGCTAGCGATTGGCTTGCTAGCCGTATAAGAGGCTTGGGTGGTTTCCGCCCAAGTTGGAGAACTCCGAGGAGAACCCCCACAAGGGAGGACTCCACGAACACCAGGAGGAGGAGACTTCACGCTGTGTGAAGATCTCTAAGCGCTGCGGAGCCTATCGGACCCAGCGCACTTAAAGCAGGCAATCGAGTACTTTCTTCGGTTGGCACAACGGGCTCGTGGTTTAGAGCCTCCAACCGGATGGGCTAGAAGAGTGTTCACAGGAAGGAACTCTAGTCCACCTCTTATCTTTTCTATCTGCAACTGTAACTCAAGCAAGTTTTCCTGCCTGTACCACGACCATCTTTGGTGTAAGTAAACAATCTTTAAATCAACCACTACGCCTCTGTGACTAATTCTAGCCCATGCATGCCTTGCTGCCGCACTGTCTCCTCTGACCCCGCGTGCCCGGGCTGCTGGCCACAGCCCACGTGCACAAAGACGGGTCCACATATCGCTCCCGGCCCGCACATGGAGACATGGATGGGATTGGGAGGCGGCCTGCACAGTAGTGTCCCCTGTGATCAAGAAAGATGGGAGTGGGAGGCAGTTCTATTTTGGTCCTCTTAAGCTTAAGTGAGACATAATCAGTATAAGTGGGCCTAACTAACATAAGTTTGCAGTTATACAGTATAACCTCATAAATCCGGTGTGCTCAGGACCAAGCACCTGCTGGAAATTTGAAAATGCCGGATTTTTAAAACTGGCACAGTGGCCAGTCACAGTGGGGGGAGGGAAGTAGCAGTGGCCTTTCCTGGAGCAGTGGCCTCTTGCAGAGCAGCACTGAGGAGTGGTGAATGGCAGCGGCAGCTGCGTGCAAGTTTTCCCCTCCGCATCTAGGAGATTAGGCAGGGGGCAGCAGCGGCTGGTCCCAGAGTGGCAGAAAGAAGTGCTGGATTTTTGATAATTCCGGATTTTTGATATCTGGATTTATGAGGTTCTACTGTGAAATGGTGACTGAAACCCAGTCTTTAAGTTCTCAGCATTGTAAATAATTATTTAAAATTGATCAAGAACAGCAGATTTCAACAGCTCCTAAGAGACTCGGGGACACAAGTCTCCTTTATCCTTTCAGTATCCTTGAAAATCTCCAGCAAAATAATGAATGTAATTGCTACGCACTACAAAGACGGAGAAGTCCCAACCATATAGGATTTGCCCATACCGAGCCTGCCATGGACATCAATTGGAAGTTTGGCTTGATGGGGTGAGTAGGAACAAGTCTGTAATATTCTTTATAAAAACATGTTATAAAAAGTTTAAGTATGTGTTTAGTTTTTATAGATGACACAATGGGACAAAAAATACATTCAAAGCAATCATTTGATCAGACCTGTCAAAGGGTGCATGCAGTATTAGTACTATATGTAGGCATTAGCATCTGCAGTAACAAACTGACTTGCAGGCTTATGACCTAAATAAACTCATCTTGGTTGCTTCATGCAAGGTATCCAGTTGAAGACTGAATGACTCCAACTCCTGAAAAATGATGCCTTTGTGACTTGATAAACACCCCCGCTACAGTGCATTATTGCACTTAGAAAATGATTTTGTAACTGCTTACCTAATGATAGGTAAGGATGTTGTTTTTATAATTACACACACTAACTTCTTGTCAGACAATTAGTAAATGTCAGCTTTAACAATGTCTGTAAGCTGTTTCTGGAATATCTGAATCCTAATGGTTGCCACCTATGTCGATTCCAAAGGGAAAGGTAATATTTTGTCAATTAGGAGAGAGATGTGGAAAACAAATTACACAGGAGAGAGAGAGGGCTGATGGTGGCCCATTAAAAGCTGCATTTTGTTTAATTATTTTGTTATTAAACTGTGATTAGAAGTGAAAAAATGTCACTACAGTGGTGTTCAACATACAGCTCACAGGATGCATTTGGCTCTGAAGTGACTGAATCCAGCTCACAGCACAGAGATCAGTGGCAAGCGGCTCAGCATAGCATGTCCCCTTCCTTGCCCAGCACTGTGCTGCTGATCCCCTCCACAGCCCAGAAGTAAGTTCTTTTCCTCTCTCCCTTACCCTTCTCTCCCTCTCTTCTCTGTGACATTGGTAACCATCTGCCTTCTCATTCTCTGCCTCCCCACTCCACTACTGGAGGGGAATGGTGACCCACAGTAAAGACATAGCAGCCTGGCCCTGGCTTTCAAGCAAGCTATTCTACTCACCACTTGCTTTCTCCTCTCCTGCTTACTCTTCTGGGAGCTTTTTAAAGTTCCTAGTGGTATACTCCTTGACTACCCAAATGCACCACAGCTGGGCTCTGTCACAAGGATCATAGGTGTTTGGGTAGGAAGGGACCTCAGTAGATCATCGAGTCTGACCCCCTGCTCTGGGCAGGAAAGAGCGCTGAGGTTAGATGACCCTCACCAGGTACATGTCTAGCCTTCTCTTAAAGATTCCCTTTTCCCTCTTAAAGGGATAAACCACCCTGTTCCCTCACCCATGTGGAAGTGTTTCTGGACTGACAGTGATGCTAAGAATCCCAAAGGAGCAAAAAAGAAAGGGAAAGACTCTGACCTTTCTTTGCATTCACCTGCCAAACTAACCAGCGCACCAAGGAGTGCACGCTGCTGGACACATCTGCATGTGCCCCTATGGTGGTGCTGTTGTTACTACACCATCATTTCGTACTTCCCATACTGCTCTATGCTGGTGGCGCAGTTATTTTTAGTCAGTACATCACCATAGCAACACGTTATAGCGAGGGAGTACGTTGCTACAGTGATGTCGTTGTGGCATCATGGTTTGTACCTGGCAACCATCACCATAGCGCATTTCTATGGCAACGTAGTGTCACGTGTAGATGTGCCCACTATGTATCAAAGTGGTCAATCTTCCTTTCCACACCTGAGCTCTTAAAGAGTCATTGTGGCAGAACTCACTAGGGACAGGTATCTCTGCAGCATTCCCACAGCAGGTCAGTGCCTATAAGGATCTATGCAGCCTAATAAACTTTCTCAAAACAAAAGAAAGGCTTGCATGTCCATTTGCTGAATGAAGAGAACATTTTTCGATATAAATATGTGCAACTCATTTATGTCAAATAGATTTACAAGCTCATGTCGAAAGACTACAGCCCATTAGTACCTTAAAACTGTAAGTAGCATTAATATGTTCACATTGGCTGGTGTTCAAAGACCTTGCCCTGGAGTCATAAATGTGACATTGCATTGAAAACAGTGTTCATAACCCTTCATTTGAATTGCAAACATTTGGGTTTTCTGACCATTTTAGTGCTCCTTATTATTAACTATTTATAAACATTCATACTAATAGATTTTTGTTCTTGCAGTGTTAGGGGCATCATGATTCTTCATAAACTTAGTGTAGTAAACAAGGTTTAAGCATTCAGTCTTCCAGAATAATGAAGTACAAGAAGCTGTAGTCATCATGAAACAGGCACAATAACTTATGACTTAAGTGACCACTCACATACTACAAGTACCAAACAGCAAAAAGGAAGTGTTCAATGTGAGGAGTTTCTGAACAGGCTCTATGCTAAATGTTGTTCTTCAAGCTACTTGTCAAATAACAGGTATGTTAGTAGACCAGGATATGATTACAAATTATTGGAGAGCAGGAAACAAACTTGATTTACAACACACAGTGTTCATGTTTTGCCATCCCTGCTAAGGCAGAGTGGACCCTTCCTCTACAAACAGTCTGTCTGACCTCAGTAGAATTATTCATGTGCACTGCTCCTAGTGCCTTTCAATGTGCATATGTTTCTCAGAATCTTCCCAGGTGAATAATATTCTAAATGAATGGTTAGGCTGGCCCATCAGGCTGACTCTTACAACCTCTAGCTTTCTAGACCTTAGTCCTAGTTCTGACTAGTTTTTCTAGTAAAACACAAAGTCCAAGCAGAGCATTTTGGACAAGTTTCCCCAGAGAAAGCCATCTCTGTCTATTTCTGCAAGTACATCCCTTACATTTGAAGAATTTTTTAAAATGGTTTTCACTTTTAAACAGCTTGTATGACTTTGTCTTCACGCTCTTTAGCTTAAATGATAACTCCAGGTTTGTCCCTAACCTGACACCAACCCAAACACATGCCTAACTCAAGCTGAGTACATGTACACTCCAGTCACTGCTGTGACTGAAGTGTAGTGGAGATATTTGAGCTAGCTTTAAACTAACTGGTTCAGGTACCAGAAGCATGTAGTCCACACTGCACAACCTACCTGAGGAGCAGGATGAATACTGAAATAGTAAGCTCATGCTGAGCTCCAGGCTATGCAGCTAAACTGCTACTAGTACTTCATCTAGCTAGTTTACAGCTTCCTCAGGTGTATCTACACAGTACTACAGTCACAGCAACAACTACAATCTAGACAAGTGGTTCTCAGCCAGAACGCCATGGTACCCCTGAGTGCTGCAAGAACCTTTCAGGCATTGCTGCCACTGCAGCCAGGTAGAAATACCCTCCACACCTCACACACAGTCAGACCGGGAAGAGCTGTGGTACATGCACATGGTCCTTCTACATTGGGTTATCTGATAAGCCTAAAGCAGGCAGGAAAAACCTCTCCTGCCACATCCCTTTTTAATCTGGCCTCCCACATGCTCATACTGGAAACAGTAACATACAGGACAGCTCTACCTGTCTCTCATGCTTCTGTTTCCAGGAGACACTATGTAGGGTCAGACCAAACATGGTCTGCAATACGATCTGGATCTCCTGCCTGCTCTAGGTTTATAAAACAACCATGAGCAGGAAGAACATGTGTGCCTGCAACAGCCCTTCCCAATCTGGCTGTGCATGAGGCACACAGGGCGCTTTCACCAGGCAGTGGTGCCAGATCCCTGGCTGGGAACCATGGAGGTAGGCTGAAGCGCCCCAACACTTGTTCCGGACTGGGGATGGTGCCCCATGCCTGCCCCATCTTCTCCTGACCAGTGGCTGGAGGCAGGAGGCAGGCTGAGCTGTGCACTGCTCCTCCTGCTGCAGGCAGGGATCGGCTGGGGATGGGGATGGGGAGAAGGTTGGGGGGTGGGTGTATGTGTGCACACGTGTGTGTGGCACCCCCCCAGCCATGGCACCCTGGGTGATTGCCCACATCACCCACCCCTAAGGCCAGGTCTGGGGAGAATGGATCTAAGAAAGTTATAGAAATACTGAAGTGAAGAACTCATTGAAGAGCTCTGCTTTTTTCCCCGCATCAACCACCAACTGTCCTGATTTGTCCCACAGGGGCCCTATGTTGCTCTGAGCTTTCCTTTTGCTGAAATCTCTTAGGTGCTTTGTCCTTGATTGTTGAAGCCATCCTGAGCTCAAGCCCCGCCTTGGCCTGTCTAACTGATTCCCTGCAATAGCACGCCAGGGAGATAAATTCCTCCATGGTGGCTGCTCCCTAATTCCATTGCCTTTACATCTCTTTCTTTGCCCCCCAGACTCTCCTGGAGTTCCCTGTTCAGCCAAGGGGGCTTTTTTGCCCCCTTACCTCCCTTCCTACGTAATGGGATAGACTCCTTTTGAGCCGTAAGGATCACTCCCTTGAGATGCTTCCAACCCTCCTGGACCCCCATATGCTCTATGTTCTCGAGTTGCATTCCCTCACTAACTAGCCTTCTAAGCTTGCTAAAGTTGGCCCTTCTGAACTCCAACACCTTAGCCCCACTAGCTACTTTACCCACCCTTCGCTGGATAGTGAATTCGACCAAGTGATGGTCACTATCTCCCAGGCCAGACTGACTTTAGACCAGTCAGTCTTACCTCTATTCCTGGGAAAATGCTAGAGAAAATAATCAAGGAACACATTCATGCAGGCCCAGCAGGGGAAACGATGCTGAGGGGAAACCAGCACGGGTTTGTCACAGGTAGATCCTGGCTGACAAACCTTGTAGCCTTCTATGACCAGGTCA
>NW_005842237.1:1265191-1310473 GCF_000455745.1 Alligator sinensis
ACCTATAGGTTGGGGAGTGTCCTTCTCAGCAGCTCGGAGGCAGAGAGGGATCTTGGAGTCATAATTGACTCCAAGATGAACATGAGCCGGCAGTGTGACGAGGCCATCAACAAGGCCAATCGCACCTTGTTGTGCATTAGCAGGTGCATGACTAATAGAACAAAGGAGGCGATGCTCCCGCTCTATGCTGCACTGGTCAGGCCGCAGTTGGAGTACCTTGTCCAGTTTTGGGCGCCACACTTCAAGAGGACGTGGGGAATCTCAAGAGGGTCCAGAGGAAGGCCACTCACATGATTAGTGGCCTTCATGATAGACCCTACGGGGGGAGGTTGAGAGAGCTGAATCTCTTCAGCCTTCACAAGAAACGGCTGAGGGGAGTTCTTGTGGACGCCTATAAATTTATTAGGGGAGGTCAACGGGGAATAGGGGAAGCGCTGTTTACTAAGGCACCCCAGGGAGTGACTAGGTATAACGGGAACGGGTGTAAACTAGTTGAGAGTGGATTTAGGTTAGATATTAGGAAGAAATTTTTCACAGTAAGGGTGGCCAGGATCTGGAATGGGCTTCCAAGAGAGCTGGTGCTATCACCTAGCTCGGAGGTCTTCAAGAGGAGGCTAGATAGTCACCTGGCGGGGGTCGTCTGACCTCAGTCCTCTTTCCTGCCAGGGGCAGGGGGTCGGACACGATGATCCATTGTGGTCCCTTCCGACTCTACAATCTATTAATCTATGAAAGTTGATAACCACTAGACCTAGACATGCATGACAAAATGTTACTATAAACCCAAGGTAATTTGCCTGTCAGAGGCTGGATTGAAGTTCAACCATTACTTATACTTCATAGATTTCATAGACATTAGGGCTGGAAGGGACCTCGGAAGATCATCGAGTCCAGCCCCCTGCCCAAAGGGCAGGAAGTCAGCTGGGGTCACAGGATCCCAGCAAGATAAGCATCCAGTTTGCTCTTGGAGGTGTTCAATGTAGGCGCTTGAACCACCTCCGGTGACAGGCTGTTCCAGACCTTGGGGGCTCGGACAGTAAAGAAATTCTTCTTTATGTCCAGCCTGAAACGGTCTTGTAGTAGTTTATGACCATTCGACCTAGTCGTCATCCCTTGGGGTGCTCTGGTGAACAAACTGCTTAAACCTTATGTGCAAAGTTCTGTCAACATAAGCATGGTTGCAAGGGGTGTGGCAAAATCCCAACAGCAAAACCTTCAGTGTGGTTCCAGCCCTGCCAGCGGCAGAAGCCTTCTGTCAGCAAAGCTTTGGGTAGCAGCATATTCCTTTTGCTGGCAGGGCTGCATTTCCATTAGCTGCTATAGCACTCTCACTATAGTTAAAGTGACAGCAGCACATAGGTATAAACTAAGCCTGAGTGCAGCAGTTTAATCTATGACACCTCACCTGTCCCATCGCTCTGTTAATCCAACTTCTATGTGCTGCTAATTGGATCACTCTGTATAGCTGGAGCGTTGTTTTGCAGCGTAGGTGCTTCCACTGAAATTAGGCAGGCCATAATTCCACTTAAGATAGCTTGAGGACTGTAACTCAAGTGTATTAACTCAAGCCGTGAGCTTCAGTAAAGATAAGCCCCAAAGTACACCAGAAAATCTTCCGAGGCAGGTTATAAGAAATTCATTGTTAGGTTCGCACCCTCTATTTCATTTTCTATGTAAAAATATTTATAGAGTGATAAGTAATTTTCTACAAATTAGAAAAATTAGGAGGAAAGATGCAGATATACAGCAGCTGCAAAATCTACAGTGAAGTTTAGTTTGTGCAAAAGGCATCTGAGCTGCTTTTTACTAGCATATTTACCAGATTTCAGAGAGCTTCAGCCTGGTGAATGCTTACATTCTACTATAGCATGGGAAAAGACTGTTGTACAGGTCCTTTTTTACATTTCTCACATAAGTAGCCTACAAAGAATATTCTGATGATTGTGCCATTGGAGAAGCATCAGTGCATGTGGTTACACAGCTATGCTGTGTCTGCATGGGAGATGATTCCTTCTGCATGCATCTGTGCCCAGCAGCTGGCTTGATTACTCGGGCAGATTCTGGGTTTCAGATTTGCCTTTTGGATGAATCTTTGCACACCACTATGATGCAGTGCTGCAAAGACCTAAATAACTGATTTATTCAGAGGTGTCTAAGTCATTGAAGGATTCAGCACAACAATTGTGTACTGAGTAAGTGGGAAAGCTGTTTGCACGCTGTCATAGCCTTATTTCTTCACTATTTTAATTTAATCTTAGAGAAAATCCCATATTTCTCCTTAATTATGTGCATGCTGAGTTTGAAGTGTTAAATCCAAACCATTGTTAAGTTATCCGAGTATAAATAAAATCTGAACCATTTCCTGAAAGCATAAAAACCACAGGGTGCCCATAATATTTAGATAATTCAAAAACAGCTGAATAAATTGCCTTTAAACTTTACAAAATTATTCACATCAGAGGAAACAAACATGAGAAGTATCAACCTAAACAGCCACGAGCTGGAAAAAGTTAAATTACTGAAAAGAAGGCTGAGAAAAATAATACTATTTAAATCCATTTTGCTGCTGCAATATAAATATAACAATGTCATGCAACTAGAAAGCAAGATGTCGAGCATATATTAGTTGAACTAGGTCCCAGTTCAAAAATGGTGCTTAAGTATATGCAATACTTTAATGGCACATGATTGATTACTAAAGTACACAAGGCCACTTGTTCTTAAATATGTGGACATATTTAAGTACCTCGAGACTGTGCATAGTTACTAAAAGCACATAACACAATCACTTCCTCCTTGCATGACTAAAAATGACCATAGACAGTGGCTATTTCAAGAGGCTAGTGCACTCACAAGGCAGATTACAGAAAATAATATAGATAAGAAATGTCTGTATAGTGAGTGAATGAAGAAACCTGCTACCCAAAGGAGTGAAGTTTCTATCCAGCTAAATTAAGAAATGAGTAGTGCTTATTGTATCAAATGTGATCTTTTTATACTGCAGCTGCAGTAGCTGGCATCTATCTAATCTTTATTTCCTGTCAGTAGCATATTGCATATTAAGTATAAAAATACATATTGAATTAGAAATGATTTGTTCGTGTAGTTTTCATGGATTGTGGGACCCATGAAGCTTAGGAATAATTGTGTAACCATCAGTTTCTCTGACATTAGAGCTGAACTTTTCCAACTTGTGGCATTTTAACAATAACCAACACTCCCTTATACAGTAAAAGCTGTTGGGCTGATCTGTGAGGATACTGAACCTCAAAGAGAGGCATAAGATTTGCTGATGTGAAGATGTAAAGTCCCACAATAGTATATAAAGAAAAAAAGTTAAAATACATAGATTTTTCTCTAGTAAACATACATTTTTTTCCTGAAAAAAGCTATGAGTAATGTAGGAAGTTTAATTCATGCTTCTTGATGATAGTGTTTTGCACAATCTAATTTGGCAATTGTTATAGAACCTTTGTATTTTTTATTAAGTGGCAAATGATTGGTGAGGGAGATCTGCATGCTATATATCATCAAAACACAAATATCTACTGCCCCTAAGTGGTTGCTTTTATCATCTCAATAATTTAAAAAAATCTTAGGGTGAAATTCACCTGCTGTGAGGAACTATCACAAGATGTATACATCAATTATATCTTACTTCATCTCTTCAAACAATGCGGGGCATACATCTTGGGGTGGCATTTCATCCATAATACGTGGAATATTGTGATAGGATTATGGACCCTGGTATTTGCTAGTAGGGGATAAGGAATTACTATATTCCTCTCTGTTTACTCCCATAGTGCAAAGGATGATTGAGGAGCCCAACCCCTGAGGCAAGGGGGAAGGAAAAAGATGTCTGGAATAAGCTGGAAGCCAATCACTACTAGACAGGAAAATAATGGATTGAGTTCTCCATTTTTCATAACCTAGAATTCAGGAAAATCATGAGACAAAAATAAATGCTAGGCATACCAAGAGGTATTAAGTGTGTTTAGCTCCAATCAATTTCAGTGGAAGTTCAGGTTTCTTGAAGTCATTCTACTTAGAAATTGTGGTCAAAATACTATGAAATACTGAGTACTGAATTTGATGGGCACTGAGGACATTTAGGGTTCCCCAGGAAAGCGTTCAGAGTTTGAGACATTCCTCAGAATGTCACTTGCTGTAAGAAGCAAATATTTCCCTATGCAAGGTATTAGTGTACACATGGGTGGGTCTAGGATTTTGAAAAGGGGGGTGCAGATGATGTGGCACATCATCACATATAACATAGCCACATTCTTCTTCAATTAAAGAAAAACTAGATGCTTTACTAATGTACGAGGGTGCTAGCACTACATTATTCAGTTTAAGATAAAAGCAATAACTAATATAACTATTGGAATGTGCCCCTGAGCGTACATGGTTTAGATAACTCCAGACACAGATGACAGCAAACTGTGGGGGCCGAGGGGGAATCGAGGATCAGGAGTCCTCGGGAATGCTAGCTGGGGTTGCGGCTGCAATCCCGTGGCGGGCAGATGGGTACTCTCTATCACCGGAGCGGAATTAGGCACAGACGAGACGCATATCAATTGGAAAAAACAGAGGTAGCTTTACTTACACTGTAGAGTCGTATACAGCGCAGGCAATCGTAGTTGCAACAATTCTATTCTTTAATCGGTAATCGAAGAGCTCTTGTAGACCGGGCAACTCGTGTCTAACTCGGGCATGCAACACGGAGGATACGTCGCAAGGCTTCGCCGACGGGGAGTCGTTGGCAGGTGATCAAGCTGCCGGAGTTCCACTCCAGGGGGAATCGCGGAGTTCTCCAACTAGGGCGGAAACGCCCCTAACCTTTTATACAGCTAGCGAGCCAATTGCCAGCCGCCACATGGGAATAATTTAACATCGGCCAATCGTATTATGCAAATCTGCATTTCCTCGGCAGGAACTCTGTCCACGCCGGAACTCTTCACCATGCCGAGACTTCCCCTGCCTTACCGTGCCTTGTGCTAGAAAGTTCCACTGTGTCGAGGCACTGATCCAAATCAGCTCTGACACAAACCAGCTACCCATATTCTCGTGTACATCCAATATTGAAGTCAAACTCGTTATGTGGTGAAAGCCAAGATGACATTTTCAGTTCAGGTCCATGAATCAGGGCTACAAAGTTAACCAGTAATTTGAAGTTTATGAAGCATAAAGTTCTGCACTTGCCTGTGCCTGGAACTTACTCAAGAATTTTTTCTGATACTTACCAATATCTAAGATGCTGACGTCTATGTATTTTGCACTTTATTCCTAAAAGGCACCTTTTACTTTTGCATTAATTTACAACTTTTCAATTTTCTGCAGCTCAGATGAAAAAAGTACAAATTGGCTATCTTAAGCAAAATGCATATTCTTCGAATCACTAACAGCATATATCTCAGTTATGGAGTTATGTAAAGGAAGACTAGAAAGGCAATGAGAGATCAAAAGCCATAAGGAACACAGAGAGGATGGAGCACTGAAATATTAGCAAGGTCTGCCTTTTTTCCCTATGCAAATAAAATTATAATATTTTGAAAGATAACTGTGTTCTGTTAAAGCTACCTTCAGGTATTTTTAAATTATGCAGTCTGTCCCTCGGTTGGCTGTATCCTAAAGGATTTCCTGTCTCTCAGACACTTAGCAACCCTGTAAACTTTGACTTAACAGTGTACACTCAATCACAGAAATTTTGTGTATGTGCTGTAACAGGAAATCCCTGCCCATGCTACCAAGAGGGCTCAAGTAGGTAAAGGACCAGAGATCAGGCAGCAAATGAGGAAATTAACTGCACCTAGCCATAGGGAAACAGAGACAAAAAGGGCCAATCAGGTGGCTGGAAGTGGGCTGGGTTGAGGAATATAAGTCAGGTCACTGAGCTGGAAAGGGCAGTCTGGCCCTGTAAGCTAAAAAGAAAGGAGCTCCTGAATAAAGCTGCCACAGGAGGAGGGCTGGCAGGTGCTCAAGCAGTTCACAAGAGTTGAGAAGAAGAAGCCAAGGGGAACTCTTAGCATAGAGTATTAACCCAGGGTTGGGAGGATTCTGTTTCACAGTCATTGTGTTGGCATGTATGTTGCGGTTAGACAACAGAAGACTGAATTGTGGCTGTAGGGGAAGAAGAGACAATGGACAGGGGTGCTTTGGTGCACTCCCCTTCCAGCCAACACCAAAGGTGCCCTAAGGCAGAGGCAATTGAGGTGCAAGTGGACCCCCCTCCAAAAGCGGGGATTGCTGTCAAGGCAAGGCTGAACCCTGGAGACTGAGGTCTTGAACATTAGGCCCAGGTGAAGGGCATGGCCAGAAAGGAAAACGGGGCCCAGGCTGTGACAGTCGAGACCCCAACAAGTGTCTCACAAACCTATGTTTGTATCATCTTAGTGGGGAAGTAGTGCAAGAAGACAAAAAGGCCCCAGCTGTGGCTGGTCAGGTTGGACCATGCAACATACCCTGTGTGGTGACTACTGCCCCCCAAGGACCCCTTCTCATCAACAATGAGTAACACCAAAGCTATGGCAGGAAAGTAACTGGAGGTAAAGGGGGGTAGGGAAGGAACCAGCAAGCAAGTGGACCCCTGTGGATATTGCACATGGTGCAAGCTACATGCAAACCTTGACCCATTTCTTCATCTAATGTTGCAGACACACACCCATATAATCTGGGAGAATTCTTCTGATAGAAAAACTTACCCAGTGCCACATATACTGACATTCAAATCCTGAGGCCCTGAAGAATGGAGAGCTTGCGATGTGACTTGGCAACCATGGTGGGAGAGGGAAAGCGGGGAGCCCTGTGTACATATCTTAGCATGCTCTGCAGGCTCTCTTAAGCTGCCTGGTAACAGATGGCAGCAGTGCATAGGACAGCCTTGACTGCCCATGGTCATACTATGCTCCTCTGCAGCAGAAAGTGGGGATTGTGAAGGGGGCATGTTCTGCTCCCTGCTGAAGCATCAGAACCCAGCACATGACACACACTCTTCTGGGGAGGAGGAAGGAAGGAAATACTGAAGGACTGTGTTCTCTTCTAAGAAAAGCCAGTGGCAGCATGTATAGCCATTTGTGATTTAGCCCTGGTTATTCCCAGGTTATTTTTCTCATGAAGCAGACATTCTTACTCTGGGAGAAAAAACCTGTACATCTGTACATTCATGGTTTCTCCTGGGAGAGTAACAACACTCCAGGAAAAACTGTGTGTCTGCACAAGGCCTAGGTCAACAGCAGAATTTGTATTCATTAAATTAGCAGGATGATAGTGTCTTTAAATATGCGTTGTTTAAAAAAAATAATATTTGTGAACACTGAAAGAATGTTTGGTATCTGTGAGCACATCTATATGAGATGCTGACTGCATGGTAGCCAGAGTTACTGTGCAATAGCATCACTGAATGGCTTTTAGGGGATGCTAACTGTGCTGTAGATTGTTACTACTGTGCAGTAGCATCACATCACACTTCGCACCACACATCACTACTGCACAGTAGTAACGAGCTTTAACATACAGATAAAGAGATGATGGAAGAGGCACATTGCTAAAGCACTGAATCTCTGGATACAGTTGACCACAACTATAGGATACAGTATGCCACAACTATAGTAGGAGAACCAAAATGTAAAGTTCGTACAGTTTTGCCAACTGTATTTTGTATTCTTAAAATACAACTACTGCCAACCTCCCTAGGAGGATGGTAATGATTACAACACTGTTAACATTTTATTCCAGCAGGCCTCAAAGAGATCCTGCATGTTTTGTACAGCAGAGATCCGTACTGTCCCCCAAAGAGGACAGAAAGGGAGATGGCTCTTCAGGTTCTCTCTCGCTACCTTGCCCCAGTGATTTGGGGCAGAGTTTCTCAAAAATCCCTCCTCAAATACAATGCTATTCTCCCATTCTAAAAGTATATTCATTTAAGAAGATGCTGTTTCCCAGAGGCTGAATATTATAATAATATATGTAGGATGATGTTTGCTTCTGTAGGATGATGTTTGCTGCTTCTCTTGGTCCACCAGTTTACAACAGCTAAGTATCCAGCTTTCAGGAACTAGTGGGTCCAATATAGTAAGAACTAATGCATTCAGATGAGCATAGAGTGGGTAGCAGTTGCTGTAGCTGGTAAGTTTTGTGGAATTCATTGCTTAGTCAGTGAATTGATCATTTTATTTTACTTCCACCAGGCAGCCAGTGAGAATGTGTGACTGAACTTTAGTATTTTCCAAAGTCCAAAGATTCCAAAACCCAGAGATTCACTAATAGGTTCAGATTAAGTAGAAAGGCACACATCACCAAAGTGCAAAGTAATGGTGCTCCATGATGTAGTTTAGGTTTCCAGTCATATATATATATATATATATATATATATATAAGAATTAGGTCCTTTGTAAAGCAAGTCTCTTGTTACATATCCTCAGCTCCTTAATTAATAAAGCAGACTTAAAAGGATTTGCATCATTTTGGATTTTATCAGCTTGACACAAAATAAAAGAAACTACACAAGTGATTTCTCTTTCTTCGTTTTACAAGAAGAGATTTCCACAATTTCCAACAAGACAATACTTTGAACTGTTTTAAGAAGTGAAGACTCATTGATCTCATTTACACTGCTGTAAAATAAGGAATAGTGTCACTGACACCAGTGGAGTAGCAATATATACAAAACAGGTTAAAATCTATGCCTTTGATTCTTCACACCAAGTCAGACTTTTCTAAGCATAATAGTACAAATAACCTCTCTTTTAAATGGATTTTGTGTTTCAATGAACATGTGTTCTGGTAAATGCCATTTGTCTATCAGCTGCCAGCTTTTGACTACTACTTGCTTTAAAATAATAATGTATGAGAAACACTTAATTTTAAATTATTTTATTATGGTGATATATTTTACATGAATGTGCTGAGCAAATGAGAGTCCTTGTTGAATGTAGTTCTCTCCACAAAAGAATTGGGTCTTCTCATCCTCATTCTCTCATCCCTAATGTCTTTGCCATGGCAAGCTGTCCTGGGTCTCTTGTTCTCCATCCCTTCTCCTTTATTTTAGAATAGTTCTAAAAAGAAATAGAAAAAGAGATCAAGAATTACAAAGATCAAAAATAAAAATTCATACAGATAAAAAATGGATCACCTACCTCATAAGATAGCCCTATATAGTAGTTCTTAACATAGCTTAGTTATTCGGGGGTTAAAGGATTTGGACCTGGCCTCTTGTTTCCAGCTTCTTTTCTGTTCATCATGAAAGAAAGGATTTCTTCACACTTCTGGATATCGTTGGCATGATACGTATGCTTTCAACGTGGCAAGCTTCTCCTCAGTGGTATACACTAAACCTCACTCTGTGACTTCCAAGAGGAAAAGGACACATGGATTACACAGCGAAACAACATTTTCTTGTAATTTCTTTGCTGAAGAAAAGTCTTCAAGTACTGACTGTACTTGATCAAGTAAAGGGAATTCCTCAGCATGACCAGTTTTCAAATATCCCACTCACAACTCATGTACATTCAGATTGTACACAAACACCATTACATTTCTGAAACTGTCTGACCAAAATGACAATGACCAAAATGGTAGAACATGATGGAGAGCATGTACGTACTTGTTGAAGACCATGGAAGATCTGAAGATCTGTGTAGTCTCACTTTGAAAACCTGAGATCTATTTTTTCCACACTACATAACCACGTCCCATAGATTTCCATTTTGTACTACTTAATTAATGAAAAATACTTATTCCTTTTACTTTTTGTAAACTACATTGTTTTGATTGTAAGTAATTTGATCTGTAGCTAGTTACTGAATTATTTATGATATCAAGAAAGATCCTCTAATTAGAAACCCAGTGTATATATTTTAATGAGTTGTCTGCATGAAGTTAAGTTCTGGTGACTTTTTAATAGGAACAGGTTGTTTATCTTTCCAAGTGCATTCTGTTTTTATGCAGACGAAAACATAGTGAGAATAGTCAAACAGACTTCACTGACAGTTAAATAATACACAGTGTAGGGATACTATTCCTGATATCATGAATATGACAGAAAAAGAGAAAGAATGGATGAGGCAGTAGGTCACTGATGATACCTTAAAGAAATTAAAATGAACATGAGCCCTACCCTTTATGGGACAGAACCTATACCTAAAGAAGGAGGGATGGAAGAGGGAATACACTTAGAATAGAATGGAGACCAATGAATAGTTGCACAGGTCAAATGGGGAAACTACACACAGATTTGAAAAGAATCTTTTCAAAAGTTATGCAGCATGTCCATAGCATAAAAGGAACTTAAAAGCTAGAATCCAAAATGCTAAACCCTGAAAGTGACCCTGCATGGTACTCATAGGACATGGACATAACAATCCAGACCATGCTTTCTCTCTTAATAATATACATAGGGAAATGAGGGAAGACTTTGCAAGGTTGAAAATTACAAGAAATTCCACCAGACACTCACAGAGGACATACCCCTCTTTTCAAAGTTGTATTTATATCAAGAAATTACCTGTATACTAAATGTGGTTTAGTAGTAGTAGGGAAGAAAAGCATGAGAGAATCATCCTGTCACTATACCAGTGATTCTCAACCAGCATGATTTGAGATACTTTCAAGGGTGCCATAGGGTGCTACAAAATGGATATTATGTTTGGATATCTAACAGTGCTAACAAGATAAATCCAGAGATTTCAAATAGGAATCCATAGTGTTAAAAACATTCTGAGCTATTGTGGTCTTTCTGAGTTTGTTGCAACTCCAGCAAATGCAGTGCTGGAAGTTACAAAGTTCTGGAAAACAGCATCCTTGTGACACAAGCACAAGAAATTGGGTCCTTGAAGTTATTCTACAAAAATTCTATAAACATTAGTGAGTTTTGAACACATGAATAAGCTCAGTGGGAGAATCAAAACGTAAGATTGGTACAGTTTTGCCATAGAGAAGCTCTTAAGATACCACCACTATAACAGCTGAACAAATACCTTCTGAATAAATTGGCAAATTTAGCAAATTGTGGTCAAGAATTATTGAAGACTAACTAGTGAACTACTAAAGTATTTTTGTTCTTCAAAGGAACACATTGGATACTTGAGGTGAACAATTCTTACTCTAAAGTTTTTTCATGAACAAGCAGCTCATGCTGACATCTGAAATTTCAATTGTGGCAATTACATTTCACTATGGATATAGGCGAGGGGTGCTCAGCCTCCAGCCCACAGACCAAATGCAGCCCATGGAGCCATGGTATTTGGTCTGCGAGGCTCCCCATAGGGTAGGAAATTTGGTGGCAGGGGAATTGTGGCCATTAATATGGTCACCCGCCCGACAAAATTTCCAAACCCAAAACTGCCAGTTGCAGTGAGTGAGGCCATGCCCCCTCTCCTGCATCTGGATTGGGAACAGGCCATGCCTTTTCCCTGACAGGGCCAAGCCACACCCCCTTTTCCCATGGAGCCAAGCCACATCCCCGCCACAGGGCTGGGCTGGGGCTGGACCACTCCCCCTCTACCCTCCTGGGGCCAAGACTCCTGCAGGGTTCATTTTATCCTCATGAGACCAAGATCTCTTTACCCAGTTTATGCCCCCTGTTCCCCATGGAGCCAGGCCATACACCTCCCTGAAAAGCTGGGTTGGGGCTGGGCAATGCCCCATTCTCCTTCCGCTCCACAGGACAAGCCATACCACCTTTTTTATGCATGGCCAAACTATGCCCCTTCCCCCTGCAGGACTGGGCCACTTCCCCTTCTTCTGCAGGGCCAGATAGCAGCTGGACTGTCCCCCACCCCTCCCCACCCCCTTCCATGTGGCCAGATGGTGCCCACCACACCTTCCCTGCCAGATCAGGATCACAAGTGGAATCCAGCCAGTGGACAGACATGGAGAAAAAGGTTGAGCACCACTCATCTAGGCAGGAGAGAGAAGCTTCTTATAGATGCAGACTAACTGAATCAGTCGAGAAGGCATCTCTCTACCCTGCCTTCTGCCTGACTTCAGATAAATGGGGTGAATCACATCTCTCTGTTCACTATGTATATAGGTCACATCACCTTACTGCTTTTGATTCCCAACTACCTAATTGTAACTCTGAATCAAGGCTGTGATGTGAATAATTTAGTTCATGAATTCAAAATTTGTTTCCTCAAATGTTCACCAACAGGTCTTCTCAAAATTCATCATGCTGACAAATATTTCTGGCAGTAGACTAATTAGCTAGAATGCTACAGAAAGTTAATGCAGAAGATGTATGAAAACAAGAAAAACATATCTATTTTTTAAACCCTGCAAATTTGGGGACAAAGTTTGAGGCATGTGCCCAGACCTAGCTATCTTTTCTCAGTGAAAACAAGAATAAAAATGATTTGGAAATACCCGAACAATGAATACTCAGATATTGTTGATACAAGACTCTAATGCAGCACTTCAACAATTAAAGCAATGTATTTCCCTACCCACACATTTTTCTGACGTTGTCAGTTGCCATCTCCTACAAGGCTATGAATCCATGGTGCATCTAATGCCATAACATTACAACAGTCAAGAAATAAGGGATTATTTGCAGACTCCCACAAAACAGATCAGACCTCTACTTACAAACACTGTGTGGTTTTCAGAGTTAATTACGTTAAACCCTGAAAAGTTTTACATAAAAGTCTTCACGCTCCACTTGAGATCATTGGCTTAGGATAAATCAAGACTTTACCAGAGTTAAACCAGTGTGAGAAGTGAATAAGAGTGAGTAGTGCTAACATAATATGCAAATGTACAGAAAAAGACCAAACCCCCAAATTTACATATGCACATGTACGCTCTCATGTATATGCACATACAAACACATGCACACACATCCCTAAACTGAGAAAATTCAGCACCAGATCCACTCAGAAAATGTGCAGATTCATTATAGTAAAGTGTTTATGTAGAAGTCCAGTAAATTAACTTTCTTTTCAAAACAAAATATTCCATATAGAGTGGGAGTAGAGGTAACATCCAAGATAAAACAAAACAAAGTCCAGTAACTCCGTTACACATGGAGTCAAAAGTGCCATTCTTTCTAAGGCTAACAATAATAAAAAGACATTACAGAAAAAGGTAGAAAGTAACTGAAACTGATCGCTAGGAATATTCTGGAGAGTTTTATCAATTAAAGTATATACCAGTGGGAGATAACTCAATAAAACATATCCAACTACCTATATTAAAGAAAATATTAAATCTGGCATCAGCACAAACAAAAATATAGCTTCTTTTGTGTTATGTAGGCATACTATGTGCAGCAGCAGTGTACACTAAGTCCAAACCAAGAAGGCTACAAGCTCATCTATGATCATTTAAACTCTTAAAACCCAAACTTCCCCCACATAAGAAATATCCACAGAGTGACTAGAAATTCCAGAAGCTTTATCTCATTGAATTTGCTCTTGCTCCCCTCCAACAAAAACAACCTCTGAAGGAGCAGAGGTTCAGCTTTCCAACTTACAGTTCCAATACTCCACTGTATGGAGTGCCTTCAGTCATGAACAATGCATGCCCCTGGCAGCTGGGGGGGCACAGTGGTGGCAGAAGTGTGGGCAGTGATGGCAGGAGCCTGGCGGTGGTAACAAGGGAGCTCCCGCAGACACTGCCGGCAGTAGGGTGGGGGGTGGCAAGCGCCGACCAGGGGTCAGTGACCACCCTCAGACACCGCCGGCAGTGTTGGCAGCATCCAGCAGGGATAACGGACTGCCCACAGATGCCACCAGTAGTGTCAGCAGCCACAGGCACCGTCGACAGTGTTGGCAACACCTTTTTGTAGCGGGTGCACTGCCATGGTCAGGGGGTCTACATGCACCCACATGCACCCGCTATGTGTCGCCTCTGCCTCCAATACTTCACTGTCAGTCATTTCTATGTCTACTTTAATATCACCAGACCTGAGTTAAGATTAAGCTAAAAACAGTCTGTAGGGCTGTGAAACAGAAAAGAGAAATTATCAGGAATGGCTAACAGGTAGCAATATTGCAGAAGAAAGCATAGTCTGAATAGTGAAATATCAAGTCCATTAAAAGGAGAGGGTTGTTAACACCTGTGAAGTGGAGAGAGATTAGGAGGAACCTGATAATGACCCATGAAGTCAATTGACTCCCTCAACACTGCTTGAATAGGAATGTTGGTGCCCCTCTCAAGCTGTTAAATTTTGCATGAAGCAGAAATCAAAGGGGGGTACAACCATACCACTGCACAACTTCCAGATCCACCCAACAGCATGTGCTAGGTACACTTGGAACCCACCAGAACAGCTGTGGCAGGGGTGAAGAGAGAAAGGCTGACCATGCTCCCTTTCTGACCACCCCTTTCAGACTTAATACATGGACACAGTACCATCTCTGTTCTCCAGAATACCACATGTGACAGCAATCTCTTGAGGAAAGCAGAGGCAGAGGCAGACTAGGTGTTTGGATGGATGACATATAAACTGGTATTTGTAAGCAAAGAGTGGACAGACAGGGGAGAACCTTGTTTCACCTTTTATGCACCTAAATGACATTTACCCAGCCACATAACTGCCATGTTTGCCACTTGTATAGCTTGCAATCCTATTCTACATGCACCATAAACACATAAGCACCCATGTATCTATGGACCATTCTTACAAAGCTGTGACAGTGAGATATGCAGTTTCATATGCCCATACCTTGACAACTGTAAGTCCTAAAACTGTAGCCCAGCAAAAAACTGGGCAGAGGAGTCTTCCTCCCTCAACATACTTTAGCCTAATAGCCAAGTGGTTATGACAGCCACCCAGGAATTGGAGACCCAGATTCTGGACTCCCCTTCTTCATCTAGAAGTGATTGGAATATATAGCTGCTTCTTAACACAGTGCTCTGACCCCCAATTAGGCCAGGGGTGGGCAAGTATTTGAGCTGGAGGGCCACTTAAAGAGTTTGATGAGGTGTTGTGGGCTGGGTCAGCATTTCCCACAGCAGCTCACCAAAACTGCCTATGGCTAAGTACAGACAGTCAAAAAGCCCGAGGTTGAATTGATTCAGTCTTTGCAGGTTAGTTTAAACTGCAAAGATTAAATCAATAAGCAAAATGAACAGGCATTCTCTTTTGATTCAGGAAATGCAGCTACATGCCTGCAGTGCTTCAAGCCATAAGCTGGGGGGTGCTAGAGCATGGCTCTCTGGCATGTTGCCAGCATGTGCTGTGTGTTCACTTCCTTTTCCTGCTGCCCCCAAGATTTCTGGGATTTACAGTCCACAATCACAGCAGAGTTGCTCATCACTTCCTCTTCCTGCTTCCAGGTGCTTCTGGGGTTTGTATTCCACAGTCACAGCCAGAACTAAGGAAGCCAGCAGGGAAGGGCAGCTCCATACTCAGGGGAAGAAGAGTTTAGTGCCTCCCTGGCCCCAGACCCCAGCCAGGGTTTGCCTTGGGGGGACAGTGAGCCAGCCAGTGAGGCCAGTGAGCCAGCCCTTAGTGCTCCAACTAGGGAACAGAGGGGTGGGGCCAGCCCTGCTCTCTGAAGCAGACAGCACAGCCCAGCCCAGCCCAGCCCACGACTTCAAAGGATGCTAGGGAACTCTGATTTGACTTGAACCAGTAAGGGGTGTGGGACAAAAGTTTCATAAACCAGTTTGACTGTCACCAGTTAAAGTGACTAAAGGGACAGTCACTGAGGGCGCATGGTCATCTACACCCTAGTCAGCTCCAAACCATGATGGAAAAGAGCCCGGGAAGGGCTGTTGACAAGTCAAGCTTACCTGCAGGGTCAAAAGCGGAGATGCAAGAGCAGCATGCGCCACTACCATGCTGTTTTCAAAGCACATACTCCCTGTGCATTGGAGGACATGCAGGGAGTGACATAGAACTGAAGCACCCAGAGACAGTGAGAGTCCGGGTGTGAGAGGCAGTAAAAGACCACCAAGAGCCAGAGTGTGATGGAGGCAGCTGCAAGAGCCTCCGTGCCCCAACCCAGACCCGAACCTATGGTGCTGAGGCAGGCAAAAAGTACAAGGAAAGCCCCAAGCTCCAGTAAGCTGAGGAACCAGAGGCTCTGGGATTTGCCTAAAGGGAGGACATGTCAAAAGAAGGCTTGGAGGAGCATCACTCACAGGGGAGCAAGCCAGAGAAGCTTTGGCAATGGTTGGACCAAGGCACCCGAGACAGCCTTTGACTCAGTCACGTGAGCCCGATCCTTGTACAGCACCAGGCATAGGGCACTGCGAGACAAAATATACATATTTTTAATGGTTCTTTTTCTGATTAAGAATTATATGTACCACTGAATGTATTAGCACAAGCTAATAATCATTGATTAAAATTATCCGGGGGAGAAAGTGACACAGGACTGTGAGACTCTGCCAATACCATGGTCACTCCAGACTTGGTGGCATTAAGGTGACTGTATATAGAAAAGAAAGACCAAGTTTTGGGAAATGTACTATTTGTGTCTTGCAATGGGAATATACCACTTGTTTAAAACCATGGTTGATCTATGGAAGTGGTGTAGGGGACGTGGAGCCCCAAGGAATATGCTAAGAGTGAATTCCCTCTTTCTTTGAAAGAATGGAAACCATATAATATTGGAGCCTCCCCTTTTATATATTTTCTATTGTAATCAAGTTGTGGCAGGAAAAACAGAGAGGGACTTTGTTTCCCCCTTTTCAGGTAAGATCTTGGAGGGTCACATTGACCTAAATCAGTTAAGTCTATACTACTTTCAACCAGGTTTATCTTAAACTAGTTTCAGCCATTTAAAAACTGTTTATGTGCACTGAACTTCTGTTAAGTTACAGGTTTAAACCAGTTTCTGATCACTTAAACTGGTTTATGTGTAACTTCTGTCCCTAGCCTAAGTGGTAGATTAATAGACTGGTCTGGGGGTGCCAGATGGAGCAGGTAGGTGAGGTCTCCATGGAGATCGACCCAGGACCCCTATGGGCAGGATGCTCTCAGCCAAGTGGATGGGATGGGGCTGTGGGCAGATGTGGGATGGGCAGGAGAAGCTGAGGCCAGAGCCAGGATCATGGGATGGTGAAAGCACAGGGCTGCAATCCACTCCCCGCATGATGGATCATGATCAGCCTGACTCTGCAGGCAGAGAAGAGCACACATCCATGACCTGGTCCTCACTGCCCTTACCCCAGCAAAGGCATGCACAGGAAGCCTTTCTACAGCACAGCTGTGGAGCAGCACCTGGCACTGCAGGGTAGACTAATCCAGTCACGATCCATCAGGGACACCCTGCGTTGCTGAGCCACACCACTCCACAGCCATGCTGTACTGGGGCTGCCTCTGCATGCCTGTGCTGGAGCAAGAGTAGTGAGGACCAGGTAATGGAACTATGCTCTGTCCCCCTTCGCGGATCAAGCCAATCACAACCTATTGTGCAGGAAGCAGATCGTATCTTTTCCCCAGTCCTGGCCCCACACTTCCCCAGTCCTGGCTCCTGAGATCCCAGCCTCAGCTCTGGCCCTGGCCCTAGCCCTGGCCCTGGTCCCAGCCCCTGAATGCCTACCAACCCATCCTGCCCCTGGGCACCAGTTTGTGCCTACCCACAGCCCTATCCCATCCACTTGGCCAAGCACACCCATCCCTCCATAGAGAACCCACCCACCCATTCCATTTGGTGCCCCCGCTGATGGCTGCAGGATGGATGGGCTGGGGTGACTGGACAGCAGGGCTGGGTCCAGCAGTGGCAGTGACACTAGCAGTGATAGCCAAAGGGAGCTGCTGCTACCAGGGATGCCAGGAAGCCGTACTAGTCCAGCCCTGCTGCACGTCCAAGAGTGGCAGGATAGACTGCACATGCCACGGCCCAAGCTGCCCCACACACCTGGGCCAGCTGGGGCTGAAGGACCTAACATGGGTCAGATAAAATCTCTTGGTGGCCCACATCCAGCCCACACAACGGCAACGCATGGGGGGCATAGTGGGGGGCATTTGCCCCGCTTGAGATTGGCCCTCACTGGCCAGGGAGTGGGAGGCGACAGCTGGTGCCCTCTCTGAGAATGTGGGGGTGCTGCGAGAAGCACCAACAGCAGTTTTGGTTTTCCGCCAGCACTTCTGCCAGCAGCAGCGATTGGCTGCTAGAGGAGCCCTAGGGGTCAGCCTGCCAGCCCCAGGCCACTCTGAGCTGGCTCAACGTGCTGCAGAGGGGCTGGCTGGGGCACAAAGATGCTTCAGTACAGGGCTAGCTAGCAAACAGCACCCCCTCCCTGCACTGAAGCACCCTAGTGCAGAACAGAGAGACTGCCGGTTGCCGGGTGGAAGAGAAAACCAGGCCTGGAGTAGAACTAAGGGAAGCTCTAGGGGAATACACTTACTTGAGGGGCGTTTGGTTGTCAGCTGGTGAAGAAGCCAGATGACTGGCTGCTGAGGCTCCGGCAAGAAGTTAAGAAGTAGCTGTGGAGGCTCGAAGGGGAGAAAGAGACAGTGAGAGAAGCTGCCAGGCTGCGACACTCCCAGTCAGGGCGTAAGAGGAGTGTAAAGGCTCTTGTTTTCTGTTGTATCTATTTCTGTTGTAATTCCAGTGGATTGTGGAGGGAGTATAGAGGTGGTGAAGCTCCCAGCCAGCAGTGCCTTGCTCAGATGCACAAGGCAACTGCGCTTGCAAGCCTGACCAACCCTTAAAGGGGAAGGCCCTAATTTGGAATTGAGTTTGGACTGTAACTCCTCCTGAGCATGAATCCTACCTATAAAGGGATTACACATCATCACGGTCAACTCTATCCTGTTCTGTGATCATAAATCAAGTCATGGTAGGAAAGCAAATACTAGGGGCAGCGTCATTCCTTGGACAATCTCAGTCTGGGGAGTACCCAGGTACAGGCATCTCCCCTGACACTGCCACAGTCTCATGTAGACACACCCAGTAATACCTAATTTGATGGTTAGAGTACAGCACCGGCAAATTAAAGAGATGTATGTTCCAATCTCCTTTGGGTAAGGTAGGGCACCAAATGTCTGTCTCCCCTTTCCTGGGCAAATGCCATAATCACTGGGCAATTTGACTAAAACATTGGAGGAAAAGCCTCCTCTCCCATTTTGCTAGGCTATTGTTCTTGGATTTAGGCTTACCCAAGCATGCACATACAGAACCACATACCTGCCCAGCCAGAGTGCAGCCAACTGATAATGTTTAGTAGCCATGTGGACTAGGATCACAAACTGCAACAAAAACAGCACTTACAAGGCCATTTGGGCATGTAAAGCAAAACAGGATTCTGTCCATGATGTAAACCCCTGCACTGCTCTAGCTCACTTGAATACTGTATAGACTTAAGCTGAGAAAAGTCAGGGATGTAAGTACATGAGTGCCAGTTATAGGAATGTGGATGTCATTTGTCCACTTCAATTTAGGAGTAATTATTTGCATAAAGCAGTCATTAGGCTAGGGACAGAAATTACACATAAACTGGAATTAAGTGATCAAAAACTGGTTCAAATCTGTAACACAAAAGAAATTCAGTACACATAAACCACTTTTCAAAATGGCCAAAACCAGTGTAAGATAAACTTGGATGGATCTAGTATCAGGCATAATTGATTTAGGTTAAATTAGTTTATTGAATCTCTATCCCAGATTCAAGTTTACAGTCCCCCAGCATCCCAGGATGCTTTGCAGCTTCCCATAAACACCTTCCACTTGCAGGGTGGGCAAGATAGCTTTGGCTCACACTGTCTGCTCCAGCCAAACAGGGTGGTGTGCTCTAGTGCCTCTCCAACTTTTGGCCTGGTCCACTGCAGACATGTGACTGCATTTCTG
Source organism: Alligator sinensis (assembly GCF_000455745.1). Classification (NCBI taxonomy): domain Eukaryota; kingdom Metazoa; phylum Chordata; order Crocodylia; family Alligatoridae; genus Alligator; species Alligator sinensis. Next base: position 1,284,934 of record NW_005842237.1, read on the forward strand.
GAATCAAAAAATCAATGTTTGTTTACTTGCTTATCAGTTCAATCTATACAACTCAAACTAACCTGCAAGCCTTGGGCTTTCTGACTGTCTATACGTAGCCTGGAAGTTTAAAAATCCTACTTTCCCAACCACCTAGGCTAAATACAGACAACCAAAAAAGCCCGAGGCTGAATCGATCCAAACTTCATAGGTTAATCTAAGCTGTGTAGATGGAAGTGGATAAGCAAGTGAACAAATCTTGAACCACATACTTGTAGTGACTCAGGCCAGAAACTGGGGAGTGCTAGAGCACACCTCCCTACTCCACTGGAGCAGACAGCTTGCACCCAATGTAGGCCACCCTCCCTGTGAGGGGAGGTTTACATGGGGAGGTGGAAAGCAGCCTGGGATTCTGGTGACTATGAGTTAATTTGAATCTAGAGGGGATCATTCAATAAATCAATTTTACCTAAATCAGTTAAGTCTAATACTAGATCCAGCCAGGTTTATCTTAATCCAGTTTCAGCAACTGTGGAAGTGGTTTATGTGCACTGAACTTCTGTTGTGTTACGGATTGAACCATTTTCTGATCATTTATATTGGTTAATATGTAATTTCTGGCCCTGACCCTAGTAGAAAAATGTTGTAATGCCTACTGAAAGCAGCTACCTTGAAATGCCAGCTTGTCTGCCCAATCAGGATCCCAGTATAATTTTCATTGGTCGACAAAAAACATATAATTTAGACCAATATAAATGAGTTGTCTATCCAGGCTTTAAGTTAGGCTGCTTTCAACCACCTGCCTAGAACCAAAATATACTCCCAGTACCTCATCCAAATCCCATTCCTTGCTGCCAGCTAAATTATCCAGTATGTCATTTCTGAGTCAGTGAAAAAATGCACACATGAAAGGTCAGAGGTTGAGCTGTGTGGACCTCTACAAATCTGGCATTTCTCAATTTTTTAGTGGATTGTTTCACAACTTAGATCATTTTTAATATAAGTTTTTTCTCTGTCATAAAACCTAGAAAGACTCAGTGTGACAGGGGCCATCTCAGGGCCGGGTTGCAAGCTCGACCCACTCACCTGTCTAAGTAAGGCAGTCCACTCAGTCTCTCCTGCCACAACTTGCTGTTCCCAAAACTGTTGTAAAATGTGGGAGGCTGTCCATTTGAATGCCCCAATGCCAGGGGGCTCTGTCCTCAGCTCCGTACCTCCCTACCATGCCTTACAGATGGCATCCGTATTGCACAGTGCCTCACTGTGACCCATGCTTCAGGGTTTCACTGGGACTCTCACTCCCCCTTGGAGCTCCTCGTCACTATGCTGACACACTGTGTATTCAGCTACTCAAAGTTCTTAACTCTTGACCCAAATTTGGCCTCACCACGTCTGAAGTCTTACTGGGGTCTCAGCCTCTGACCCAACTGAGGCCTCAAGCAGGTTCTAAATAAGGGGCTTGCCTAGCCCCTGTGTAGGCCCACAAATAATAAGCCCCTTTTCTAGGCTGGGCCTTGCTCTCACTAGGCCCAAGCCCTCTTTGTGGGACTTGGGACCTGACTGGGCCCCCAGGAACCTCCTTCCATCTCTATGGTTCCTCTCCAAAGTGTTGTGCACAGCAGCTCAGCCAGGTGTTGTTGTTTCAGCTGTAGCAGCAGACTGCTGCCTCAGCCCTGAGAGCCTGGATCTAAAATGGTCACCTGTCATAAGGCACAGTTGGTACCTGCTACTTTAAGGGCTGAGCCAAGCAGCCAGCAGGTGCTTGATTCCGGTGGCCATTTTAGATCTCTGGCTGCCTATTTAAACACAGCAGTTTGCTGCTGGCAGGCCAGGCAGTAACACTGCCTGACTGCAAGGCTGAATGCAACATCCTGGAGGTAAGGGCAGGAGCTGTAGGGGATGGTTTGGAGGCTCCTGGTCCTGGACATGACCTAATACTGCACCCTGCCAGGAGTGGGTAGCCTGGTGGGGCTCCCAGTGATGCGGGAACCTCCAGGAAGTACCAGGCCAGTGACCACCCCGGTGAAAGGTGGGTCAGGGTACCTTAACCCCAGCTCCCACAACCAGGTGGGCTAACCTATAGTTGGGCCAAGAAGGCAGACCCAAGTTAGAGAGGGGGCTAGAGGCTCATAGACCTGACTTGAAAACCCTCAACTGTTCAATGCTGGGGCCAGGACCAGAATGGTCAAAAGGGCCAAGGGCCCACCATGAGGGATGCCGAGAGCTGAGGGCCTGGGGTTTCCGACTGGCCTTGGAGGTGAGGCCAGGACCCGTGTGGCCAAAGGTCCTGGGGGGACCACACCTGAAAGGGGGAACAGTTCAGGGAGCTGCACAGCCAAGAATGAGGGCGAAGTAGGCTGCCTGATGGGAGGGATCTAGTTAATGGTCTTATTGGAGGATTCTGAGGCCCAGTGTGGGGCCGGTGACGATAAGAACAGAGATTGCCATCTGCGAGGCTTGGGCTGCATTGTAGGGGAGGAACGGAGCCAGAGATAGCGCCCCCTGGCATTAGGGCAAGAATGGGCAGCCTTCCACCTAATTAATATCATAATTATATATCATCAAGGCATGGCAGAAGAGAAAGTGGGCAGCTGGCCCAGAAACAGGTGGGCTGGCCAATGTCAGCCTGGCCCCAAGGAATCCCCCTGTTACACCACCTCATCAGGGCTAGCCCACAAATGCTGGCTGCCTGCTCTCAGCTTTAAAGTGGCAGACACCAAAGGTGCTCTGCCACACTCAGGAACAAAGATGTGAAAACCTAGATATTCTAGGTTGATTCAAGATGCAGAAAGAGCCATAATGGCCATGTCTACATGAGATGCTGACTGTGCAGTCATTACTGCACTTGTATACAAATCCTAAATGACTGCACTGTAACCGGAGCTACTGCACAGTGGCATCACCGAATGGCTTTTGTTCTACTTTGAGTTTCAGGCATCTCAAAGCATGAAATTGTGTTACCTCAAGCACTCATAACCAAAATAGCAACAATGGATTGGAGACTAACATAAAAATAGATGCTACAGACAGTTGTCTTGGTGATTCAGTGAGTGACATTCTTCCCAATAGCTTGTGTGCCCTAATTTGTATGTTTTAAGGAACTAGCTTTCAAATAATTGGCCCTTTTCTTCTCCCATTGAATTCCATAGGAGCTAGCAATGCCCTGTCTTTGAAGAGTCCTGCAATGCAGTTGGCAAGAGCAGTTTGCTCACTAACTAACAAATAGATAATTGGATTTTTAGCCATTTTATTAACTTCTTTATTGGTTCATTTGTATAAGGGATCTTTTCTAACCAGAAGTGTTTGTAGATGTTGTTTCTCCACCTTTAGGCAAAGGAAGAATATTTTTATTATGAATAAATTAATGCACAACTTGACTCATATTTTCACTCTTTGACTCAAGAATGTCCATAATAACTGACATGTTACTACCTCCACTACTACTACTAATAAATAATAAAATGGGTATTCAAATGATTATATGTGTGAATAATCATAAGCAATATGACTATGAGCCTAACAGGTGGTAAATCACCATAGAAAGTCTTTGCAATGCCTTTTAAGATATATATTTTAAAGTAAGTGCAGCAAGAATAGAAAGCCAAAACAAAAGCGACTACTAACTTGACAAATAAAAATGTGTTGTAATACATTTTTCTTGTAGCTAATGTAAATAGAGCCCCTGGAAAGGAACAAAATATATAATTTATCTCAAGATAGTGATTGCACTGCATGTAATTTCCTACAGCAGGCATTCATTACGCTAGACTGTTTTGTTAATATTTCATTTTGAGTTGCTGAGTAATTTTTCCTCACTTTTTCATTTGAACACTTTAATATTTTAATTTAATCTTGAATGTAGCACTAGAAAAGTAGGAAAAAAATCTGCTTTAATAAAGCAAAACTAGTTGAAATAATCATGGTTTGCACCAAGTAATCAGAGGGGCAAATGAGATTTTAAAGAAAATAAATCAATTAAAACTCATGTTTGACAAATAATGAGTTAGGGTTCTTACACTGCATTTACATTTTAGGGCAAGTCATAAAAAATAACTGAAAACTTGTTAAAATAATTAACAGCCTCTAGCTTATTTCCATGTACACAGAATTCAAAAGTTTTTGGTTAAAAACATTTAGACCACTCTTTTATCTCCATTAGAAAATTAGTGTCCTACTGCTGGATATTGATAAGAACATCTAAAGTAAAAAATACGGATTTTTTCCTACTTAACAGATATATATGGAGTACAGAATGTCTTTTTTCTACACATACTACATCAGTTATAGTGTCATACCTTGTATGGTAAGTATTATGGAGCAAGCAGAGTGATTAAATTATTGGCAGTTTGTTTACTACAATTAACTGTACTCTTGTGTTAGCAAGAATGAGTCAGGAATTAGTCATAAGAAATAATTTATCTGATGAATTTCATCTGTCTTTCTTCATAGAAATCACTGAAATATGGGACTGGAAGGGACCTCAAGAGATCCTCTACTTGATCCCCTGCTCTGAAATAGACCTAGACCAGGGCTGTCCAACTGGTAGCCTGTGAGGGGTTAATATGAGGCCTATGGGCTCCTATCTGGCCACTATTCCCTCCATTGCTCCTGCTGCTGTGGCAGGCAGGGTCTCTGGGGCAGAGCAGCATAGTTGGAGAGGGTCTGCTCCCTGAGTGGCTGTGACAAGAGCTTGCACTATCCATATGGCAGGGGGCTCACATTGCTGAAACAGTGGAGCTCTTGGGATGCCAGTGGTGTGCAGCCTCTGTGGCATTCAGCCCATACAATAAGCAACCAGTGGTCCCCAGCCACTCAGAAATTGAACAGCCCTGACCTGGACCATCAAAGAGACAAAATCATGTAGATCTAGACAATCCCCAACACACTTTGTCTAATCTTTGCTTTAAAAAGTCTCCAACAGAGATTTGAAATTTCCTTTGGTACCAGTAAATGGTTTAGTGTTTAACTGTCCTGAGAGAGAGCAAGAATTTCTTGCAACAAATCTAATTTTTTTTCCTTCATGTACATTGTCCTCAATGGACATGGCTAACTATTAATCACTATTTTCTCTATCATAGGTATTTACATATTGATAGACTTATCATGCCCTTCTCACTTCTCTTTTCTAAACTCAAGCAACATGTTCTTTTAGACTTCCCTCCCAAGTCATTTTTTTTTTTTTAAATCTCATCATTTTTGTTGCTGTTATGTCATCTCACTCCACTTCGTCTTCATTTTTCTTCTGAATGTGCTGCCCAAAACTGAACACAGTAGTTGAACACCGGTCAAGAGAGCAGGCCTTATGAAGAGAGGCTGAGAGGCATGGGACTCTTCAGCCTGGAGAAGTGTAGACTCAGGGGCAGCTTATAAGTACATAAGGGGTGTGCATCAGGAACTGGGAGAATATCTGTTCACAAGGGAAGACAAAGGTCAAGCGGTCACAAACTCCTGGAAGACCATTTTAGACTGGACACAAGAAAAAACTTTACTGTCCGAGTCTCCAGAGTCTGGAATAGACTCCCCCCAGAAGTGGTGCAAGCATCTACTCTGGATGTGTTCAAGAAGCGCTGAGATGATTATCTTGCTTGGGTCATCTGACCTCAGCTGACTTCCTGCGCTTTGGGCAGAGGGGTGGACCTGATGATCTCATGAGGTCCCTTCCAGCCCTGATGTCTAAGTCTATGAAACTGAAGCCTCACCAGAAAGCTATTGGATTTATTTTGACTACTATCATCATATAGCATTGCATATTGCTTTAAGTGTTTAGCTGTATGTTGTAACATTCACAAGTATGTCTAACCCATGAGGTAGGCAATGTCTGGCCCACAGAACAGATAAGGCCCACAGCCAACTCCATTTCCTCCAGGCTGAGGTGTGCAGGCAGCAAATCGCGGCCAGCTCTGCCTTAGCTCCAGATTATGCTGTTACCACCACAAGACCCCAGCCCCAGCCCCAGAGCAGTTCCCTACCCAGCCGCACGCCCTGCCAGTACTTCTGGGGCTGGTCTCCATGGAAGCCCTGGCCCCACACTGTCACGGTCCTGCTGCTGCTGGGGTCTCCATGGAAACCAGCTGCAGCAACACTGGCAGGGGCTCCTGGGAAATGGAGTCCTGCCATCAGCCAGATCCACTATTTCGCCTTCCTCTACTCTAACCTATGAAGTCTAGTACTTTCGTGATAAAAAATTCACCCTAATGTAGATGTTTACAATATTATGAGGGTAAAATTTTGGCAAAGTTTAACTGTTCTTAATTTTTTTCTCTAATCTATATATTGTAGATAAGCTTTGTGCCAGCATCAGCTGCAAATATCTGCCTATTCTACATATTTCTTCCCAACCCCTTAGTGTGAGCAGGAAATAAAAAAAATCTCACTTCGCTACTCTGATTCCCCTAAATATGTAGCTTTTCAATATCTTATGGTAATGAATATATTTTTTTCCTCCCACACACATCATCTTTACATGATTTCCTTTCAAGGTACCATTGCTATGGAGCAACTGAGAGCGACTGAAAAATAAGTGATCCTCTTCATGCGGGTAGAAAAGGCATCTGGAACAGGCTGTGTGTTTTAAGGGGGCTTGTAGCAGCCTGCATGCTTTCAGGGGCTGTAGCCAGCTGCAGCTGGTAAACATCTGATTGCAGGCTTGCTAGGAGGACTAGGGCAGCTGCAGGGAATAATTAGCTGGCCCATAGGAAGTTAAAGGCTCGCAGAGAGAACAGAGCCAGAGTCAGCCAGGGAGAGACAGAACTGGAACCTGCAAACAAGACCAGAGTGTCAAGAGGGAGAGAGATAGTAGGTCAGCTCACAGAGGAGCCCAGGGATCATGCCAGGAATGCATCTGTCCCAGACGACCGTGAGTGTAGCAGAAATACAGTAACTGAGCCCTTCCTGTGTCCGAAGGGACCAGAGAAACAAGGGAGAGAGTGGGTAAGATAACAGCAGAGCCATACCTAATGTATTTCATAGTGTATAGGTCAACACGAATGCCTCTCTCCCAGAAGACCGTGAGTGTAGCAGAAATACAGTAACTGAGCCCTTCCTGTGTCCGAAGGGACCAGAGAAACAAGGGAGAGAGTGGGTAAGATAACAGCAGAGCCATACCTAATGTATTTCATAGTGTATAGGTCAACACAGTGTATAGATCAACACCATTTTTCCAATGCAAAAAGTTAGGATTTTCATAGGGGCAGTGTATAAGTCAACCCACATTTTATTCAAAGACAAGAATAAACAGTCACCTGCATGATTAGCACAATCAGGGAAATACGGGCTCAGTGAACAAATGTTCACCAGGGCACCCTTGCGGAAAACCAGGAGTAATGGCCACAAACTCCTCGAAGACCATTTCAGGCTCAACGTTAGGAAAAACTTCTTCACAATTAGAGTGTCCAGGCTGTGGAATAAGCTCCCTCCAGAAGTGGTGCAATCACTTACCCTGGAAATCTTCAAGAGGAGACTGGACAGTCACCTTGCTGGATTCATCTGGTGACCTCAGGTGTCTTTCCTGCCTGGTGCACGAGGGTGGACCTGATGATCTTCTGAGGTCCCTTCCAGCCTTACAATCTATGAATCCTATGCACCGTGTCACATCAAAAAATCGCTGCTGACATACCACTAGTTTAGCAAATGTGAAGCGTGGTCAGGCTAATTGCACTAACTGCAAGAGGAGTGGTCCCACTAATTACATGAGGTGCAATTGCATTAATTACATCTGCACTATTTTAATGAAGACCAAATGAACTTAATTACCAATAGGGCTCTGCAAAACAGCATTGTTCCGATTCAACTTCTGTTTCGACGATTAGACAGAACAGTGTTTCATCTTGAGTTTCATTTTGAAAGCACTGTTCTGTTTCATTTCATCGAAAGTGTTTTCCTGTTTTGATGCTGTTTGAATGTTTCGCCCATAGGCTATTATGGGGAAACATAAAATGCAGAAGGCAGGCAGATCAGGGGCTTGCCCACAACCCCCACGAGGGATGCAGGAGCTATGCCAGGGTCCTCCCAGGGGTGCGAGCCCCTGATCTGCCTGCCAGATGAGAGAAGCCAGGTGCTGCCACCTGGGACTGGCACTGGGAAGATTGGTGCTGCTGCTGGTCCCAGGCAGCAGCACCAGGCTCCTCTCATCCGGCAGGCAGATTAGGAGCTCACCCACACCCCCAGGGGGGTTGTGGGGGCTATGCTGGAGTCCTCCTGAGGGTGTGGGCCCCCACAATCTGCCTGCCAGATGACAGACCAGCGCTGGGCACAGCCTGCACCCAGAGCCAGGAAGATCAGTGCTGCACTGGCCCCAGGCAGCAGCACCTGGCTCCTGTCACCGGCAGGCAGATTCGGGGCATGCGTCCCTGGAAGGACTCCGGCACAGCCCCCGCAGCCCTGCCAGGGGCACCGGCAGGCCCCCAATCTGCCTGCCAGCTGACAGGAGCTAGGTGCTGCCATCTGGGGCCAGCGGGGCTGGGGCAGATCAGCTTGTGTGGGGACCCGCCACCCCAATCCTGGGGTGGGGGAGGGTCCCTGCAAGAGCTGATCTGCCTCAGGCTCTGTTCCCTCCTTGACTTGGCTCCGGTATGGGGCCCGGGGCAGATCAGCTCGTGTGGGGACCCTTCCCTGCCCCGGGATCGGGGCAGCGGGTCCCCACATGAGCTGATCTTCTCCGGTCCCATACCTGATGACAGGAGGCGGGTGCTACCAGCTGGGACCACTGTTGAAGCCAGTAGGCCTGGCTTTGAAACTCAAAACATTTTGAAACTTTCCAAATGCTTCAAGTTCCCTTGTTTCATTTCAAAGCTGTTTCAAGGGTTTTTCTTTCATTTCAGTTTTGCTGTTTTGAGCTTGAAACGCATTGAAACAGTTTCAAAACAAAATGCTGGGTGAAATTTCGCACAGGCCTAATTACCAGTACCCCAAATATCCCACAGTATTCAGGATGCCACCAAAACAAATGAAATATGATGCTAAATTCAAGACCAGAGTCATCAACCTTGCTCTCGTTACTAACAACAGTTCTGCAGCCATTCATTTCGGTGTGAATGAGAAATTGGTTCACGACTGGTGGAAAAACATGAATAACATAAAAAAAGATGCCAGAATTAGAAAGAGATCTTGCCAACTGAGTCAATGATCATTAGTGACAGACTGGCAGAATTGTAACAAGAAACATCATCCAACTGCAAAGCACGATGTGGGCTATGGAAAGACTTTACCAGAAACCCAACCTGGTGGTCCCAGTTTATGACAAGGCATTCTCTCTCTCTGCATCAGAGAATGAAGATATCATTCAATCTTGCTACTGACATACTTGTAGAAACCCTTCTCATTACCTTTCACTAGGATTGCTAGCTGCAACTCCAATTGCACTTTGGCCTTTCTAGCTCCATCCCTGCATACCTGAGCAATGCTGACCATTCCTATGACTCCTTCCTAGTTATTAGTCTACGTTTTCACTTCTTATATGCTTCGTTTTCGTGATCTAGTGTATTGAAGAGTTCCCTGCTAAGCCAAGCTGGTCTTCTGCCACACTTGCTAGCCTTCCTGCACATCAGGATGGTTTGTTCCTGCATTCTCAGTAAGGCTTCTTTAAAGTACAGCCAGCTCTCCTGGATTCCTCTCCCCCTCACTGGCTTCCCAGAGGATCCTGCCCATGAGTTCCCGGAGTGAGTCAAAGTCTGGTTTTCTGAAACCAGGGTCCTTACTTTGCTGCTCTCCATCTTTCCTTTTCTCAGGATCCTGAACTCAATCATCTCATGGTCACTGCTGCCCAAGTTGCCATCCACTACTACAATCTTCACCAGTTCTTCCCTGTGTCTGATCAGCAGGTCAAGAACTGCACAGCCCCTTGTTGACTGCTCCAGCACATGCACCAGGAACTGGTCTCCAACACTCTCCAAAAACTGCCTGGATTGTCTGCGCACTGCTGTATTGTCTGTATTGCTTTGTGGAAAGTACTGGCCAGATTCAGATGTCCTGAAAAGTACATCAAGGTCCTGAGGCTTCTCTGTGATCAGACGACTGCAACCATTCTTTGTAGTGCATCAGAGACAGATCCATTTGTCATGCAAACTGTGGTCAAGCAAGGATGTGTCATGACTTTAATTCTGTTCTCCATTTTTTTTTTTAAATTTTGTCAGTCATACTGGTTCTCATTAAGGACTACCTTCCTTCCAGAATTGACACTTAAAAGCCCTCCATCTGTTCAGTATTCAATCTGGGACATTTTCAGTCAAACAACGAATTACTCAAAACAACCATCCTTGACTCTCAGTACACCAGCAACTGAGCCATCCTTGCGCACACTGAGGAAAACTGACAGACATACTGGATCTTTTTGGAGAAACCTACCAAACTTTGGGCCTCTCTCTCAACATTGAGAAGACTGAAGTGCTTTATCAGCCTGTCCCAGACCACGAATATGACCCCCCTCCCCCAAAATTACTATTGAAGAAAAGACTCTGGGGGTAATCCAGCACTTCCTTTACCTCAGTAGTCACTTCTGTCAGAGTGAACATTGAGGAGATCCAGCACAGGATACAGTGTGCATTGGAAAACTGCTTTGGTGTGTCTTTATTCATTGTAATCTCCAGAAAGACACCAAGATAGAGGTCTATAATGAAACCCCACCCTCCTCTATGTATATGAAATGTGGGTGACCTACCATCTTCATCTTAGGAGTCAGTAGCGGTATCACCAACAATGCCTCTAGAAAATCCTTCACATCAAATGCGAAGATCACTGCACAAATATCAGCGTCCTTGCTGAAGCCAGCATTACCAGCATGGAGTTGGCAATCCTCAAGCACCAACTTCACTGCACCAGACATTGTGGAGGATGCCTGACTCTCAGATCCCAGAACAAGTGCTCTACTCCTAGCTAGGTAATGGCCTGAGATCTCATGATGTTACTTTACAATGACTTCTACTGGAAGCAATCAGTGATGGAACTAAGAAAAATAATACCTTCCTTTCACCTTCAACTAGAAAATCAATGGTTGTCTCAGTAGGCATTGCAAATGGGACAATAGATGGGAGAAAATGGAGGAGATTACATTTATGAAATATACAAACTGCCAGGGTTGCTATCAGCTCCTCCTATCTTTATGTTATAGAAGATCCTAGTGTCCATTCTTGGAAAAGTTTTCACTTCTCCATTGTTTGTTGCAGACCTTAAATAAACAACAGGTATAATGTATTTGGGACATAGGGAACTAAGCAAATAATTAGACTTTGTCTCATGAAATTTTGTTATTTTCTTCTTCATATATTAATTTATTAAAATAATTATTCTTTTTTCCCCTCACACTACTCTGAACAATGTTAGCTGTGTATCAAAATGAGAAATTATATATACAAACATTCTGAAGTGCCAGGGCCATCCTTTCCCAAAGCAGCAGGAGGAACAGCAGCTATTGAGCTATAAACATTGGGGATCTGCCAGAGCTGGTTGTAGGAGAATTAAGAGCTGTATAAGTCCCTTCCTTTAGGCCCAGCATCTGGCTCTAATTTTGCTGCTTGGGGTTGGAATCAGCCCACATTGCTGAACCCCATAAACTCGCTACTAAGCAGGACTTTTTTGCCCAACAGGCATCACATGGTGCTGGTTCTTCACAGACTTCCAAGTGGAGAAATGAATGACAGATTCAGGTCAAATCCTTCTGCCCCAGAGTACATGACCTCAGAAGCCTATTCCTGCCCTTAGAGACAACAATGATGCCTACATATGTTTAGGGGAGGTGCTCTAACTCATGGTGCTTTGTGTAAAGCACCATGAGTTACAGCTGCCCCCCATCCCCAACCCAACAGACATTTCCCTGTGCATCTGGGGGACTTAAGCCTGCCTGCACTGGCCCTGGCCAGCAGGTGGGGGAACTCCAGCAGTCTCCCAGGAGGCTGCCAGACCACCTCTCTCCCCAGGCCTGCTCCTCCTCACCCCGCAGCTCCAGCTACAGTGAAGCCAAGCCAGCAGCAGCATGCTACCCCTGTCAGGAGGCTTGGGTCAAAGGTGGAGGGAAAGTGAGGCCCCTGCCCACTCTACCCCCTGCCCAAGCCTCTTGACAGCAGAGCAGCACAGAACTATCAGCTCGTAGCTGCCAGCTAGACTTTGCCATGGCCAGACCTGAGGGGCAGGGGTTGTGGAACAGAGCACACTCACCTTGCAGGCCTGGCCTGGTTTCCCCCTAGTATCCTAATCAAGGCACCCCCACCCAGGTACTCATGACGTGAGGAGACGCATTCCACCCTGTCCCTCCTCATCCTCCAGCTGCAGCTATGGCAAAGCCCAGCCAACAGCTAGTGCTGTTCATTTCCCCCTAACTCCCCAACTGCACAGGGAGGAGGCTCTCCCCACTATGTGACAGCCCTGGGGGAAGGGCTGGGCCCAGCCCATGCACATGAAAAATTAGCTATCAAGGGAAACTGAACAGAAATTCCCTAAGGCATTTTTCTCTAGAGCACTTTTAGCTAATAGCTACTTTATTGAGACTTAATTTTTCATGTGACTGGCCATTTCAAAAGCACTCTGAAGCCATGAATATGTGTTATGTCATGCCTGTAGAGCACTTTCAGGGGCTCAATCATGCAAAAAATATAACTTGTGTAAGCACTTCAAATGGATCCCCAATTCCCAGTGGCCATGAGGGAATTAAATCTAGAGTTGATGTAAGCTGTCTCAAATCAAACACAGCAGAGACCTGGATTCTGCAGTCCATTCTTCTCTTGGATAGAAGTGGTTGTCTGTACACTACTGCTTAGGGTAAATTAGAATTCAAAACTGTGCATAAGTGTGAAAAAGTGCAGCTGCATACCTGCCATTTATAGATTTCATAGACATTAGGGCTGGAAGGGACCTCGTAAGATCATTGTGTCCAGCCCCCATTTAAATGCATAAAGTGAAATAAGATTTCACCCAAAGTGGTCACATCTACACAAGACGCTGACTGTGCAATAGCACAAGACTACTGCACAATGGCATCGCATGGCAGAAACTGTGACACAAGGCTACTGCACAGTCAGCATCACAAAGCCATTCGTCAGCAGTACTGCGCAGTAGCTCAGATTACTACACAGTCATTTAATTTATACAAGTACTAAATGACTGCACAGTAGCAACTGCACAGTCAGCATCTCATGTGGATGTGGCCCATGTTCATTAATTTTGAGTGCCTCATTTGTGACATCTAGGACTTGCCTTTTTCAAAGTATATAGCATTAAATACCACTTCACATGTTCAAAACACAGCTCCTGTTGACCATGACCTGTGAGTGATCAGGACTTGTGCATATCAAACCTCAGGCTCCTAAGTCAGCATCCAGAAAATAAGAAACACACAATCAGTAATGAAATGTGTAAAATTCAGTTTAAGTGATTGTTTAGCATCATATAAGAAATCAGTGATAGTCCTGTTTCTTAAGGCAATCCCATTCTATTGTGTCAAGCAAGGGACCATCCTTTCTCTTCCTGTTACATTATTTATTATACACTTTCTAACTTATGTAACAAATGAGGTTGAGGTTCTTTAGACAATGCATTCATTATCACGTCTTCTTGATTCCTATTCAGAATACAATCCATAATGTGCCTAGACTGACATGCAGGTCTGTGGAAAATAACATGATCAGGTAATTATAAACTGTAGCATGAACAGGCATCCTTAACCTCCACATTTCTTAATATTAAGTTCTTGCCATTGCAATCTTCTTCTTTTCATCTACATTTCTTTGTGAACTGTATGGTTTTTTTTAATTAAATTGAATTCTACCATAATCATAACAAACAAATCCCACCATATGATATATGGCCATCCAACTGGATTATCAGCAGAATTGCACCTACAAATTCATGGTACAGATCTCTACCACTTGTACTTTGATTAGACAACAGGCATGTACATCTACAATGCATGATACAGAGTACAGGTTTCCCTCAATTTATACAGTACATGCGTTGCCAGAGGACGGTGCATAAATCGACTTCACATAAAGTGAACCCAATTTACAATATAACAAATAAGGATAGGTTCCCGTGGCAGTGAGGGAGAGAGGGAGGGAGTGAAGCTGGAAGTAGGGAAGGGGTAGAGGGAGGGGTGCGGCTCCTGGGGCTGAACAAGGCACCAAAGCAGAGGCAACAGAGCGGCACTTATCCTAGCCCTGGCTACAGCGGCCCCAGGAGCAGCTGGCACCAGCACCCTGCAGCCACTGGGCTGCACCATGCTCCACTTGTCCCTCTGTGCCTGGGCTCCACCTATCCCCACTCACCTCTGCTCTTGGGCTATGCTGTGCCCTGGTGCAGGCAGCTGGTGTTGGCTGCTCCCAGGGCCACTCCAGCTCAGGCTGGGGTGAATGCAGACAAGTGGAGACCTGGGCAGTGCAGCATGCAGTGTGGCACTCACCCTAGCCCGTGCTGGAGCAGCCCCAGGAGGAGCCGACACCAGCTGCCTGCATCAGGGCACAGCGCAGCCCAGAAGCAGAGATGAGTGGGGACAGGTGGAGTACAGTGCAGCCCAGCAGCTGCAGCCAGCTAGCACCAGCCGCTCCTGGGGCCACTGCAGCTGGGACTGGAGTGAATGCCGTGCCCCACACCACCCAGGGCCCTGCTTGCTCTCACTCGCCTCGGGAGCAGCCAACACCAGCTGCCTGCACCAGGGTACAGTGCAGCCCAGGAGCTGAGGTGAGTGGGGACAGGTGGAGCCCAGGCATGGTGGTGGGGGGTAGGTGGAGCATGGTGCAGCCCAGTGGCTGGAGACAGCTGGCACCAGCTGCTCCCAGGGTCACACTGCAACCAGGGCTGGGGTGAGTGGGGCCATAGCCCTTTCTCCTCCCCCCACACACTTACCTGCTTGGGCAGGGGGGCATCTATGCTGATCACATAAGAGTGAATTTACATCACATAATCATGGGTCTAAATATGCTCATCACATAAGAGCAAATTTGCATATAAAGAACCTGCATAAATTGAAGGAAACCTATAGCATAAACATATCCAAGTGAGGCCAGATACTGGAAGCTGTCTTGTAGAGGCAGCAGGGAGCCCAAGCTAATTTACCCAGGTAAATAACTTAACGGTTCATTGACTGCTTCCAGAATCTGAGTTAGCTTAAATATCAGTACACTTCCCTGCAACATACAATGTAGGCATATTCTCAGAAATCCTGATTTTCCTTTCTCAGTTCTGATGGGAGTATGTCTCGTGCTTACATACCTTTGTGATAGTGTTTGCTTCAAACCTCTTTCTCCTCTCCCATTGAATTCCCCATCATATTGCCATCCATTCCCTTACCACTCCTCTCCTTATCCTAATTCCAATGTCTTCAAGTAATTAGCTGCAGCATCTCCTCAACTTGACCCAGGTTGCTCCCTTCAATCTGCTCTTTGTCCCAGTCTGCTCCCTTTGCCACCACTGGCTTCCCTCTCCCCCTACATCTTTCCTATATTCAGGTCAGATAGCTTCAACAAATACCCGATACGGGTATCAGTGAGGAGAACATTGCAGTTCTGGTCCCACAGTGGTACACAACAATTAGAAGAAACAATCACTCGGAAAGTCTTGCTGTATCTCTATAACCTTGTGATGGAACATGCACATCTCGTGGAATCTCTGAAGAATTTAGCTACCAATCCTAACAATTCTCTACAGAATGCGTGCAAACCGAGATATTTCAATGGCTGATAACTTCACTAAATATTAATGTTTCTGCAGAAATAGTCAAAAAACACACCAATACAAATGGTGACATTTCCCCAAACTGGTTGTTTAGAAATCAAAACAAAACATGCTTGAATCCTTTTTGCCAAAACTTTAAAAAATAATAATCTGAGAAGCACATGCAGCATGAAAAATTATAGTCCAAATAGAGTTTGGCAAATTTATAAGCTACTGAAGGCAGAGTGTTGTGTCAAGTATTGGGCATCCTTAACTGTATATGACCCTATCAGCTCAGTCAATAATGCTAAATGTTATGCAACAAGGCAATTTTAATTTCCTTTCTGGAGTCAGCCTATTTTTAGGATATAAAGGCGGGGCTGGGCAAAATATTTTTAAACCTAAGAGTGGCTCCTCAAACCATATTTAAACATTTGAATTCAAGTGATTTTTCACTGGTTTTTCACCACACAAAAATCATGTTCAAATGAAGCTGAAGGTTATCAGCAGCATTGAAAAAGAATCATACCACTTTCATTCAGATGCTTAAATACGGACTTAGGTGGTCCAACATTGAAGAACGGGTTTAAAAATGTTGACATTTTATGAGCGATCCATAAAAACAAGGTCTAATAGACATGCTAAAAGGTATTTTTATAAATAGAGTTATGGTTAATATTTCAAATGCTGCAAACCCCCAGAATGAGTGTAGTTCTCACGATTAGGGTCTAAAATAAAAATGTATTTCACTAGTCTCCTTTGAAAGGCCAAGACTGAAGCCTATAAGGGAGCAGCCTGAGCTATACTTAGGAAAAGATAATATCAACACACAAATATTGCTCCTTGTAATTAAAAGTCTTCAATAACTGTATTTCCCCTTTCCATTCACAAACACTTTCATTATTACATACTTTTTGCACCAGATGAGTTTTGTTCATTTTGCCATTTGTAGCGAAGCTGTATTATTGAAAAATGATTCTAATTTGTTTCATCCCCAAGTCCACAGGCAAAAAAAATGTTCTTTACTTTGAGGCAATTCTCCAGCAGGGAAATGAGCTAATTCTAATTTATCTCTGTACATTTTGTAATATTCATTCATTTAAAGCAGAAATTTATAGCAAAGCACAGAAGGAGCAAATCCTCAAAATCTGAAATGTACTGCAAGACTGACACCTGTCGGCTGGAAGCGTGCTGATCTTGAATAGCCTCTGGACAACTCCACTTTTTACAGTAAAATGTCTAAATTACCTTTTATCTGCACACCTGTGTCCCTTGTCATTTTAAGAAAACCCCAGCTATAAGCTAGAATCGAACTACTGGATCGAATTTTCTAAAATTTCATGAAGTTTAGATCCATAACCTAGTTTTATAAGTAAAGTCAATCAACAAGAACAAACTAAAGTATATTCCAGGCACAGGGACTCTTTATTTCTAAGTACTTAGTTTAGCATTTCAGTAACAATACAGCCCTAGTCCACAAAAGCACCATTGGATATACTCATGCCAGCTCTAACTGTAAAGTGAAACTGAAAATTAAGTACGAGGGGCTAGGCTAACAGCAGCATATGCGAGAGTCATTTAACACAGGACTAGCAGTGTCCTTTCCTCTATATGCTAGCTTGACAGGCAACAAACATGAGGAAAAAGAGTACAGGTGGATTTGGCTGGAATATTTGAAGTAGAAGGCTATGCAGTGGTGTTCCTCCCATTACTGATAGTCCTAGTTCTACATGAATAATTTTAAAAGGGACACAAGTAACTGTGGGGCAAAGCCAGCTACCGAGTAGAACACTGCAGCATGTCCTTTCAGTAAACCATCATAATGATATATCACATTCCCATTCTAGTGGCTTAGGGAAGAACCAATTAACTACTACTAAGAACTGAAATAGCTCAAGTGGCTATATCTTAGCTTTCCTGACAATTAGTGTTCTCTCTCTTACTGGTACAATAGGTTAATCTATTCTTCTAACCAAACTGCTTAATTCATTTTCCTGGACAAATTAGAAAAAATGCCATCTCTTCCAGGGTACAGAACTAGAAAACTTCAAACAGAAAGTCTTGACTTAGTTCTATTACCTTGGCCCAAGTCATCTCCATAGCCCAAGTCAAGCTCAATCTGTGTGAGCTTCTGTCCTTGGGTGCAGGTGTCTACTTGTCTTCATCTGGGGACATGAGCACAAAACCTCAAAGTGGCACTGCTGTGCTTTCCTTCTACCACAGTTCCACCCTCAAACCCACACATAATGAAAGGCCAGTCCATTGCAGCTAAAATGTTCACTCTACTTTTCACCACAAAGATATTTCCCATTGCCACCTACCTCTTAGAACTCCATTCCCTACCCCTGGCCCCCTTCTTCCTCCCACAGACTTCTTCAGCACAACACTACCTGTATCTCCTCCTTCTTTGCACAAGGGAGCTTCTGGATAGAACCTGCTGAGACCTCAGTCACTGGCAACTCTAGCATCAACCTGCTGCTGTCATTCACTTTGAGAGGTGTAAATTTGCATAGAGCTCTGTTGTATTTCCCAGCATTCCTCACTTAAGGCTATCGTTGATAGCAATTGATTAACAAACTAGTGCATTTTTCATGACAGCAAGTCAAATATGGTCTATATCTGTCTAACTGTGAATAAATATTACAGCCACAATCTTGAGGTCTACAGCTCTAAAGAGGAACATTCCACACTTTTCCAAACAGGAGCGCTATCTCATGTTTTAGGAGCTGTAAGGTGCCACACAAAAAGAAAGGGAGCCAGAAGTTCTTTAGCCCATATTGTGCACTCCAGATTATGGGCTGTTGCAAGGAATTACATTAACTCTGGTATGAATTATAGCATAGCTCTTCCATGGCTACCTCTTAGCTGTTTTTGTACCCCAGAACCCTCATAATGTTATAAGTATGGCCTTTCCCACAACAATCAACCCTCGGATCCACTTTTTCCTAAACCACTCCCCATGCCATAGCTTGCTAGAGGGAGCAGCACAGGGCTCCTTACATCTCTACTCTGCTAGGGAAATCCTCCTTCAGCCTCTTCTGGCTCATGTGTGGCCTTTATTCCCTCATGTGGTGGTGACTAGCCAGACTATATTTAGTCCAAATTTAATCCTTTCTTGGGGGCTAAGCTTCATTCATAATTCAGAAAAACTAACTATAAATTTTAAGCCAAGCTTTCTTTCCACAAATGGCCATGGCTTCTCTGTTCTTAACCCTAGCTCAGGGGTGGGCAATTATTTCAGCTGGCAGGCTGCTTAATGAGTTTTGCTGAGTTGTTGAAGGCCACAAGCAATGGCAATGCATAGGGCGTACACAGGGGCGCACATGGATCCCCTGAGAGCACCAGTGCACCACCTGACTGACTGCACTCACCACTTAGGCAAATGGCAGGGGAGGCAGGAGGGAGTGCCCAGTCACTGACTGGTTGCTGTGGGGGGCACATGCCCCCCCGACTAAGGTGGCACCAGTCGCCCATGGCCACAAGGGTAGCCCCCTCCCTTGACAGGTGTCCTGCCCCCTGATCACTATCTTGGGACCAGAAATACCACCTCTAACCCCTGAATTTTTCCACTGGAAGTCCATCCCCTTGCCCCCAGAAGTACTTCTTTTGTTGGGGAGGGGGCTGTCATCTTGGAACCAGAAAAAAAATAAATCATATAATCAGTCAAATATCCACAATAATGTATTTTAATTTTTTTTTAATTGTCCTATTTTTTTTGTGTTTGCGTAGTGTATATAGAAGTAATTACATAATAGCTCAAAAATAAAGTCTTACTCTTGTATAGTGTCTGGGGGGTGTATGATGGGGGGGTGCTGGCGGGGTGTAGGGTATGTTCATAGATTCATAGATGTTAGGGGTTGAAAGGGACCTTATAATATCATTGAGGGCAGGGTGTGGGTTTTTGGGGTGTGAGGGAGGGTGGGGGGAGTGGGGACCAGCCTACACACTCCCTCCCCCAACATGCCACCAGCGGTGGCAGCATCAGGCGGTGGGCCCTCGGGGCACTCGTGAACTGCGCAGGTGCATTCACCCAGCAGTGCACAGCTCCAGCCAGTTCCGGAAGCTGCACATGCAGCTCCTGAAACTTGTACACAACCAGAGGGAAGCTCCGCACAATGCAGTAGGCTGCCTTCCCTACTCCCTACCACCACACACAGCTCACAGGACTCCACAGGGAAGCAGGGGGATGGGGCTCCTGGCCACTTCCAGGAGTGTCTCAGGAGCTACATGTGGTGGCAGGGAGTGGGGAAGGCAACCAGTTCCATCGTGCAGGGCCAAGAGCTGCATGTGAGCCCCGCGTGATAGAGGTGGGCCAGCCTGGCTCCACTCCTTGTCACCATGTGTAGCTCCCAGAAATATCTGGAGCTGGGCACTGCCAGGCAGCTGCACCTGCACAGCCCATAAGCACCCTGAGGGCCTCCCTCCTGCTGCTGCCACCAGCAGCAGGGGCTGTGCACCATGGGGGAGGGACAATGTGGGGGGTCCCCACACCCGCCCACCCTCCCTCACATCCCACACACTCACACCCACACCCTGCCCGCCCAGGCTCCCTGCTCTCACTGCCCCCCCTGAACACAGGCTCCATGCTCTCTGCAGCCCCAGCATCATGCTCCATGCTCCCACCCAGCTGCAGCTCCCCACATTGCCACCACTTCCCTACCTGCTGCCTGGAGTGACCACTGCAGCAGGGACACAAGGAGGAGCCACTGGAGGCCAGGGAAGCTGAGCAGCTCTCCTGGTAGCTGCAGCAGTGGCAGCAGCAGCCCTACTTGGAAGCTGTGCATGCTGGCCAGACCACGACCTTCCCATGCATGAGGGTGGGAGTGAGGCACTCGGGCTGAGTGGGGTATAATTAATTGATAGGTGCCCATGAGCTGGATACAATTGCGTGGTGGGCCAGATCCAGCCCATAGGCCAGAGGCGGGCAATTACTTTAGGCGGAGGGCCACTTACTGAGTTTTGACAACTCATCAAAGGCCGCATGACAGGCAGCCAGGGGAAGATAAATATTAATTTTCTAAATTTTTTAGGGCCCCCGTGGACTGGATAGAATGCGCATCCAGCCCACGAGCCACATTTTGCCCAACCCTGCCATAGGCCATATTTTGCCCACCCCTACCCTAGCTCCAGCTAACAGAATTTCTACATCCCTCATACTCAGGACAGAGTTCACAAACTCTATGTCCTGTTTAAAATAAATAAATAAAAGCAGTCAGTATATACTCACTGCCTATGGGCAGATGGATTTGGCTATGCAGTGGTATTCCTCCCATAACTCAGATAGCTACTTATACATGAACAATTCTAAAAGGAAAATAAGTAGCCAAGGGACAAATATTAGCTGGCTAACGTGGTAGGACAAGCAAAGAATCTTGCCATTTGTAGCAGGGTCTTAAGTTCTTCAGGCCACATATTGTTACAGATTTATGAAGCATGTGCATCCACAGGGTTTTGCCTGATTCCAGTTGAGCCTTCCAGCCACCTGTGTAATAGAAATTTTAAAACTTTCGCTTTCTGCTTCTGCCCCAGGGGGCACAGCAGTGCAGCCTATGGTGCCAGGGAAGCCCATTGTGCAGGGCAGCAAGAGAGCTGAGGTGGTAGCCACCTGTGCACACAGTGCATCAAAGTGGGGAGAGTGGAAGTAAGGCTCAGGGGCTGTGGCTCACACATGTATGACCTCCAGTGCATGTAGCCCCCACTGGTGTGGTCCATTCATCATATGGCTTCCTGCTGCTTAGAAGCTAGACAGCCCTGCTTTACAGACATTGTTTTAAACATATAATTCTTCTGCATTTTTTTAAATAAGGAAAGTATTATGTTAGGGGCAATATACATAGATCATACTGAACTAAACTAATTGATTTGTGTGTGACAAAATAATTATAGTTTATCTGGTTATTTAGCTATTTTTATGTCTTGTAATTACCAGCTTCAGTACTCTCAGAAGAATGTAATGTTCTTAAAAATGAGTAGCACAGAAATTAAAAATGTATCACAGATCACTAGACTTCTGTCTCTCTGAATATTTATCTGCATTTTTAACCTGGCTTTTTTTAAAGCTTTTGTTCAGATGATGACTCTTTGTGACCCAAGTCAGTTCTGAATTACTGAGCTCTCCTACATTTACCTTTGAACAAGTACTTCAAAATATAAAATAAATGTTGAATATTATTCAGTCTGTTATGCAGCCACCCATGGCTGATTCTGATTTTCATGGTAGGAAATAAGCACACAGTAGGTAATGCCTGGGCACAGTAATAAAGATGTGTACTACACTCACATCTGTTGAATTAGAAATTTAATTTGATACAACTACTTAATTTAAATTCATGACAATTTTATAAATTAATACTAATGAATGTAGAGGGAAAAGCAGTCATGAAAGAGACAAAAGATAAAATATAATCTTTGTGTAAATATTCTGACATAGATTCATGACATAAAAAGGGGATAATGTAAATAGGTTTCATAAAAATAAGTAATTGGCTGTAGGTGCACTGTAAAACCCGCTTGTTTTTAGATACCCCAAAACTATTTAGTGATTTGATTGGCTTCTTATGAACCAAAGTCTTCTATGAACATAAAACAAGAAACAACATCTGGCTGCTTATGGAAATCGCATCTCAATTAGAAGATCAAAAGATGGATACAATATATTTGTGATACAGGAAACCCTCGCTATTTGCGGTTTTGGTATTCACGGTTTCAAATATTCACGAATGCTGAACCCACATCTTAAATACACTTACAGGAGCTCCTCAGGAGCTCTGCGCTTGCCACCACCTGGCTTCCACTGCCACAGCCGGGCTCCCGCCATTGCTAGCACAGCTGTGCCCCTCACCCCCCCACCCCCAGCTGCCAGGGGCACTGCATTCATGATGTTCATGAACGCAGTGCCGTATTCGTGGATTTTGCCATTTGTAGGGATCTCAAGAATATGTCCCCTGTGAATGGCCATTGTCACCTGTATGTTGTTACATTAGTTAAATCACAGATAGCAATTACTAGAACTGCCAGTGCTGGTCAAGAATTGTCTAACTTGAAATAAGTCAGCAACATGTAAAAAATGCCAGTGCTGTGCAACCTAAACTGATATCACCAGTTTTTAGAGATGTCCCCAAGGCAAAAAACACAAAAATCCTATTTGTACATACATGAAAAGATATCCTTCAGCAAAATCTTTCTGCTCTGAGTGAAGAGGACTAACTCCAAATAAGGGGCAAGCAGGATAGAACTGTTTTTTAAAAAGTTTCCCTAATATAACAATGTGCCTTACATATCCTGTGCCATTTTGATCTTCTAGATTAGCTATGTTATTCATAAAGGCATCAATCATACCCCTTCTTCTGTGCCAAAAAAGGTCCCAGATAGAGTTCTGCTTATGGTAGGGCAGGATAGCTTAGCTTCGCAGGGTGAGCCAGGTCTAGTGAAGCTGCCAATCTATTAACCTGAACAATTATTGCTTCCTAGGGAACAAGTTAGATAGAACAGTAGAAATTTTCTAGCTTCCGGGGTACAATACTGGCTGTATAGCAGCTTCACTGATGAGTAACAACCAGAGAGGAAAAAAAGATTCCTGTGTTTGCATCCCCACTTAATCTAAATGTAATTGATTGGCTTCAGGATGATGCATGTAGGTAGGAGCATTTAAACTTTTATTTTCCTCTACATACATCTCAAGCTTTAGTTCAGAAGTACAGAGAAGTGTGGGCTTAGAATAATTTGGGAAGAAAGAACTTCTGTGCTCTAATTTCAGCTTTGACACTGAACCCAATTTTTTTTTAAACAGTATAGCTATCTTATGATCTCAGGCATTATACAACCTCTCCATTGGCAGTGAATGTTCAATGCAGTAAATTCAGTCACTGAAATTCAGGTAAATAAAGTAATTACTATTCACCTGGTAGTTTCATTCTTCATTTTAAATTTCTGTATCTTGATATATTCAGCATGAACAATGACCAGATGCAAATGATACTGATGAACAATAAAACTCACACGAGCACTGACGTTAACCTGTTATATCTGCAGAATTCCATTCACGCACCGGGGGTGGGGAGGGAAGGTATAAACGGTGTATGTTTATGGGCAAGTAACATAATGTGCTGCTTTTTCTTTACCAGTTGCCTAGTAAGAGTGTATACATTTTGAGCTAAACTGTCATAACAACTTTGTAAGTCTGCAGTAATAGCAGTGGCTCACAACCTTCATTTGCCTGGAGGCAACAATACTGAACAAGCAATTTGATGCATCAATATCAGATTTAGCTCTCTGCTCAACCTGGGCTGTAGTTCCAGTGCTCTCTGTTTTTACTTTTTAATTTCTCATGGCCATAAGCAATGTCAAGAGTTTCTCAGGCAATGTGTTACCTGTGAGCTTCAAAGTAGTGGTAACCACTACTTTACAGCATCATCTTGTGGCATCTTCTGCTACATCTAATTGGTGATTGCCTCACTAAGTCTCTTAAAGAGTGTTGCTGCTATTCTTTTGGCATTGAAAACAGCATAACTTACAGAGAAAGAGTTCATAAAAGCAAACAAGACATAAATGAAAGTTTAGGCAAAACTCTTAACCAAGGAGAAACTTGTCCCACCACCTTGGCTGGTATACTGAAGACCTGATTGCTGTACCTTCAGCCGGTGGTCTATGGTTCGTCCCTAGACTTAGAAGTGCATATGCCATTAGACGACACCTTGTGGGCAACCTCTTGTGCAAACTTGTGAAGGTGCTTTGTAATCAGTCATTTTGTGCACACATCCACGACATTCAAATACTTTTAGCCCTCCCATTTTAAAGATAGTATCACGTCTGACAGGCCTTCTGGCTGATATTTGCTGGGTGTGCCTGCACATGCAATAAGTTCCAAAGTTTATTGCTTCTGGGTGCAACTTTTGAATGTGTGCCTGAGTCTGCAGCGCATTGAGCCAGGTTGGAGCAGCCCCAGCTGGCAGCCCCCACACTGAAGCACCTTTGTGCTCCAGCCAGCTAGGGCAGCATCTACATGTATGCTGCTGCAGAGTACAAAACTTCACAGCAGAATAGTACTTGTATTTACAAGTAATACCCTGCTTCAGAGATTATTGGTTTAGTCCTAATAGGCCTGCACATGTAAATGTGCAACATTCACCTAATTAGTCACCTCCTGCAGTAAAGGTCTCATGTTGAGATTCAGGCTCAACATCAAGCTTAACTAGCACTGCTCTCTACTACAGAAAAGAGAATGTAGTGAATTTTGCCTCTCTCTCTTTTGCCTATAACAAAGGAAACTGGGCCAAATTCTCAGCCCCGGTAAGGTCACTTTGTATCTTCAAAGCATGATAAAATGACTTTAAAGTGACCCTATGTGAACTGCTGAGGAATCTTTTGAACTGAGTTACTCATGGTTGTGGGTACTACCAGATGTTCCACTTGCTTTCTCCAACCTCTTACCCCAAAAAACAAGAAGGTTGGAACAGTAAGGGGCAGAGAAAAGATGAAACAAGTCAGAAGGGTTATTGTTTATTCCCCACTGCTGATCCCTTGCCAATGGAATAGTCCTTATGTATAATATTAGTGTAGCTAATGTAAGTTAGAGCAGCTCTTATGGAGGTCAGTTCAACTCCAAGAGAGTTGGCTAAAAGCCAAATTAACTTGAATCACAGTCCATGGTACCAGACATGAAACGTAGCACAGTAGAAGAGCATGGCCCCTAACGTGGCCCCTCTAAGCACAACTGTACACCAAGATTGATTTTATAATAATAAATCAGCTTGTTTTGTGGTCTTTAAGCACATATTGCCACAGGCTGGAGTATCACTTAGATACTAGGCGTCCCAGGGAGTATATAGAATAGAGATTCTGGGAAGTGTTACATAAAGGGAAATGGTTCATAGGATCATTCATACAGGGTTTGCTAAAAAAAGTATGACTTGTACCACTTATTTCAGCA
>NW_005842237.1:1310504-1317726 GCF_000455745.1 Alligator sinensis
CTAGTCTGTGCTAAATCCATGTGTCTGAAAAAGGTATATCAGGTTCCAAAAGAAACAGTTGTGACAGGGTGGAGAAGGAGAGGATGAGACGCATCCACAGAGTATGGCAGAGGTGTTGCTTGTCCCTTCACTGCCAGTTAACAACTAACATTTTAGATCAGCTGAATTGCTCACGTTGGCAATCTCAGTATATGGACAGTCTCCATGTAATCCTCAACTAAAAGATCATCTCCAGTCTAACAGAGACAACGCCTGTTGATCATTATGGCACAATGGAATGCACATTAATTTTCTCAGACCTTTGCTGAAACAATTGCTGGGCTTTGTATACAAGGCAGTTGTGATCTATGTATATTGCTTAACCTGGGATGTGAGAGTTCATGTGTTGAAATGCCCCTAGTGGTAATAGCTTCATTATGATACATTTATAATTCAGGTAGCAATTAGGGGTGGAAGAAGGAACAGTTACAAGAAAGAATGCCAGAAATTTTAAGCTGAAAATGAGCACAGCCTTTTCCGCCTGCATTTGCTCTTCTATTAGAGATTGAGTAAGTAGCTGGGGGCCCCCCTGGTCTCCTCCCCATGTTCTTTCATTATAGCTCACACATTACATTCACTATTCCTGACAAGTCCCATTCCTCACATCACTGATAGCTGGCATTTGGCTACTCTGGACTTATTTTCTACTGACCTAGAATCTGTAATTAGAATGTCAAATTCTGATCTCAGGTTACATGCATATAAATAGAAGAAACTCCTCTGAAGTCAGCAGAGCTGCTCTGCAGTTTCACTGCCGGAACTACAATTCAGATTTGGCTTATAGTTTTCTTCATCATTTTACCCACTTTTCAATTCTTCATATACTTGACTTAGGTCTGTAGGGGCCAGCTGTATATTTTATAATTCCTTTTAAGAAGTAGAGCTAGCTCACTAGATGGGTCACTCAAAGCTTCGTATCTCATGTATCTGACTTGCATACACTCTATTTTCTTCAAGAATGTTTGTAAAAGCTAATCAGTTGGAGCTACTGCAAAGAGAGAGGGAGAAGGAAAGAGAAGGCAGACATGTCAACCAAGAGGTCAAGGTGCTTTCTAGAGCACAGCCTAGCTGCGATAATTGGGGGTCCCAGAGAAATCACTATTTTCTAGTTTCCATTTGTTCTTATGTATTAAACTTCTCAACAGTCTCATCTAAAATGCACCTCTATTTAAAAAGGTGGAATCACTTGTCCTAGTTAGAAACAGCTTTAAAATATTTTCTTCATATAGCTTTTGATGATGGTGGTGCCTAATTAATTTGCTTTTTCATAGTATTACACAGAAAATATTCTCATGCTTTTGACATTCTTCTAGTTAGGGTTTTCTTTTACCTTTTTCCCCCTTTTTTGCATTTTACACTGCAAGGAGCATTGATTAATGTGAATGTTTTAGCTGTAGTTGTTGTTTGTGTATAAACTTTTGTTAAAACAAGTACTGCAGAATAAATGACCTTTACACAGACACCTATTAAGGCACTAAAAGGCTTGGCTACATTCATCTGAGACGCGTATACATAACGATTGGAACAATAAAGGGATCAGCAGCTGCAAGGGGTTTGAATTGAATTCTTTAACAATAGAAAAGTTTTTCAGGCCCAAATACCAGCAAAGAGAATTTTTTGCAGATAATCCAAGAGAAAGAAAATAATAAAAAAATGCTAGCCAACTTTGCAGCAGTTAGCATAAGGTTGCCATCTGAAACATGTCAGCTTAAGAGTGGTCCATAGTACCATTCTTCTGCACAACCACAGTATTCAGAACTGTTTCCCCAAATAATCCCAGATGGCATGCCACAAAATTTCAATTCATTTTAAAAGCTTTCTTTGCTGTTATTATGTGATTGAAAGTGAAAAAGCAAGTTGCCATTCTCATGGCACTATTTGCATTGGCTATTATCCCCTAAAATCCCCTTTAAACAGCTACATTGTCAGCCCATAGGCCTCATTTAGAACTACAAAAAAGCCCAGATTAATTCGATCAAAGGGAGAGCCAAGTACAAAATGCACTTTTCAAACTGTATCAGAGTAGGTTCCCTTTACAGATCGCTGCATAGCAAGAGCAGTGCAAAAAAAACAAAAAACAAAACCCAACCCGCCCCCCTGAAATAAAGCTTGAGCATAGAGAGAAATAGCTCTGCATGTTTTATGCGGAGCTTTTGGGGGTCTTTCAGGGTAACTCTCCTATTACAAATTATTAGAATGAAACATATTTAAACACAAGCCCAAAAACTAAGTAGCAAACATCAGTTTTTTTGCATGTTTGGCTTTCTGCCACCATTTTCAGGAGGCTGTTTGATGCATTGCATGGGGAACCTAGTCAGCTATAGACATTTCTGAAGTCTATGCACTGTGGAATTGTTAATGAATTAACTACATTTTCCAATAAAACTTCAGATAGGTACAGGACTTTTTCCTTAGGGTATATTTTAGTCACTACTGAAAAAAAAAAGTTCAGTAAGACAAAGGAAAAAAAGGGCTGCTGGCACCATCTTTGTAAAATACCCTATTTCAAAACTCAAGGGGAATTCTCTAAAAGTTAAGCAAAATACAGGTCCATCTTTCTACAGCCAAATTGGCTCTATGGCTTTTTTCCAATCTCACCTGGGGGTCTGGAAATAGGAAATAAAGCTGAGGTGAGCCAAGCTGATAATTTTGTCTCTTACAGAAACTCCTGTGGGCGTCTGTGCACTTATCCGTCTCTCTTCTCTGTCTCCACTGGAGGTTGCTTAGCGGTGCTGCTGTCGGTTCTCGCACTCTCAGTCTGAAGCTGTTTCTTCAGCAGCTGCTTTTGTGTACTGAGAAGAACATTTTACAGAGTAAAGAACTGCTGCACAAAGGTAGAGCAACCCAATGTGTGAAGCAATATGTGCCATTGCCTCTTAAAGGACACATCAGGCAAAAGAGATGCTGAAAAGCTGAGCAGCTGCAGCAGATATTAAAGTTACTTGTTACAAGAGGAAACCAGCTAAAGCTTTTGTTAACCATTTCCAATCAAGTTTGGCCTTTCTGAGCAGTACTATATAAGTCTCCCAAATATTATTCAAAATCTTTTCCACTTCATAAAATAAAATGCTTTGTACTATCCTAATTTCTTGAAGCCATAAATACCCTGTTGCAATGGAGTAATTCTGCTATGGCAGAAATAGCTTATACTATGAAAAATGGCCTTGAAAATTTTTGTAATACCCTTAGTACTATTTAAAACATATATGTCCAGTGCACCTTCACACTGACTTCTTTCAGTTACAGCAATGTTATTTTGTGTGTGAGAGTTTGGAGACAAAAGCGAAAAAGGAGTTAAATAAAATAAAGATTTTAAACAATAAGTTTTTTATGACAGATAAGTTAAATATTTGCAATTTGGAACATAATGGTGTGCATGTATACTGGATGAATTCATTTTAAAAAATGTAGGATCTTTAAATACTCCTCTATCTGACCAGTGGGAATAAAGGCAGGCACTGGCCAGTTATCAATAGTTAAAACCAGTCATAAATAGATGTTCATGGTGGGTGCCCTGCAGTTCTTTGTCTTTCGTACTTTTGTATCGGCTCTCTGCAGAAGTTTTTACAAAGGCCACCATGAAACCTCACATAAGAGCCTGTTCTTTTCTGTAAAACAAGTATACAAGAATGCAGTTTCAATAACATTTCTTTTGGTTGTTTCTCAATCAAACACAAATGAGTTATTGCATTACTACAATGTTCTAAGCATTAAAAACCATTACAAGTGGTTCACTTCACACAAGTGGTTTCAAACTAAGGGAAATATAAAATTGAGGCACTCTCATTGGGGTTTTGTTTGTTTGTTTGTTTTAATTCCTTCCGAATTGGGTCTTGATCCTAAAAATTGTTATGCACATGTTTAATTTTATTACATCCAATTAACAATACTCATGATAGTAAGGCTAGGAGTCTGCAGAATCAAGTCCTAAAGACTAGACCCACAAAGACTTTGATGTCTAAGTTTCACCTAACTAAATTCAGTCAAGACACCTAAATCCAAAACTAGGAACCATGAATCTCCCTCTCAGCTGACACCTAATCCTGGAGTGTAAGATTCATAAAATACTTCCAGGAAGAGTGCACACCAACTGCTGAAACTTCCTTAGCCTGACGAAAGGTTTTTGAACTCGAAAGCTTGCTTAATAACTATTCTCCAACTATTTGGTTTGGTCTAATAAAAGATATCAAATTCACCCAAGGAACCTTGTCTGCCTATGTCCTTAGACCAACACGGCTACAACCTACATTCCTGTCCTTGTATACTTCATGCTTTTCCTATGGGAAACGCAATATTATATAATCAAACTGTAGCTGAAAAATCTGCTGAACGCTTTGCCGTATCGTTTCTTATAGGACCATAAGAAAGCAGGGCTGGAAGGAACTTCATGAGATTATTTAGTCCTGCCTGCTGTTCAAGGTAGGATTCTACCTGACAAAACCATCCCAGACAAATCTCTCTCTAACTCTTGTCTCTCTGCTCTTGAAAATTTCCAGGGATGGAAATTCCACAACTTCTCTAGTGGCCTGTTCCAATGCTTGCCCATTCGCATAGTCAGAAAGTTCTTCCATATAATCCAACCAAAATTTCCTCTGTTGCAGATAGAGGCCATAGCTCTTGTTCTGTCCCCAACAGTCATAAGAAGGGTCTCTCCCTATCCTCTTTATAATCACCCCTCAGATATTTGAAGACTGTTATCAAATCCCAGTTCACCTTTTCCCATCTCTTCTTCACACTAAACAATCCTAGTTCTTTCAGGTTTTCCCCATAAACTGTCTTCAAGAACTCTAATCATTATTGTCACCCTCTACAGGACACTTTCCCATCTGTCTACATTGTTCCTGAAGTGTGGAATCCACAACTGGACACAGTACTCCAGATAAGGCCTCACCAATGGCAAACAGAGCAGAAGAATCACTTCCTTGATTTGCAAACGAGAGTCCTGTTAATACAATCCAGTATGCTCTTGGCTTTTTTTGCAGCAAGAACACACTGTTGGCTTATAGTCAGCTTATGGTCAAATAAAACCCCCAGGTTTTTTCTCTGCGGTACTGAAGCCTAGCCCATCATTCCCCATTCTGTATTTGTATATGCAATTATTCCATCCCAAGTGCAGAACTTTGTACTTGTCTTTGTTAAATCTCATCTGATCAATTATGGACCATTTTTCCAGTCTATCCAGGTCATTCTGGATCCTAGTCCTACTCTCCAGAGTGTCTGCAACTTCACCTAACTTGGTGTCATCTGCAAATTTGCTAAGTGTTCACTCGATCCTATCATCCAAATCATTAATGAAGATATTAAACAATACCAGAATCAGGTCAGACCCTTGGGGAACCCTACGTCATACCTCCTCCCAACTAGAAATTGAGCCATTGATGAGTACTCATTAAACATGATATTTCAACAAGTTACATATTCACTTTACAGTACTTCCATCTAGTCTGTATTTCCTTAGTTTATTAATGAGAATGTAATGGGAAAGTGTCTGAAGCCTTACTAAACTCAGGGTATACATCTCATCCACAGCTCTCCGCCCATCCACTGAACCTGTCGCCTTATCATAGAAGGAAAATCAAGTTGCTCAGGTATGACATGTATTGTTCTTGCTGAATCCATGCTGGTTGCTCCTGATTACCTTGCTTAAAAATAGATTCCCTAAACACCTGCTTTCCAAGTATTGAGGTCAGGCTTACTGGTCTGTATTGCCTTGGATCCTTCTTCCTTTTTTGAAATATTTGCCCTTTTCCAATCAGCCGGGACCTCACCTGATGTACACAAATTGTCAAAGAGGATAGCCAATGGCTCTGACATTATCTCAGATAATTTCTTTAGTACCTTAGGGTGCATCACATCAGCTCTGCCTACCTACTTGAAAGCATCTAGCTTCTCTAAGGCCATAGAGAGGCATTCCAGAAATTCGGTGAATTTTTTAGCACTAAAAAATAGTTTGGGAGTTGGTGCATACATGCATTCCAGCCCCCTGGGATCCATACCAGGAAGGATGCTTTGCCCCACTCTGGTGGGGACAGCCCATTCTCCTGCAACAGGAACCCTTCCAGAGCACCAGGAGTGTTCCTGACCCACACACTTCCCCAGCATGACCCAGATATTACTGTAATTAAAGTCCCCCATTGGAACTAGGTCTTGTGATTTGGAAATGTCTATCAATGTAAAGAAGGCCTCACCTACCTTCTCCTTGTTTTGTGGCATACACCAGATGCGCATAGTGCCATCCCTCTGCTGCTCTCCCCTCTGACCTTTATCCAAAGGCTTTCAACAGGCATACCTTTCACTTCATGCAGCACCTCAGAATACATGTTTATCTCCTTTATATATAAGGGAACACTTCCTCCTTTTTCCCCTGCCTATCCTTCCTAAACAAGCTATATCTACCCATGACCACACTCCTGTGATATGCAAGAATTTCATGGTTGGCTTCAGTGTCAACTTATTGAAGACCAAGATACTTTACCAATCCACCACAAACCAACCAGCTGCTCCTCCACATATTACAATTTGAGGGCAGTCCTTGGATAATGTTGACCATTTCCCCTATCTGGGTTTCCCCTAGCCTTTCCCAAAAAGTAATCATAGATTATGATATTTATTGCTGACTAAAATATGCCAATGCTATCTTTGGATATCTCCAATACCATGTGTTTGATGACCATGATAACGAGACCCAAACCAAACTTTTCTTCTACCAGGATGTTGTCATCCCTGCCCTGTTGTATGAGTGTGAAATTTGAATTATATATCAGAAACACCTAAAAGATTTGGAAGGTTGCCACCAGCAATGTCTTTGAAAAATCCTCCATATCAACTGGAAGGACAGAAGAATGAACATCAGTGTTCTGGATCAAGTAAACACTACCAGCACTGAAGACAAGTTTATACAGCCCCAGTTCTGTTGGACAGGATAGGTTATAAGGATACTTGACAACTGGGTCCTGAAACAGGTCTTATACTCCCAAATTACTTACAGTAATCACTTTAGAGGCAGACAAAAGAAAAGGTTCAAGGACACCTTAAAGTCCTAGAAATATAATGTTAACACCAATACCTAAAAGGCTCAAGTACAGAATCATTCCCGATGTCACTGTAACATATGGAGGCATTGATCATTTTGAGTAAACTTGCCTCACTAAGGAGGCAGATGAATGAGAAAGACAAAGGGAAA
>NW_005842237.1:1317757-1350499 GCF_000455745.1 Alligator sinensis
ACATCATCAGGATCTATTCCTTCCTTGTGGAACTATTTGCCATGTCTGCAGTTGAACATGCAGATCTTGGATTGGCCTCCCCAGTAATCTACAGACTCACAAATGACTTCCTACTTACTGGAAGACTGCCATCCTCATATTGAAGGACTGCTATTGTCCAGTCATGTAAACTCTCCCACTACATCTCCATAATCCTAATTTCATCATAATTCCTCCATTGTACTAGGACCACCAAATCTTTCTGTTGATTTCCCATATTTCTTGTATTAGTATATAAACATTTCAAATAAATTGATTGTACTTTTTTCTGCTTGAAAACATTGCTAAGGCTTTCACTATTGCCTCCCCCCACTAGGTTACTATCTAGGTCCCCTAGCTCTTTACTTACTTCTGAGCTTCTAACTCCATCCCTGGGGGACCTTATACTTCCCAAATGGCTAGCCAGTGCCATATAGTTGTTCAGTTCATATCTCAGGAAAGCTAGTGATAATTTGTATACATGATAGATCAGGGCAGTCATATGACAGAATATGACTTGAGTGGTGCAAGAAAAGCCTAGTTCAATGTCATGCAATGTGATATTTATCTAGAACTCATTTTATAAGAGCTGCAAAAGCTTTGTTTTCAGTACCAGGATCTGTACATCCAACGCATCTCCATTAAATAAAAACATAGGAAAAATTATTCCTTTTCCAGATTTTTCAGATCAGGGGAACTGAATACAAGACTTGGAATCCTCCACAGAAAAATGTTCTTCTTTAGAGATACAGGCAACATTTTTTAATGCTACTGTAAGCATATGACACAAGGAGAAAGGCAGTCTCTCAGAATGGTACTAATATATTTATAATGATATTTAAAAGGCACTCAGCAATGATCTGAATACCTCTTCAGATGAATTCAGTCGTGACAATCCCATCAACTTTAGAGTCTAGGCCACCACTAGACACTTCTGAAAATACTATCCTTAGAGCTTAAAAATAGGTTTTTACCTATTTTGTAATATGTATAAAGGCTGCCACCCCCAGAATATTCCTTTAAACAAAATGGCTGCCATTTCCCATTACTGTCAATGAGATTCAAGTCAGAATGATGACTGCTAATTCCTCTTACTTTATCTGCATGTGACAATGAGACTGCCCTTCAATAAACTTTCCATTGTTTTCAGCGATACTGAAATTGTACCAACAGGCAAAAGAGCTACCATTCTGGAGTTCAGCGGGCTAACTAGGACACCATTAGGACAGCTACTGTAAGGAGTAGTATAGACACTAATAAAAGTTCATGAGAGGGATTGTAGAGGTGAAAGGGGAGCAAGTTACTGGGGTTAGTTTGGAAGATATGGCGGTTGCATGCTCTGGGTGGTAAGGGAAGACTGAAGAGGTACAAAGGATCATAAGCTAGGTGAGGGATGAAGAAATTTCGGAGGCAGCTTCTGCTTGCAGGGAGTGTAAAGAAAGAGAAATCCCTTCCCAGCAGCTGGGGAAGGCAATGCTCTAAACTCTTGCAGTGATCTGGTTGTCCAGGGCTGGACAACCAGATGGATTTTTGTATGACAGGTGTGACCCCAGACTCAGCAGAAAGACTTCCCTTGCTGCCTACTTTCTTTTCTGTCTGGGATTTGAAGAGAAGAGAAAAGTACTTGGCAGGAGGCAGAGAAGGCAGAGAATTAGTGAAAGTAGATTGGAGCCCAGGATGGAGGGTAAATCCTGGAGCAGAGAGGGGAAGAGATATTTAAAATAAAAGTTAATTTTTTTCCGATATTTTGGAATATAAGTGTAATGATATTTTTAATATATATTTATTTTGATTATTGGATAATTTATATATAAGTGATTAAAATTATACAAAGACTTAAAAAGGTTTTAAATTCTTTTTAGAGGTTCTGAAAGTGTGAAAATA
Source organism: Alligator sinensis (assembly GCF_000455745.1). Classification (NCBI taxonomy): domain Eukaryota; kingdom Metazoa; phylum Chordata; order Crocodylia; family Alligatoridae; genus Alligator; species Alligator sinensis. The sequence goes on from NW_005842237.1 coordinate 1,319,660, forward strand.
CGTTTTCATAAAAAAATGGATTTGAAATGTAGTTGCTACACTGAAGTTTTGAAAGCTTTCTTGGTTGAGGGTTTTCCCACAAGTTGGCAAGGTCTAAACACACTCTTGCATGTAAAGATCTTTCAGGCCATATAAATCTTTATCAATAAAGAACTGGAAAATTATACAGTCCTTTTTGTTTCATGAGTGTTCATGGTTTATTTGTGTTTTATAGCCCTGAAACCAGAGGTGGGTAATAGCCCTATGCGAGTAGGCAGCTATTCAATCAAGCTTCGGATCTGGCTGCTTTGGATGCCAGGGATCTGATCCGGAGCTCCGGACTGGGTTTCCGCTTCAATCCGGCCAAAGTGACTCCGAAGCTTCGGAGCCACCTCAGAGATCCAGTCGTAGGGTATAATGGGGAATCAATGAAATATCTGTAACTTTGTTGTTTTAAGTCTGATTTGGATGAAACTCACAGGATAGGTAGCCTCTGCTGAGAGCATGAAGCCTGCGAAGTTGCAAGAAGATTGGTGCAGGGGTTTGGGGGGAACTGCACCTCAAGCTGCAGACAAGCAAAACTCGTGACATGGGTGACAGTGTGTGTGTTAAGGCGCAGCAGGGAGAAAGCTGCAGGGATGGTAGCCCCTGCTGCAGCCACAAAGCCTGCCAGCTGTCAAGGAAATAGGTGCAGGGGGGTTCTGGGTTCTGGGGCCCTGCACCTTTAGCTGCTGACAGACAAAACTCATGACATGGGTACTTGTGCAACTGACTGTGAATTGATTATTTCCTCTCCTTAGTCTCTGATTTTGTAGGTGTTAATTTATGCTAATTAACTGGTTACATTAGCTAGCTACTGTGAATTGAGTTGGTCTCTGAGTGAATCATGACTGATTGGTAACTGGTAACACAGTAGCTTAGCAGCCAGGCCTGCTGTAGTCCCCACCCCCACCCCAACACAGACACAGTTGCACAAGCACCCACGTCACAAGTTTTGCTGGAGAATAAAAAGAGGGGAGATGAGCTGCTGGTGGGCTGTCACTGTTCTGTAACAGTGATGGAAGCCCCTAAATTGAAATAGTGGGTCACAATTAAAAACCCACAAATTAAGAAACCACTGTTTCAGTTTAGAAGAACTAATCCCCCCCCCCACACACACACACACACATGTTTGGCAGCAAATCCAGAAGTGGACCAAAAGTACTTCCAGTCAACTTCTGGGTCCCCCAGGGAGCGCGCTGGGACCCCGCCCCCCGCTCCTGTGGGACACTCCATGAGCTCCACCATTGCAGCATTCATGAGCCACCTGCTACCTACAGGTATGTAGAAAAAACACTTAAAGCTGTGTCTATGTCCAAATCACCAAATCTTTCCTAATTGATTCAGAGGATCCCAATTCGATTCAGAGAAATTAAAGGGTCCTCTGATTCGATTCAGATTCAGAGATTCAGCCACCAAATTGGGCTGAATCTCCACCAAATCGAATGAGGGACCAAAGCTTTGCACAGCCCTACTGCCTAGCTTATGGCTGTTAAAAATAAAAATAAATAAATAAGGACATTCAGCAGGGTGAGACACAATTATTGGCTTTGCAACATTTTGTATAATCTTGAACTTTCTTTTTAATAATCATTTACCTAAATATTAAGGACTGTAGACATCCGAGGCAAGATGGATGTTCTTGAGAGGCTGGACACCTTCAAGTCAGCCAGCCTTGATGGTCTACACCCCAGGGTACTCAAGGAGCTGGCTAGCACCATAGCCCAGCCCCTGGCACGGATTGTCAAGAACTCCTGGTGCTCTGGTGAAGTGCCTGAAGATTGGAAGAAGGCCAATGTGGTGCCTATCTTCAAGAAAGGGTGGAAAGTGGATCTGGCAAACTACAGGCCCATCAGCCTGACCTCTATCCTTGGGAAGGTCTTAGAAAAAATCATCAAACAGGCCATTCTTAATGGACTGGCCGATGGCAACATCCTGAGGGATAACCAGCATGGGTTTGTTGTAGGTAGGTCTTGCTTGACCCATCTCATTTCCTTTTATGACCAGGTGACCTATCACCTGGACAAGGGAGGAGATTGATGTTGTATATCTTGACTTCAAAAAAGCCTTTGATCTGGTATCGCATGATCACCACTTGGCAAAACTGGCCAACTGTGGCCTTGGGTCCACCACGATCTCCTGGCTGGGGAATTGGCTGTGGTCGGACCCAGAGGGTGGTGATTGATGGAAGTCAATCATCATGGTGCCCTGTGACCAGTGGGGTCCCTCAAGGCTCTGTCCTTGGGCCTATATTGTTCAACATCTTCAGATGTGGACATTGGAGTCAGAAGTGGACTGGCCAAGTTTGCTGATTGTCCCAGGGGAGCTCGGACGCCAAAGGAACCCCGGGTCAGCAAGGAGTTCTACTTACCTCCTGCAGAGCCGGAAGAGCCGGGGGAGGCGCGTATGCCGAGGACGCCAGCGCGGGTGATCAGCCAGGCATTTATCTGGCTGCGGCAGAGCAGCGGGGGCAGAGGACGCCTCCCAGAAGAAACAAAAAGTGGCCTCGCCAAGGCAGCTGGTGAGGAGAGATCACGGGAGGGAACTCCAGCATGGAGGAGATCAGCCGCTGCTCTCGGCTGCAGCGAGAGCAAGGGGCGGAGCCAGGGCAGGCTCCGAGAAAGCCGGCAACACAACTGGCAGCAGCGCTGACGGTGGGACCGGCTCCGACGCTGTTGGCGGCGCCGGTGAGAAAGCCGGCTGCATTGTAGGCAGCAGAGCCGGTGGGGGAACCGGCGGCGTCGGGAGCAGCAGAGCTGGAGGAGAAACTGACTGTGTTGCAGGCAGCAGAGCCGGAGGAGGAACCAGTGGCATCTGGAGCAGCAGAGCCAGTGAGGAAACTGGCTGCATTGCAGGCAGCAGAGCCGGGGAAGGAACCAGTGGCATCCTGAGCAGCAGAGCCGGTGGAGGAACCGGCTATGCTGCAGGCAGAAGAGCCGGTGAAGGAACCGGCCGCTTCGGAAGCAGCAGAGTCAGTGCCGGAACGAGCAGCCAGATTAAGGAAGGAGCTGAGGTGGAAGGTCCGGGCTGGCGACCCCGGCAGACGCCACATTGAGCCGAAGACCTGTACAGACGGCTGGCAAGTTGGGGGTGAGACACCGGCAGGCCTAGGACATCGGGGAAGCCAAGAAAAGGTAGAACTACAGGTGGCGAAGTGGCTGGGGTGTAGGGGAGGACGGAGCCCCAAGACTGCCTGCTAGGGACCACGCCAACTCTGGTGCCTACCCCAAGGAAGGACCCCCCACTGAGGTTACATTCAAAGTCATGGCAGGAAAGTTCAGGGGTCCTCCTAACCTCAGCAGGGGTAGCCTCCGGGGCCCACCTGTAAGTCCAGGGCCTGCAAGATCTAGGGCTCGGGCGAAGGCGGCGCGGGAACACCTACTAGAGTGGAGGCGGGGACACTGATGCAACCAAACTCTGGGGGAAAGCATCCACACCTGAGGACAGGGGGGTAATCCAGGCTGACCTTGACAGGTTCAGGAAATGAGTGGATGAGAACCAGATGGTGTCTAACACTGAAAAAATACAAGGTTCTCCACCTTGGGAGGAAAAACCTGCAGTGTCCTTATAAGCTCGGCAGTGCTACGCTGGCTAGCACTATAGATGAAAGGGACTTAGGGGTCATGACTGACCACAAGATGAACATGAGCCATCAGTGTGATGCGGCTAGTAAAGCGAGCAAAACGCTGGCTTGCATTCATGGATGCTTCTCAAGCAAATCCCAGGACGTCATTCTCCCATTGTACTTGGCCTCAGTGAGGCCATAGCTGGAGTACCGTGTCCAGTTTTGGGCCCCACAATTCAAAAAGGTTGTGGAGAAGCTTGAGAGATTAGAGAGAAGATCCATGCGCATGATCAGAGGTAATGAAAACAGACCTTACGACAACAAGTTGAGAGCTGTGGGACTCTTTAGCATGGAAAAGCGCAGGCTCAGGGACAATCTGATGGCCACCTGTCAGTTTATTGGGATGTTCACCAGGATCTGGGGGAACGATTGTTCACCAGAGCCCCCCAAGGGATGACAAGGTCAAATGGGTATAAACTCCTGCAAGACCATTTCAGGCTGAACGTAGGGAAGAATTTCTTTACTGTCCAAGCCCCCAAGGTCTGGAATAGCCTGCCATCAGACGTGGTTCAAGCACCTACTCTGAATGCCTTCAAGAGAAAATTGGATGTTTATCTTGCTGGGATCCTGTGACCCCCACTGACTTCCTGCCCCTGGGACAGGGGGCTGAACTCAATGATCTTCTGAGGTCCCTTCCAGCCCTAATGTCTATGAAATCTATAATGTCTGGCCATGTCTTTTTCCTCTGTGGTGAACCTGGGAACAGAGGCACAGCTGTTCTGCTCATTCTCAGGTGGTATGTCTACACATTAATTAATGTGCTGTAATTACAGTGCATTAAGGTAGTACTTGTAATCGCAGGTATTAACTTAATGTACCATAATCAGCACTATTGAGCATTAGCACAGATGAATGCTTTTTATATGATGTTAATGTGCATTAGAGTGAATCTACTGCACATTAGCATGGTTTTTTTGCCAGCCACTCTAATGCCCAGTAGAATTAGTCTTCTGAGCATTAAGTGTTTCATGTAGACATACCCAGGATAGTCTAGAAGTTAGGCAGAATAGTGCATCCATGAGCACATACCCAGAGCCACCCTCAAGCTCTCTCAGGTGTCCTTCTTCGGGGCACTCCCAGGTTCTGCACAAAGACCTTGTAGATGTACAGTTCTGTATGAAATCAAAGTGCCAGTAGTTAAGCAATTTCTTTGCAAGTCTGTATTACTTGCTTGCCTGTCACACTGTCACTGAAAGGTTTAAATTGAGAAGATCAGCATGTCCACAGTGAGCCTGGAATGGTAAGTAGGCATGAATAAGCAGCTGTAACCAGACTACCGAATTGTTTTTCCTGAGAGTGACCCAGAGACACCAAGCTACACAGAGTGGCCAGTCACTCCCCAACTAAAAGGGTTTAAAATCCATGTGGAATCCATGTACAAGAGGACTGTGACAAGTTGTGACACTGGACATCCACACAGCAGGAAAAGGAAGCAAGTTCCATATTCTTCCCTACTTTGTACTATAAACCAGTCCTGGAACACAATGAGGAAAGAAGCATACAAGAAGAGTGAGTGTTAAGAGTTACACAAGGAAGCAATTTATATTGAACAGCAGCAAGTTTTACTAAGCCTAAAAAATCCTGGAATTATAAGTACTCTTGAAAAACAGCTACTGTCGCATTTTTCTCTTAAATATCAGATACTGTCACATTAGTATCTCAGATGTACTTCTCATATCAAACTGGCTTTTTTCTTCAAAATTCCTGCTACTGAGCTTATTCCCCAGAATACTCAGATATGAAACAGTAATGAGATACTAGCTGGTATTCAAAAGTACGTATCATCATCCATATTTTATATATATATATATATATATATACACACACACATATATATAAATTATCCCTCCTCCAATAAGATTCAGTATATAATGGGAGGAAAGTGGGGGACAGACAGCCAGAGTCCTCTTGTCATACTGGGCATGTCAGAATCAGACAGACAATCTAATAACACCCATCTGTTACTGGATGTAATATTAGACTTTAGGTAGTGGCACTGAAGTAATAAAATGCTTGGATAAGAACAGTCTGTTCTCTGAAGAGAGTGTTTCTTAAGCACAGCAATTTGCTATTTCAAGCATAAGACAAAAGCAAAGAAATATTTCACCTAAATTAAAGCACAGCAAACATCAGATGCAGTAACAGTACACAATTTAGCCTAATTCAAGAGACACAACAGAAACTTTGCATAAGTCTTATGTAGTCCTGAAGACAGAGTGGGCATGTCTACATGAGGCATGAAATGTGCAGTAGACTAATTCAACTGTGCATTAGCACATCATGGCAAAAACTGTGCTAATATGCAGTAGAATTAGTCTACTACACATTAGCTTCACTGAAAAAGTATGTGCCAGCACTAATAGCACTGGTTACTGAGCTTTGAGTTAGTACCTGTTATTATAGTTACTAAATTTAATAGCAGTAACTATGGCACATTAATGCATGTGGAGATGTGCTCTTGTTTCCTTGTAGTGTTTCCTTGTTGCCAGGTGTTCAGAAGTTTCTCTAGGGGATCTGCAGGTCATCTTAATTGGTGAGGGTGGTCCCACTGGCCTCATCTTTGCCTGGGTTTTTATAGGTAGTCTGCATCCCTTTTTCCCCATTCAGTGCCTTGACAATGAAATGCTTTTCATATCCATCACATATTCCATGCCTCTAACAACTTTCACACATTCAGCATCTCTGTTTCTTGCCTCATCTCAGGTATTCCAGTCTCTCGCCCCTTACAGGTTCTGCTTTGAAATGTAAGTGTAGCTCCCTCCACACAGCTTCAGATTCAGAGACTATTTTGCCATGCATTTGCCAACACATCTCAGTAGAAAGATTACTAATGGCACAGAAAGAATTCAAACTGGGAGAAGAGAACAATATAACCTACTCAAAGAAAGAGTTGTAGCAGAATACCCACTAGGAATGGTGATTAGCAAACGGCAGGTGAAGTACCAAAACTTGGGGATGATCCAAAATTTAGACCAGTGGAGACAAATCACAGAAAGTCCTACCTACATAAAGGTGTGGCTTCATTGTATATGCCACAACATTGACCCTAAATGGTTCGTGAGGAAATATATGTTATCTACATGTGTTTTCACTCAGATTTTTAGCTAGGCTACATGCTGTCTGGTAGTCAGTGCAGTACCTAACCAAAGAAATGAGCCCACTGGTGGTTAGCTGAAGGGTCACTCAAGTGTATGCATACTTAATATTTCAGCTGTAAAGAATTGGCCTGGTTGCTGCTGCTTTCAGGTTTATGCCTTAAAGGAAGTCACACAATGTTACCATCTAGTGGCCTCTAACTAGCACAACTAGGGAGGTCACTGAACAGTGTTGTCTAGCATTCCATATTTTAGAATGGATCTCCATTGTTTAGTTCTGCTTGGCTACAGATTCAATTTTTATCTTTACCAATTCGGTAAAAATTCATGGTAAATCTAGACATCAATGTATATACTCATGACAGTCCAAAATTCCCATAAATATTGGACAATATTTACATCAAATTGGCTTTTCACCACAAAATTGTCGCTACTAAGTTAATTCCATAGAATATTTGGAAAGTAAGAAAATACATGAGGTTATAGTGAATTTCTTCTAAGTATCAAATACTGTTCCTGGAAAAATTAACGAAAAGGCTGCCAGTTTTCGAATTGCTGTAACCAAGAAACAACAGGTTTACAAGTAACTGAATTTGGTACTTTTTTAAATACTTACTTTTTTGTAACTCTTCTACCAGCTCTATGATTAACTCTATATCTAATTTCCACCCTTTTTAAGCAGCTGTCCAACTTCTTGATCAGTTAACTGGATTATAGAGAAAGAAAGAAGAAGAAATTCCACAAACCCCAAGTCAGTACTGGAGTCAACCAGCTTGTTCAAGGGCTATTCAAGTACAACCAAGGGAAAGTCAGTCCCAAGGAAAGGCAACCTGTGTCACCAGTAGTGCCCTTTAATGGTTTCAAGCCAAGAACAGAAACTTTAATTTTTATAAAGGTGTCCTAATAGTATATCCACTGGAGACCATTATAGAAGATCATTCACTTCCAGGCTCATGTTCTATCCCATTGCGTGGAAGCTAGAAGTGTCATTGTTGTTACTTCACGTAATGGCTACAGTTGCTTACTAGGGCTGTGTGAAGCTTTGGTAACTGATTCGGAAGAGATTTGGCCCATTTCAGGAACCAAATCTCCAAATCTGAATTGAATTGGGAGACCAAGTAAAAGCTTCGAATTGATTCAAAGCATCTGAATCAATTCGGAAAAGCTTTGGAAAAGCTTTGGCTGATTCGGAGATTCAGCCATAGACTAAACAGGCAGCTGACAGCTGCCTCCAGCTGGTAAGTCTGTTCGGGTTGGGAGAGAGGGGAGGGATGTGGGGGAGGGAGGGATTGGGGCTGGGGCTGGGGCTGGGATAAGCTGCTCAACTGGGGCAGGGAGGGTGTGTTTCTCTGGGGGGAGGGAGGAACACGGGATGCAGGCATGGCAGCAGTGAAAGCAGGAGCTCTGCCCTGCTGCTGCCTGGCCCCGCCCGCCGTGGGGGGGGGAGAGGGAGCAAGCAGCAGCAGGACAGAGCCCCCACTCCCAGCACTGTCACATCCGCATCCTGCATCCCCCACACTGGCTGGCAAGTGGCAGCAGGGCAGAGCCCCCACTCCCAGCGCTGATGGTAGCTCTGGAAGTGGGTGCTATACCCTGCTGCCACCCGGATCAAGCTGCGCCTGCATTACATGCCGCCCCATGCTGGCTGGGCAAGCAGCAGCAGGGAAGAGCCCCTGTGGCTCCCCCTGCCAGGGAGAGCCAGGCACACCCAAAGGAGCTCCAGGAGAAGACTCCATGGCTGCCCTGCCTGGCCTCATCCCACGCCCCACCGTGCAGCTCAGGGCAGTGGGGATTTCCCCCGCCTGGCACCGCATGCTGTCTGGGAGCTGGGGCCACTGGGGCTGTGCTGCTGGGCTCTGGCTGACATGTGGAGCCACCCCAGCTCCCAGGCGAATGGAATTGGGGGCTGGGGAATTAAATCGGCTCAATTTCCCAGCCCCTGGCTTGATTTCCCAGCCCCCGGCTCAATTTCCCAGCTCCCAGTTCAACTCACCTGGGAGCTGGGGCATCTCCACGCGTTAGCTGGAGCCCAACAGCACTCAGCCCCAGTGGCCCAGCTCTCAGACAGCACCCGGAGCCCTGCCAAGTTGTGCTGCACCCATGCCATGGGGCAGCTGCTGCGCAGTTTCCAGGTGGGGGGGCAATCCTTGCTGCCCCACGCTAAACTGGGGGGCTCTGTCACCAGCACCCAGAGGCCCCCCTCACCTGGCACCCATGCTGCAGCTAGTTCATGAGGGGCTTTTTTATTTATTTATTTTTTTTAAAGTACTGGGAGGCTGGGCCGGGTGAGGGATGGGTCCGGCAGGGCACCCATAGGGACTTCTCCTGAGGCTCCCCCCCTCTGGGAAAAGGCAGGCACAGCCAGAGGAGCTGTGGGAGAACCTGCAGCTGCCTGGCTGTGCCTGCCTCTCCCCAGCCGATCTGAATTACCAAATCTCTCCTAATCAGTGCCGAATCTTCCGAAGCTGATTTGGCCAAATTGATTCAGGACAGAGATCCAAATTGAATGACTGTCCTCCAAATTGGCTGAATCCAAATCCCAATTGAATACTTCCCTATTCGCACAGGCCTATTGCTTAGACTTCTGCCCCACTGTGTACTGTAGCATTGCTCCTCACCTTCCTCTGACTGAATACATGCTACTAGGTAATACAATAGAGAGAATATCTGATCACATAGCATAATGTGTATCACAATAGACTGCTAAACTGGACACAAGAACAACAGAATCCCCATCTCCTGATCTTCAGGTCTCACAGTTCTCCAGCCTATTGATGGAGCTCTGAAACAGTGTTCTTTGGGACTTAAGTTCACTGTCAGTCAATATGAACCATAGGATCATAGGAAAGTAGGGCTGGAAGGGACCTCATAAGTTCATCTTGTCCAGCCCCCTGCTTATGGCAGGGAATCCCTGACTAAACCATCCCAGCCACGTGTCTGTGTAATCTGCTCTTGAAATCTTCCAAAGATGGAGTTTTGAAAATTTCTCTAGGTAGCACGTTCCAGTGTTTCACCACATTCATGGTCAGAAACTCCCTTCTAAACTCCAACCTAAGTTTCCCCTGCAGTAGCTTGAGGCCATCACTCCTAGTCTTGTTCCCTATGGCCAGAGAGAAAAGCCCATCTCCATTCTTTCTGCAGTCACCCTTCAGGCATTTGATGACTGCTATCAAATCCCCTCATTCTTATCTTCTCCAGGCTAAATAACCCCAGTTCTTTCAGCTTTTCTTTGCAAGTCTGCCCCCATCGCCTCCAGCCCAGAATCCATTTGTTGCTCTCTGCTGGACTCTTTCTAATCTATCCACACCCTTCTTGAAATGTGGGGTCCAAAACTGGACACAGTACTCAAGGTAAGGCTTAACCAGTGTGGAATACAGCAGAAGAATCTCTTTCCTTGATTTGCAGCAAATCACTGATGGGGAGGTTTTTTGCAATAAAAGCACATTGTTAGATCATATTCAGCTTATGGTATACTGTAACTTCCAGGTCCCTCTCTGCAGTACTGCAACCTAGCCAGTCCTTCCTCACAGGCCAATGGGATTTGGGTTTCATCTGTTATTTCTTGTTGGGGTCCTAACAAGCCTCCAAGTTCAAGTGAATTGCAAAGTAAATCTTTATAGATGAGTCCAAATCCAGCATCCACAGGTTCATCCAAAGATAGGCATTTGTGATCTCCTTCTGCCAACATGAATTCACTTACTCCACGGGCTTCCTGCTAATGTGAATTCTATGGCCTGGTTTAAACTGGCTGAAGTATTAGAAAACCAGTAGTTAGCTGCTGTACTTTCCTGGGGAAGTGCTAATTTTTCCTCTTGTCCAAATTTGAAGACTGCCTAGTAATAAGGTCAAACACGCTCTTAAATTACTAGGGTTTGAACATGTTTGACACTTAAACATCCCCCCAAAAAGTCACAGAACTTTGAACTAAACAGGACCTTGTGAGCATCTAAACCAGCCACCTGCGATAAGGTAGAATCAAGTATCCCTATTTCCAACAGATGTTTGTCTAACCCATTCTTAGCCTCCTAATGAAGGAGATTCACAATTCTACAGATAGCTTGCCCCAGTGTTTCACCACTCTAATTGTTAGAAAGGTTATCTTCTTAAAATCCAGTCTTAATCTTCCTTGATGCCAACTAACTTGGCTTCTTCTCATCCTTTCCCTGAGTTGGTCTAGAGAAACACCAGGTTTGGAGGAAGCCCAGGTGAAGTACTGCAAGAAAAGCCCTGAGCTAGGAGGAATCCAGGTAGGACTTGGTGGGCCAGCTAGCCACTCTCCTCTTGGTAACAGTCTCTTAAGTTTTGCAGGACTGTTATAAAAAACTTCTCACTTCTCTTTTCTAAAGAAAATAAACTCAGTTCCTTAGCCTTTCCCGAGAGGTGAGGTTTTTGAAACCTGCTTTTATAATTTTTCCTACTTTCCTCAGAACTCTCTCCAATCCACTTACAACTTCTTTAAAAGTACACTGTCCCAAACTGGGAACCATACTTCAGCTGAGGCCTCAGGAGCTCAGTGCAGGATGGAACAGTTACCTCATGTCATTCCTATATGCCAGAATAAGATCATATTGTTGGCACATGCTTAGTTTATGCGGTCTATGAAACCCTACTCAGAGTGCCCCATTTTGACAGCAAAGGATTCAGATTAATTCATTTTTTTCATGTGGGCTGTGGATTTCACTCTACCCCAGCTCTGGACCACACTGTCACCGCAAGTTCCAAGTCCTGGCCCAGAGCAGCTCTCCACCCAGCTGCACACCCTGCCAGTGCTGCTGGGGTTGGTCTCCATGGAAATCTTGGCCCTGTTCTATCACAGTGCATCTGGTTTCTCTATGGAAACCAGCTGCAGTGATGCAGGCAGAGGGGCTGCTAGGAAATGAAGTCCATCTGGGCCTGATCTGGCCCATGAGCCGGACTTTGCCTGCCCCCTGAGCAACAGTCTAAGTTGCTGAAACTGAGGGAGGAATTCCAGGAGCAGGGTCTAAGTTACAGGCCAAGTCATGGTTCTAGTCAGAGAGAACAAATTACCAAATCCAAGGGGGAAAAACCCAGGGACAGAGCCCATATCACAGGCTGAATCAGGGTTCTGGAGTCAGGCACCAAGCTGTCAAAGCCTAGGAAAAATTTCCAAACACGCTACAGTCCAGAAAAAGCCAAGTAGACTCTGAAGTCAGCAAACCAAGAGCACAAGTTCCAGAGCAGCAGGCCTACAGACAAGAACTGTTGGTTAGCCTGCTGTCTGCAGCAACAGGTGGACTTAAATGGGGAGCCTGGTTTCCCCAGCAACCACTGAGGAAGCCATAACAGTGGCAAGTTTATGAGCTAGGGTGGGGTTACTTATTAGAGCCATTGGTAGTCTTGACTAACTGGGCAGTTAGTCTGGATTGGGCTGCCTGAAAGTGTCCCTGACAGGGAGACAACAGAGAAGAGAAGAGAGGTGTGAGCTGGAGCTACAACTCAAACTGAGGGCCCCTCTACACATGCAGGTAAAGGTGCAATGGGATCTGATGTGCAATCCACACAATCACACCTCCTGCCATGCCACACATACGATGCCATTCTCCCAGTTGCAAGCCCCACAGCTGATAATGCTGTCACCACTGTTAGCTTAGTCAGCTGCAGGACTGGCAGTGGGTGGTGCAGTCCTCTGGCTGGGAGCCCCACAGCTGATGGGGCTCCCAGCCACAGGAGAACATTTAGCCACAGGTGCAATTAATGCCATGATTAGAACAAGCTACAAAGTTAATCCACAAAAAAAACCAAAAAACTTTGGTAACTTTGTAGTTTATTGCTTGTTTTGTCATGCCATTAATTGGTTGAACATATAACTGGGTCACAACTTAAGGCCCTGGTTAATCATGCCTTACATGTAATGTGTAGAGGGGACCTGAGACAAAGGGATACAAGACTGAGTAGGCCTAGGAAAGGGTTATCATTGGAGAGTCCTGAGTTGGTCCAGAGAAATGCTACATTTGGAGGAAGCCCAGATTAAGTACTGCAAGAAAAGCCCTGAGCTAGGAGGAACCCAGGTAGGACTTAGTGGGCCAGTTAGCATTTAATAGGGAAGGCAGGACCAAAGATGGTATGGAGGTATGGGATGGTTATAAAGGTGAAGTGGGAGGCTATATGTATAAGGATCCCACCCTGGGTGCCTATACACATGCAGGGGAGGCATTTCCAAAGGTTCTATAAACTTTTGAGCGCCTGTACACAGGACGATTTTCACCATTTAAAGCATTCTAGAGCCATCACTTAATATACAAATGCAGGGTAGGCATTTCTGAAGGTGCTTACTTAAAGTGCTTTTGGTACAGTACCTTAAAACTTAACAGATGTTCCATGGCTTAGTGCAGGTTTTGTGCCTTGCTGTAGTTCTGTAGAGTAGGAGATGGGGTGCCAGACAATGCAGCCTGAAGCCATGGAGAAGGCCCAGTTAAATACACATACAATAAAGGTGAACTAGGTAGGCTGAGATGTACTACCAGAGTTCATCTTACATTTAAAAACATATTGTGACAGGACCAAGGCCCAGGGGTGGCTCCTGCCCAGTTCTGCCTCCAACTTTGCCCTCCTTGATTTCTAACCCACCATGCCTTGCTCTTAATTAAGGTTGAATAAGGAAGGCTGCACACAGGCCTTAAAGTGAGCCTTAGTCCATTTAAATAGCATTGGGTCTCCCCCAGACCCCAATAGTCTTGATTTGGCCCTTAAGCTCTATGGGCCCTCTCAGCCTATCTGTGCCCGTACAGAGCTTTAAGGGTTAATTGCATATCTGTGCCCCTCCATGGCATCCATAGCCTTAAGGACCTATTTTGTGGCCCCGTCTTCCCTTACCCCACACCTCACAAGTGTTACTGGACCATCACGCTATTGTGGAGGTCTTGGCGATATCAGCCTCCTCCCATCTTGCTTTCACTGGGCCTTTCACCACAGACCCACAGTACTGGGTGTGGGTTCAAGCAAACTGGACTAGGCTCCAGCCCCCCTGACTGTGGGTCCTGGCAGTGGCCCCCTGGGCCTTTAGGCCCTCCAGGGCCCTGAAGCCACTCCTGAGGGGGGATTCTGTATCCAGTTCCCAGCTCCTCTCTGAGCTCCCGGACCCTCAGCATCTCCAGTTCTCTGAGCATGCCTTGAGTGAGGTCTCAGCAGGGCTCAAGGCTAAACCACTGGTGCAACTTAAATAAAAAGTATCTTGACCCTCTGACATGCACCCCCAATCTCTCTCTGGGTTTAGCACAATACAAGGCCACTTGCCTGCATCACCAAGACTTTCTCCCTGCCCCAGGCAATTTCCCCTGTTCCCAGGCCAGCAGAGTTTCTTACCCAGTTTCACTATCTGTTCAAGAGCCCTACTGCCCTGCTGCCAGGAGCTCCTACCTGCAAGGTTCTCCAGGCTGACCTACCTGACCAACTCAGACACTGGGCCCAGCTCCCTTCCTGTCAGGTGAGTCCTTAATCAGCCCCCTTCAACACCTGCAAGCCACCTCTCAGGCTGTTTTCCCTCTGAAATAGACAGGCACACCCCTGTACCCTGTCATGCACATCAAAAAAGTTCTAATTAAGGTGACTTCCACCATTTTAAAAGCAGTAGTGTTGCCCATGTGCATTAAGAGACAGCTTTAGAACATTTTAAATAGCAAAAATCGTCTCATGTCTAAGCACCTGCTAAGTCCTGGTTGGTGGATGTGCCTCATCCTGAAGAGCAGGTTCTTCTCCCAGGGTTGTGACCACTGAAGGAACAGTAAAGTGTGGCAGGTGAAGGAGGTGAGGATTTTGGAGAGAGGTCCTTACTGAGGGAGGATATTGCTTCAATTGGAGGAGGTGCTGGTTCCTGCTTATAATGCAAAGAATCTCTTTTAACATTACTATAATTTATCCCCATATAAAATGGGTCCAAAAATCTCAAGAGTGATTTCTGTAATAGTTTGCTTATTGTGATAGTGCTTGGAAGTCACATTGTTGTAAGCACCTAATAAACACAGAAGCTTGCAAACCTAGTATACAGCAAGAGACAACAGGTAGATGCAGACAGTCAGGGAATGATGAGACAAAAATCAGTCAACATGACAACCAGAAATCTCCATCAATAAATGAGAGAAAGTTAGTGAAATGGCAGTTGCCCCTGGAAATTTTGGGCTTCCTGTTCAGCAGCTCCCATTGTGTGCACCTGAAAGGTGGTCACATTTTCATAAACGCTCAACACGTGGTAGTGACAATGGGAGTTTGTGGGAATACACCACTTGAAAATTTAGCCCCTTCATTTACCTATCAAGAGAGTAAATTAATTCTTTGAAGTTTAGCCATTCATACAAATCCAGATACAGGCATGCACACACACATACTTTCTATCATTTATATTATTTCCTATCTGAGTGATACAGAACTGTTTTTTGGAAAAGAATCCCTTAATATATGAATAAGTGACTGACAGATTTCTGTTTCAGTCTGCTTCTTCCACAGTCATGGTCAGATCTATTCTGGCATTAACTACCTGTTTATTATGTGCACTAATCTCATTTTTGCTTGTACAGTTCAAAAGGAAATCTAAAAAGAACCACAAAAAGTTTTATGATGGAATAAAGCCTCTGAGACAGCTTCCCCCTGGCCCTAATTTAAAATATAAAGTCCCTGAAGACTGTCTGCTACACAAGTCCATTTCAGAACATAGCTAAGAAAGCCCACTGCTCCTTTTAGGTACCACATGGCAATGAAGACCTGTCCTGCGGAGCAGCATTTGACATTTCAGAGGAGTCGCACGTGAAAATGACAAGGATAAATTCCAGATTCAATGCCCTTTGTAGGCAACTCTCAGGCAAATACTTCTTATCAAAAATCTGTCAAACTTCAATGTGAGGTTTAAGGTAATACATTAAGCATGCTGGGATGGAGTGTTTCTTCTTAGTATGTGCCTCCTAGAAAGGAGGTTCTATTTGTACAAGAGATAGAGCCCGGAGAAGTACAGGTTTAAAGGAGAAAAGAGGACTAGAGATTATTAACAGGCAGTTTTACTTCACATCTGTGCTGCAGATATTGAGGTAGACTAAAACGTGACACGGCCCACTCCCATTTCTCCCTAAATTTGGCATCTTAGATTTGAACAGGACATGAGTTAACTTCTTGGAAGCCATTGCAATGCACAGTACTGTCAGTCAGGTTGTCAGTTTTCTGACAGATTGTTGATATGGACACTTTAATCATGTAACCCGTTAGGCTTTCCTGCAAGTTTTCTACTCGTGCTCTCTTTTTACACTGGTTGCTGTGTAAAGTCCAGTTAAGATGGTTGCTCCTGCCTGAAGCACAGCCACAAGTAAAGTAGCCAAGCAAGAAAATTGTTTGTGTACTACAGAACTGTTCCTACATTTCTTAAGAAAAGAGAGATGGCTTTGAAAATCTTGAGGCTTTACAGAGAGTATTTCTGCACCTCTTTTTAGGACAGCCTACTAGCACATCCCCTCATCTAGCCCAAACCTGTTCCCACTATTATTGAAAGTCCCCTAGTTCATCTGATGGAAGAAATCAACTCTTTTCCTGAACTCAAGGGCCCAACATCAAATCTTTCCTGCCCCACCTTGGAATATGCTTTAGACTGAAAATACAATAAGTCTGACAAAAACAATAATACAACTTCCTGTACTTGAGTTCCAGCCCTGTTATACCTCATTTCCTGTCTCTACTGCCCACAAGTAGAGACAGGAACCAAGTACAAAATAAGAAAGGAGTAGTGAACAGACTGATTCCTAGAAGCTTCCTTCAAGCACAGCTCTTTTAGAATACAGTCTGCCCACTCTTTCTTTCTCCTATGCTTAGTATACAGCTGCAGCAAAGGTCACATCTAAATAGCAATATAGATATACCCACAGTGGTGATGAAAATCACAGTTTACACATTTCTTTCATTCACTGGAAGCTTCCACTTATTTATGGCTGAGAAAATTGTAGGGAAGATGGATTAGAAGATAGATTAACCTTACCCTCAGTTTTTATCACTCTGAATATGCCTTAATTGCTCTTGTCTCTAACTAAGTAAATATTCTGTATGATGCCTCTTGCATGAACTATGGTAATTGAGCAGTCTATTAAAGTTCTGGCTTTCATTCTTGGTTTTCTCTTGTCCTCTAGTGGTTATATGGACATGCACAGGTTTCCTTGAATACCTCTCTGATGGGGAAGTTGAGCCTTTTTGTTAAAGCAAGTCTGGTTTCTTACTAGGGTGTAGAATGTCGTCCTTTTCTAATAGTTTCTCCTTAATGATCCCTGTTGTTGAAAGTCTTGACTCTCGATAAATGACCAGTCACTGATAATTAAAACAATCATAAGCTGCCCCAAAGTCAAGTCTTCCAATTCACAGGACAGCAGGAGCTGTCACTGCTGTGAAGAATATGTATTCTCTTTAAGAGAGAGAATGCATTGCTCTATCGAACAGAGACAAAGCAGGGTTGCCAACACAAGAAATTTATTTTTACTCACAGTCTACATACTTTTTGCTGGAAACCAGATGTTTTTACTGACACATGTGTTTTGCATAATGCAAATAACAACCTTTCTACCAAACTCTGGATGGCAGTGACAGGGGCAAGCATCGAACTTAGGGGGTTTAACACCAGTCATAGTAAAAAAAATATTTGGCTGTCAATAAAAAGTTTGCAGATTGTAAGTTAAAAAAATGTATTGGGTTAGAAGCCCTGATGCTGACATCCCTGCCTGCACCCTGTACAGTGCTGCCTCTACCCCCCAGTGGAAATGTGACAAGCTTTTTCAGTGCCTGGGGTGATGATGGGGGGAAAAGCGGGGTGCTGACCAGTGAAGAGCAAGGGGGAGGGCTGGGCTAGGAGGGGAAGGGGAGGACTTCTAAGACTGACTAGGGGCTATGCAGGGCTGCCACTGCTGCCATGGAAAAGACTTCTGGGGGCAGGCGGCCATACTGGTGCCCAGTAGGGCTGTGCAAAATTTCACCGAGTGTTCCGTTTTGAAGCTATTTTGACGTGTTTCGAGCTCGAAACAGCAAAATCAAAATGAAACAAAAGGCACTGAAACAGCTTTGAAACGAAATGAGGGCACTCGAAAAAATTTCTAAAGTTTCAAACCATTTCAAGTTTCAGAGCAGCCCAGTGGTGGGAGGCATGGAAGATCCAGGGCTGTGCGCCAAGCGGCTCCGCAACTCCAAAGAGCTCAGTCCAGTGGGGAGTGCATCCCTGGCTCTCCCCACCTCCCACCAGCGGGCTGCGCTCCATGGGGCTGGCGGAGCTGATCGGAGCGCAGCGCCAACTCTGCCTGCCTCCCGCTGCGAGTCTATGCTCCGATCGGCTCTGCCAGCCCCGTGGAGCTCAGCCTGATGGTGGGAGGTGGGGAGAGCCAGAACTGCGCTCCACCTCCCGCTGCCGGGCTGAGCTCCATGGAGCTGCGCTGGCCATGGACTGTGCCCAGCACCAATCCTAGGCAGCAGGGGCAGCCTTCTGTCATCCAGCGCAGATCTGGAGGCTTGCACTCCTAGGAGGCTTGTGGGGCTGTGCTGGACTCCTCCCAGGGGTGCAGGCCCCCAGATCTATGCCCAGATGACAGGAGGCTGCCACTGCTGCCTGTGGCCAGTAGCAGCATCTGTCTTCCCCGATGCTGGTGCCCAGCACCAGTCCCAGGCAGCAGTGGCAGCCCCCTGTAATCTGGGCATAGATCTAGGGGCCTGCACCCCCAGGAGGAGTCCAGCACAGCCCCATAGCCCTCCCAGGGGTAAAAGCCCCTGGATCTGCATGCCAGATGACAGGAGGCTGCCACTGCTGGCAAGTTTTGCTTTCAAATCTTTGAAGTGCAGTTTCTGGGAAAGCTTTGCACCTTAGGCATTTTCATGATTCCCCATTATAGCCTATGAGAAAAACGTCGAAACAAGTCGAAACAGAGAAACAGTTTTGATTAAACAAAATGGGACAGTGCTTCCAAACAAAATGAAATGATTAAACAAAACACTGTCCCTTTGAAACAGTGAAATGGATGTCAAAATGAAATGATGGTGTTTCGCACAGCCCTAGTACCCAGGGCTGGTTCCCCATTTACCCCACCTAGTTAAGTTACTGACCCTACAAGCCTGTTCTGGCACAGACTCACACCTACTGCCACCCCCTTCCTGGTTCACAGCTCCATCCTGGGCACACCCCCTTCTCCTCCCTTGCTCCCGCCTTCCCCCCATCATATACACACCTTCAATGCAAGCTGCTGTTAGAGGCAGGGAACAGAAAAAGACCCTGTGGCAGCACATGGCTAGCAACCAGTGAGTGGTCTATGCATGGTCCAGAGAGCTGCAAAACCCTGACAAGAATTCAATGCCAGGTGTTGCATTTCCACTCAGGCAGCAAGTAGTGCTACCATGCTCCATCTGTCTTTCAAGGCAGCCTCCAGCTTATTTCCTGCCACAGAGCTTAGAGCTGCAGTGGCTCTGTGTTCTTATAGAAATCCATAATTTTTAATGAATTTTTAGACAGCTGTTTTTGGAATGTTTTTAATATAGTATAACAGGGGAACCTTGCCCTGTTACTGGGAACTGGTGTGACATCCTTTAAGAGTAGAATTTCTGTGGCACAGGCAACCAGCAAAGCGGGGGTTTAAGGAACAGCCCTTAGGTCAAGTCAGCTGACAGGGGACTCACATGACCAGAAAGGGACAGGGCTTTAGTAGTATATATGCCAGAGCAAGAGCAAGGAGTTAGACTTGGGATGACAGCAGTGAAGAGGCCTTGCTGTGAGATGACTGTTTGGCAGGGAGCTTTGGGAATACAACCTGAAGGACCTGATTCAGGGCCTAGAAGAAGTGTGGAAGGCAGCCAGTGGGCTGGGCGTTTGTGTTGTTGCCAGAGAGCTTAAATTTGTGATCAGGTTGTAACCAGTGGTTTGGATGGAACTAGAAAGGGGTAGCTTGGAGGTCTCATTAGTGCCCAAGGGGTATGTGACCAGCTTGAGCCCTGCCAGGGGTCAGGCTCAGGCACAAACAGAGGTCCCAGAGTCTGAGAAGGGGCACTGATAGCCCAAAGAGGAGCAGAGCCTGGTGCAAAGGACTCAGAGCCTGAGAAAGGCAGAGATAAAGACCCGAGGGGCTGGAGCCCAGAAGCCAGGTCTGGAACAGTGGCCTTGGCTAAGGGACCATCCAGAGTAGAGGGGAAGAAGCTAGGAAGGCTCCAACAAGGGAGTAAAGGCCTGAGGTAGCCTGGTGGCTTTTGGGGACATGTCTCACCTGAGTGATGATACATAACATCTGCAAGGCATGGACGTGACTATGGAAGCCATGACTTAAACCCTTAAGGCAAGCAAGGTTGAGAGAGTTGACCACTGAAGAAGAGGGAGCACCTTAGGCTCACCAGTCTCTGAAGGCAGCCTCCCTTTTATGAAGTTTCCACCAAGACATGGCAGGTTGAGAAAGCAAGGTGAGACCATGACAGACAAGAAAGATAGAGCCTGGCAGGGATGAGGTAGCCTATAGGGAGCATCACAATGGTCCTCAGTTGCCTAACCTGTTACACACTGGGTGCATCTATACATGCATTTGATCCAAGATCAGTTTACTTGCAAGTAAACTGTTCACAAATAAATGCTCCTGGGCAGGTGTCTACACATTCAGGGACTAGGGAGAAGATTTGCTGCTCTTAGCCCTGCAATGGGCTCCTGCCACCAGTGTGGTGAGCTCCATGATCTGACTACAGCTGCCAGCTGCCAGCAGCCAGCAGCCCTCTTGAAAAGCCATCCCCGCTCTCTGCTCCCTGGCCAGCCACTTCCCTGGCTAGAAGAAGCCTGAATAGTACAAGGGCAACATGCGGCAGCTCTCTCCTCACTGCTTCTGGCACCCTGCACCATGGGTGCTCCAGTCCCTGCCCCTGGCAGCAATAACCAGTGCCCTGGGCTCCTGTTGGCCACCATGCTGGCCCTGCTGGCCCACCACACCAACTGCTGGCTGGCTCACAGCTGTCTGTCCTCCTGCCCCAGCTTCCTCACATGCAGCAACCACCTGCTCAGCCCCACCACAGCATCCCAGGACTGCCACCACCATGCAGCTGCCACCTGGACCCCATCTAGCTGGCTGGACCCAGGCAGGGATGCTGATGACAGGCTCCTGGACACTACGGCTGGGACCACCCTTGCCTTCCTGGGCTTCCAGCCTTGCTGTCTCTGGGCCCACTGGGCCAGCGAGGACTGGTGGCTACATATCATCCAGCAGACCAGGGACAATCAGCAGTGGCTGGAGGCATTCTGGATGACCTGGGCCACCTTCCTGGACCTCCTGGATCAGCTCCAGCCACACCTGGAGTGGCAGGACACCACCATGCAGCCATCTCTCCCCATAGAAACCTGTCTGAACATCGACCTGCTCAAGCTGGCCACACATGCCAGCCTCTGCTATACGGGCCATCTCTTTGGGGTTGGCAAGGCCACCACTGGAGAAGCCATCCTGGAGGTATGAAGACATGCTGGGGCACACAGTGCCCCATGTGCTTCACTCCCTGCCAGTGGTGGTGGAATTCCATGCCCTGAGATTCCCACAGTGCATCAGGGCGCTAGATGGGACCCACATCCCCATCCCTTGCCCACCCCATGGGGACTGGCCCTACTACAGCCACTGGGGCTCTCACTCCATGGTGCTCTAGTCCATTGTGGACCATCAAGGCACCTTCATGCCTGGACAGAGAAGGTATAATAGGCTCCTGGCAATGGGAGTACCACTTGTGATGGCAATGACAGTGATGCCCACCCCCCAACCCCCGCCCATTGAGGCCCTGGGCAAGCCACACACCTTCCAGTGGAGGCCAGGACACCAGAGTTTGAGAGGCTCTGGCCAACCACCTCCTCCTGCACTCCCTGCTGTAACCCACCTGCACCACTGGCCATGGCACCACCCCCAAGCCTGAGCACCACGCTCACTGCAGACACATCTCAGAAGACCAACAGTTTTTATTCCCCTCACAACAAACCCCTCCTCCCCCTCCCTCCCCAACAAACAGATCCCTCTCCCTCCTCAAAATGCCAGCCCCTCCACTGCCCACCCCACCCACCAACAATAAATTACCCTCTTCCCTGTGCAAACTATTTACAAAGTGATTTGTGTGCTGTCTGGGGTCAAGCACAATGGGGTGGGGGGCACTTAAGGAGCAGAGCCTAGGGACAGGCAGCCAGCACTCTGGCCTCTGGCTGTTCCCCCACAGGTGTGGAGGCCATGGTGAGCCTGGTGGCTGTGGGGTGAGCCTGGTGGGTGTGACAGCCAGTGGTCCCTGGTGCGGATGGCTCTCCCTACAAAGCCAGTGTCCAGCCGGAACAGCATGAAGTCCAGGCTCTGCTGCAGGCAACTCTGGCTCCATGCCCATGTGGAGCTGGGGTGAGTTGTGGGTCTGGGCCCAGGCTGGGGGGCTGGGTAGTAGGGCCAGGGACTTCTAGGAATGGGCCAGGGTCTCCTGGCTGCTAGAGGCAGCACAGGACCTCCTCCCAGGCCCATGGAGAGGCCTGCTGCTGGCCAGTGGGTATTTTCCAGGGGACAGGTGCAGCTAGGGTTGGGAGCTGGGCAGCAAGTAACACAAAGGCAACTGCCAGAGCCAGGATGGCATCCAGCACCCAGCAGTCATCATCCATAATCTCCACTGTCTGGGCCAGGTGTTCTGCTCCCACAGCGCCTCCACCCGCTCACTGTCCAGGGCTAGGAGCTGTGCCCAGATCTCCCAGTCTGCCAGGTCCCGTGGTAATGTCCTCCACCCGCCAGGCCCATGAGCATTCCAGCTGGTCTTCTGACACCACCAGCAGCTGCCCCAGCAAGACAGTGCAGTTCTAGGTCTGACTCTGGCAGAGTTGGTGCATCCACAGGGCCCCAGCTGTGGGCAGCAGTGACCCTGACCCCACATCCTGGCTGCCAAGTGGGGCCTCTCTCCTGCATGCAGCTGTAGGATGTGCAGAGCCACAAGAAAGAAACTATTTGTGAGAGTTTGCAACATTTTTCAAAAAAGATGCTCTGTATCAGGGGCCATGCTCAGCCTGGCCTGAGATTGGGTTCAGGCATGCACAGGTGTCCAAGGACCATGGTAAGTCAACCAGGCAGGCCTGGGCCCAGGCAGCTGCCAGCCAAGCCCCCATCCCCACTCTCTCCCTTGGGGCCAGTAGGCCACTGGGTGCTGTCTGTAGGCAGCCTGCCTCCTTTGCCCCCTTCCCAGAGTGGGAAAGGGCAGGCTCCTGGCAGCACGTGCTGCCTTGCTCTGGACCCCATCCCTCCCCCTCTTCTCCAGCAGGTCAGCCACTCTCTTGCATTGCCATCCAGCCCACAATACCTGGACTTGAGGCAGGGGCAGGGGGTGCAGGGCTCCCAGACAACTGGGACAAGGAGCTGCCCATGCCCCTATCCTCCCTGAAGGGGGCCTCTCCAGAGAGGCACACTGGGGCAGCCCCCCACCGTGCCAGCACAGCGCCCTGAGCATGTCCCTGTTGTGCATCATGGAACTATGTGAGGAGCTGTTTGCATGGACTAAGGAGTGCCCAACCCACTACACCCTGCTGCTGATGATTGCTATGGTGTCATGGGCACACCTGTGCACTGGCACATGACCCTGATTTTCAGCAGTGCAGGGGGAAAGCCCAGGATAGCCTGCAACCTCCACTGCTGCTTGGGAGGCTACCTATGGCTATGCTACACTTCCCTGCCCCCCACAACTGAGGGGGACATTGCTGCCAGCATTGTTGCATTCCTCAGCATGTAAGAGGCCAATAACCACCTAGCTGCAGGGGCACAGGCTGCTCAATCAAATTTTGTACTGGCAGGGGAGAACTCAGGGGCCAGGGGACTGTGGCCAGGCCAGGTAGGAAGGTGAGGGCAGGGGTAGGGGTCAGGAGGGCCTTCCCCACAGTGTAGGACTTACCACATGTCTGGGGCTGGTGTGTCTGGTGATTCTTCTTGGTCCTGGCTGCTCTGGGCAGTGTCCTTGGACAGCGGGGCACAGCATGCAGACACCTGGCCAGGGGCACCCCCAGGGAAGTGCTGGCAGTGCTGGCAGCTGGCAGTGTCATGGCTTGCCATGCCTTGTGGCTGGGCCTGGGACTACAGAGCTGGCAAGGCAGGCACTAGCCCAGACTCCCTGATTTGCTGGTGGTGACTGCAGCCAGGGAGCTCAGTGTTACAGGCAGCTGGATGCCTGAGGGACCCTCCCCCAGTAACGTGTTACCACGGGTGCCAGGCTAGGGTGGGGGCTTGGGCAGGTTGCCCATGATGCTGTAGACAGCATGGCTTTGGCCTGGGTCCAGGGTATGAGGATCTCCGTCAGTTGCTGCATAAAGGGCATGGACTTGCAGGCACTTCTGGACCAACGATTGTGGTTGAATGATCATAATGATCCACTGTGCCTGCAAAGCCTTTACCTTTATGTGGCGCTGCTGGACCAACTGTTTGTGCCCACACTCCCACATCTGGCCTGACAGCCCCCATAGACATAGGCGTTCAAGTGCTTGCCCCACGTGAACTGGTGCTGCACCTCTGCCTCGCCCCATAGCACCACAATAGTTGCCAGTCTCCTTCTGTGACCAGGTGGTGGGCACAGGTGTCAGTGAGAAGGATGTCACTGGGTTCCCACACCAGCTCTCTGGGCCTCTGTGAAGTTGTCCCTGTGCTGCCAGGCCTGAGCAGCTGCCTGCAGCACCCAGCGCAGGGGCAAAGCAGAGGACTGGCAGCCATATGGCAGAGGCAATGCTCTGCAGCACCTGCAGGCTCCAAACAGGTTTCTGGGGGTGGGCTGCAGGCAAGTGGAGCAGGCCCTACCAGCCAGAAGCTGCCTGCAGCTAGGTCTGGGGGCTAGCACACCTGGCAGGAGGCTACAGTAGCCTGCAGCACCCTGGAGACCTAGACAGCCTGCTCCTGGCAGCTGTGCAGCACTGCAGTGCCAGGCAGCAAGCTAGCCTGCAGCCTTCCCAGGGGGACACAGGGCCTGGAGTGACCTCAGGCTGCCTGCCAGTTTGCCCCAGGGATTAAAATGCCTGCAGGCTTTTAAGAGCCTGAAGCAGAGGCTGCCATAGAGGCAACCCAGCCCTGGGGCAAGAGAGGCTCCATGCCCAGAGCCCTGGGGCTGGCTTTAGGCCAGCCCTCTAGTGGCAGGGCTGACCTGGGAGCAAATTTGCTCCCATGTCACATCTACACATGTGTAACTTTGCAGTAACTAATCACAAGTAAACTGGCTAATCATGAGTAAATTGGTCCCACCAAAGACCATGTACAATGAAAGTAGGAACACAGAGTCCAAATAAAAAAAAAATGCCTAGGGGTAGCTCCTTTCATCAACTGATTTGTAGTTTTATGGAGACGAAAAATAAACCCCTCCGGGTTGCTTCCCCAGTGAATCAATTTATAGTCTCGGGGGCAAAGAATAAACCTTTCTTAGTTGCTTCTCATGCCAGGCAGCCCTTAACCAGATCTCTTTAAAAAAGAAAGGGAGTTCTTGTAGGAAGTGGATAAACAAACCAGAACAGTGATTTCATTTCAGATGTTTCCCTAGTTTCTGGTGAAAGAGATATATTTATCTCTGAAGACTTTTAGTACATGTTTGAACAAATGCAGAACAGACAGAGCCAACTGTAAATCAATATAGTTCCACTGAAGACAGTAGACCCATACTAACTGAAAGTCAGCTGTGTATCCAGCCTGTGATGTCTAGTCTGTTCTCAAAGCAAATGCTAAATGGCACTCTGCATATCTTTTGAAGGTTGAATTTTGCCCTGTGAAAAATTAATATCCCTTTTCTCATCATCTAGTAGTAACAAATAATCATAAACGGCCTGATTCTTCACTACACTACATCCTGTGCCATTATTTATACTTGTGTGTATAAAGCATTTCTGTTTTGATTGGATAGTATTTTATCCAAATGTAAAGTGACTGCACTAGGTATAGGTCAGTGAAGAACTAAGCCCAAAGATTTTTAGTAAATGTAGTTTTGATAGTTTTACTCTAGATGGCAGTGTGGAAACAGGAAAAAAGAACTTCCACTGGGACTTTCCACAGCTATGTTAGACCTTCTGCATTCACTATTTTATTACATTTTTAATGTCTGACTATTTAAAATCATATCAAAATCAAAATTCCCAGTGAATTGTTTTGAAAAACACCCATAGGCCAAGTGTTCAAAAAAGGGGTAAAAATCATGAAAACATGCAATAGTAAAAGCAGTATGACTAAGTAATGAAAGTTTTGTCAAA
The DNA here is from genome assembly GCF_000455745.1 of Alligator sinensis. Lineage (NCBI taxonomy): Eukaryota > Metazoa > Chordata > Crocodylia > Alligatoridae > Alligator > Alligator sinensis. Next base: position 1,345,587 of record NW_005842237.1, read on the forward strand.
GCTTCATTAACACAATGGATTTTTTTTTTTAATATCTGATTTTAAAATATTAGATTTTAACAGATCTTTGATGAATTCTCAGAAAAGCCATACGTTGTAGGGTTATATTTCTGTGTGGCCTTTTTTCTCCTAAAATGACACAAATGGTATTTAAAACCATGTTCCACTTAGGCTTGGATCCAGACTGCCCGGTGTTTAAATGGTCTAAATTTAATGACCACTCTGTAAAATGTCTTTCTTCTATTCCATGTCTTCTACCTGCACATCCCCAATACACTTATGCATATACAGAAGCCTATGGAAACTGTTTTATGACCCTGATAAGTAGCAGATGTGCATAACTGTAAGCACACAAAACATGGCCTTTGTATATATAACTTAAATGGTTTTGTTTATGACTAGCAGAACAAACACTGTATAAAAGAAGAGATGCTGTTAACCTTAGTTATGCTGATATTTTTGATGTTTGATATCACTGTGAAGGTATTTAAGTGTATTTTAAATTACAGCATTGATGACCTTCTAAATGAAGGTGATCCAGGAATGTTATAGTAAAATCCGGAACAAGGTTAGGAAATATTTATAAAGTGAAATGATATAATCCATCTGGAGGCACACCAGTTTTCATGAACTCACTGGGCACCTATGCTCAGTAACCTTTTTTAATGTGCATTAAAGTGTCACATAAAAAAACATGCAATTACACTAATGTGCAGTAAAATAAGCTACTGCACATTAAGCATAATTTAAAAACTATGCACATTCATTACTGCACATTAAGGTAACCTAATGCACATTTGGTACCAAATTTAATGAACATTAATGCATGTGCAGACATATCCATTGAGGAGGTAACTCCTCACAACTAAGGACTGGGAAATGTTAACTTCTAAAGAATGCCACTGTCGTAATATTAAACTAAGGATACATAAATACTAGGGGCCCCACTCTCCTCCTACTCCCAACTGAAACTGTTTTCAGTATGTTTTCAAATAATTGCAATCTGCACAAGGGTACATGGAAGAAAGGAAGTAGGAACAGGTCTGCTGCTACAGATTTATGCTAAATCACCATCAGCGCCTTCTAAGAGGCTTTTTACATACAGAGAAATGCCTGGTTATTGGTTGATGAACTGAGTAACTGCAACTACAACAAAATAGAACTGGGTTCTACCAAAACCACAAATTCCCAGTAAGGGTGAGTGGAATGAGCAGCTGAATCAGCACCTGTTCTTTAAATGCAAATGGAAAATATTGCCATAATGTGACTCATAGCATAACATTGTGCACTACTCAAAGGCCAAGAATGCAAACTTATAAAACTGTGTCTAACAATTTAGAAATAAATGTTGTATTGCTAGGTTTTTTTCGTTTCTTGTTTTTCTTCCTGTTCTTCTAGATGTTGTCAAATAGTTTTCACTGAACAAGATGAAGATAGCGGTAAAGTCAGTTCTTGAACAGAATTGATTCCTCAGAATCAGACATTGGAATATGGGCTAAGGTTCCTGTAGCCTGTATGGGCTAAGGTTCTGGTTTTCCTGTCACCAGAAAGCAGGTCCACCCCTTTAAGGCCAGAACTTTCTGGGCATGGAGTGCTGGTAAGGAAAGGGTTAAATGCTGAACCTGGCCAGCTAGTCAGCTGAGCAGAAGGGGCAGGACTATAAAAACCCTGGGCAGAGCAGCAGTAAAGGAGACAGCAGCTGAAGGGGAAGGAGTGTGTGTGAGAGCTCCACAGAGAAGCTGGGTGAGTGGTCCAAAGGTGGGAACTACTGAAGCTATGGAGAGATGGCAGCTGCACCACAGCAAATAGTGTAGCTGATGGTAGGGAGCAGAAGCATGAACCCTGCGAATGTAAGCTGGCCTGCTGCTTTGCTTGATTATATTGGTTGGTGGCAGTTATTATTTTTCCTTTTTTTTGATTATTGAATAACACTGGTGGTTTGGGTGAAGCTATTAGGGGAAGGAGGAGGCCTCATAGGGGATCCACGGCAGCATGGGGACCCCAGCACCAGAGAGGGCACAGCATTTGGAGGTGCACTGACCCCAGTGCCAGAAAGGATGCAGCATTTGGGGGTGCTCTGATCCAGGCGCCAGAGAAGGCACAGCACTTTGCAGGGCTGCGGAGAGCCCGAGTGCCAGGGAGGTGCAGTGCGAGACAGGGCTGCGGAGAGCCCGAGTGCCAGGGAGGCGCAGAGCGAGGCAGGGCTGTGGAGAGCCCGAGGAGGACCAGGGGACCAAATTGTAACAAGGCCCAACCCCAGAAAAGGTTAGAGCCTCAGAGTCAAACTCTGTTTGGTGGGTTTTGGATGGGGATGCCTAGCTAGAGAAAGTCCGGGGCCAGGTCCATGTAGGTGAAAGACCCCAACATACAAAATACAATAGGCAGTCTCCTGCTTGCAAGAACATCAACAATTTCTATCAAGACGTAGCAGACAAGTAGAGGGCGGGACATAAGAACTCCAAAGAAGACTCAAAGGGTAAGGTGCAGATTAACAGGGAAGATGGCGCTGGGGGAGGGCGACCTGTTACAGTTCCTGAAAAAGAAGTGTGCTGTGTGCCATTTTGCCATTGCCCTTGCTCGATGATAGGTTTACCATGGTACAAAGGTAGGGTGATTAGTTGCTTATATACTTTCAACCTAAGTTGAGAAACTCATTTAGATGGGTTGCAACAGTGTGGAGGTGGTAGCAGCACCCTATGGACACTTGAACAACACCACAAAAAGTAGAATGAGACTAATTTTCATGGCTAGTGCTTCATAAGCAACCCAACACCATATCCACCCAGGTTCGAGCTCCCCCACAATTTATGGATTAAACTAAACAGGATTCGCTCTGGAGCTGGATGCTTAAATGCCACACTCCATAAGGTTGGCTTAAAGGACAGTCCAATATGTGAGTGTGGTGATGCACCACAGATTGCTGACCACCTCCTCATGTGTGCAGCACACCCGTGGACCCAGGATGAGGACCTAGCAAGCATCAACAATATAGCATTATCATTGCTTTAATGTGGTTCCACCATATTCAGGATCTGTAGAGGGGAAAATTAAGTATATGAGAGAAGAAGAAAAGAAGATTGCCCCTACTAGGGAACTTGTATGAAGCACTCATAAAGGCATGTCAAGGTATACCTGTGTCTCAGTCCCAGAGGCATAATAAGCATTTTCTATGCTTTGGACAGCAGAGGCAGCTGAGCTGGAAGCAATGGATGGAAGGGCAGCAGTGGTGGGTGCCATTCTTGCCCCGTCCTCCCTCCCAAATCAGCAATCAGAGTTGGTGTACTGATGACCCACCCCTAGTTATGCTACTATTTGGTAATTTTAGAATTGGAGGCCTGTTGTGGAGGTGGAAAGAGACAACCCAGGAGAACAGAATGATTTCAGCAGCATTCCATGTATCCCAAAAGGAAATATGCTAAGGTTCAAGGGTTTTTTTTTAATATTATTAAATTAAAATTCCCATTTTAAAACTGCCCCAGTCTATAAATGCAACACATCAAGTAAGTAAACAAGGTACACTAAGAAAATATCTAGACTGTCTCACAGATTTCTCCTCTAAAAGGGAGCTGACTTGGAAAAAAAACTGCAGTTTGTTACCACTTAGCAGTGGGGCTGCTATCTAGCAATGTTCACTGTCATTAATAGAAGTTATGGGGGAAAAAGATGTTTGTAGACTTACTCTTTGATGTCTCCCTCTGTCTGGTGCAGCACTTCCACAGATTCACACATAGCCATCTGGTGACCATCTGTAGCTTATCAAACATAGTAGGACAATTCCAAGCAGCTAACAAAGCCAGAAACTTGGTATCTGGAGCCTCCATATAAAGACCTAGGATCCTAGAATTTGATCCTCTCTAGTGCTTTACCTGATATTTTCCCTGAATACTTAGAGCTTAATTCAGCTCAAAAAAAATGGTTTTAACTCATCTGAAAGGAAGAGAGCTGCACCCATATGCTTCAGGCTGAGTATGGCCCCCATTTAACTCCATAATACCCACTGGTACAGACTTGGAAACTCTGATTTCTGACACCAGTTGAGGCTATGCTGCTGGGAATTCACTATTGGTACATTCCAATCAGGACCCTAAAGAGTAGGCAATTTTAACTTGTCGCAGAGGTGCCAAAAATCCCTACTGAAAGGTACTAAAAAGCCCTACTGCCCCTGCTTTGAAGTGGTCAAATCAATGCATTGAGACTGTACATCCTCCAGCCCCGCTTCATCACACTCTCTTACTCTGCAGCACTGCTTGCTCTTCAGGCAGGTCTGAATCCTTCTCGTCACCCAACATATGCCAATCTGTGACTGTCTTGAACTTCCAAAATCCGCTCTCTAGCCTTGTGCCTTTCTTCAGCACTTGCCATACATCACGGGTAAGCCTTGTATGTTTGTTTGAGCCAAGTACCAGGAAAAGAGAAAAAAGTATTGCATCTCCCTCTCAGGAAGTTGGTGCTTTAACAGTAGATCATCCCCTTTCAATACAAAGAAGGACCAGAAGAATATGCAGTATTATTTTGCAGCCTGTCTAGATGGCAGCTACTGCTGCTCATTCTGACCATCCCATTGTTCATACCTCTAAACGCAAGCACCACCAATGGGCCATGAACAAAGTAATCTATCATTATGTCCCCAAGTCCCATTGGGACTCCACTATTTTCAAACAAAAAGATTGGGTGCCATGGCTCTGGTTCATCTTTCTCACTCCAAACTGTTTGGGAAATGTCAGAGATATAGGCCAGTGCTATTAAGCTGGTGTTTGAGAAGGTATATAATTAGGGCTCTATTTAAATTGCAGTTGGACTTACCAGTTTCACATGTTGGCCACAGTATAAAGAGCAAATTCCCTGATTGTGCTCCAGCAGATCTGCCCCCCAGCGCTGATTGGCAGAGAGCACTCCCCCTCCCCCCCCCCCCC
>NW_005842237.1:1350523-1357497 GCF_000455745.1 Alligator sinensis
ACACACACACACACACACACCCCTCCAGGGGGAAGAGGGGGGCTGGGAGAAGAGATGAGTGGGTAGTGGCCATCTTTTCTGCTGCCTGCTGTGCCACCCCATCATTCAGCACCTTCCCCTCCTAGGCAGGCTGTGGGTCTGGCCCACAGCAGTAGTGAGGACCACTGGGGAGCAAGCAGTTTATTTTTATGAAGTTTTTTGTTGTTGTTTTTTTTAATACAATCCTGGATTTCTCAGTTTCAGCGAATCTGTGAAACCAAGATTTTAAGTAGACCCCTAGATATAATGGATCAACTCCTCAATTACAGGGAATTGGCACAGTTCCATTGAATTGGAACTATGTTAATTGGAGATATGCCAAAAGACACCAGCTGAGGATACGGCCCCTTTTCTACGATGATTTCCTGGAGGCTTGCTCATAATTCATTATTGTTATTTAAGGAGTCAAAATACAGAGTATCTACAAGAGCTCCATTCACTGTACCTCAGTGAATGCTGGACTGCCACAATTTTGAAAGTCCTTCTTGATTGTCTGGCTGCAACATGAAAATAGTAAATAGCAGTAAAGGAATCTTGGAAGGCTTTTGTCCTGAAAAAGTATTGTGAAGTTATTCATTGTTGTTAAGTCTGTTGCTGGAGTTGTGTAAACTACAGACGGGTAAGCTGATTTATATAGAAGTAAGGATATCTACTAAGAGTGCTGGTGTTTTTACTGAATTTTAGGGCTGTATTTACACAGGAACAAAGGTTGTGAAAGGAACAGGTAAATTCTATGTGCACACCTGGACTGCAAACAGAAACATCAGCACATTTCAAGAAAACTTGTCTTTAAGTATCTCTAGCCAACCTCAGAAACTGGATTATGGGGCCACAGGCTGCCTACAGAAATGAAGTAAAAGGAACAGACTTGAGAGAGAGGAAAATAACTGAACTGAAAATGTCCAATAGGAAGGAGACCTGTGTGGATTCTCTAAAACAAAAAGGGGCTTGCTCAGTATCCCCTGATAAGGTAGGCAGACAAAATGGGACCTCCAAAAATTGGGAGATGGTGGGTTTTCATCCTGTGTCCTGAAGGGAGTGTAGGCCAACCCAGTAGGGGAAAAAATATCTTGCAACTGGGGTAAGTAGGACCAAAATTTAAATCACTGCATATTTATGAAAAAGTAAATTACAGGTTATCTAATAATACAGGGAAGCAGTAATCATTGAGATGCAACCGAAGGTTCATTTTCTAAGTGAAAAGCCAGGCTTTCAAACCACTGGATACCCAATCTAAAAACAGAAATCATGTGGGAACTGGAGTTAAATTTATTATCTTAAGGGAAAGGAAAAACATTCTTTATGAAAACAAAATTGTTTGCCAGAAAGGAAAAAAATATATTTTAACACCTTCAAATCATCTCTCTACAATGATTTATGAAAGTTATTTTTAAAGAAATAAAGCCCCTACTTTTTCTGTTTTTAAATATTTATTTTAATGTAACAAGAAGTACATTCTGAAAAGGAATCTTGCTTGTTCTGATTTTTTTTCCAGGCACTAGCCTTTATCCATTTCAGGTGATTTGTTTGAAGTCCTTGGCAATCTTCTCTTTTGGGTGTTTAATTTAAATGAGGTAATGGGACTGATTTAGTTAAATGATTTAAAAAGCCAGAAAGCCAACAAGGAAACCTATATAGGGAAGCATGAGAGCTTGTTAAGGAAACCTGGGGTTTGGGGGAGTATTCATTTTGTTTTGTTTGCATAATGATAAGGAGAAGGATGGGTCACTGAGGCAGTAGCAGAGAAGACCTGAAGAACTGCAGAACCAAAGAACGTGACTATTGTATGTAGAAGTTTAGGATGAACACTTCTCTTGAACGGGTACTTATGGAAAGTTACTAATTCAGAAGGTATCACTTGATGGAGCTAGAGGCAATGATGGAGTTCAGAAAAGCATCTGAAGATGTGATGGAGGAAAGAGGAGAGAGGCTGCAAACATAGTTCACAGTTTGTTGATACCCGCAGAACAAAAGCACCTGGAGGCAGAGCCCCTAACTGAAGAGGATGACATGAAAGCAGGTGACTGATGAGACCATTTAATGGAGGAGAAATAGAACTGAGTAAGTTTGCTGTGCTGGGTGTGTCACTACATTCCTCCTCCCAGGCACTGTGCTCCCAGAAGCAGTTCAGTCTGAATCACAAGGATTAGCACGTGAGAGAAGCTGATTGTGAGGAACAGTTTCAAGGGAACTGAGATGCAGAGGCCAGTGATTGCATCCAATTCTAATAAGTGGACCCTATGAAAGAACAATGGTCACAGGCCATGTCTCAGTTCCCGTTCCCTACTGAATTGGCCAAGAGATGGGTGGGCATACAGAGATCTGAACATGAACTGTATACAATTCCCCCACAGAAAGGCAGAGGGGTGGGAGTCTGGAACATACCTCAAATGGTGTCTAGTTTGGAGGAGCTTGCTTTGGTGTCTCTTGCACTTTGCTAGATAAAATAAAATCCCCCAGAGACATCCTGGTGTAACAGGAAGAAAACAAGAGTAACTGGACTCCCCAAAAAGAGAGGAAACAACAAGAAAGATAGCCAGAGATTGGAATCTGAGGACAAACAAAGAAAATGTTAAGAAAATTGCAAGAAAATACAGACTTTGGTTCCTCATACAGGTAAGCATGCACAGTCCAGCCCACAAATATGCTAATGCATATTCATGAATGCACACAATGTAATCCTCCATCATATCTGCCCTGCACACACAAATGCATTGTGAGCACTACATCCCATGATCTTAGACGTACATACAGCCTCACGTACAAATTCACATGTGCATACTAGATATGCGTGGTGGACAGAAACTCCTTTTTGTGAAAGACCCAGATGTATTGTTTGATCACAGAATGACCCAAGATCTGATAATGTGATTTGAGTGTAAAAAACTAATTCAATTCTAGGGTATAGTACCCAGGAAATAGTCTGTAGAAACTAGGCAGTACAAAGTACTGGTAAGATCCCATTTAGAATATTGTGTGCAATTCTACTTACCAGTGTTGGAAAAAAATATTAATTTAAACTGAAACAAGTACAAAGAAGGGCCATTAAAATGATTAGGGGTGTGGGATTTTTTTCGTATGAAAGAAGTTAAAGGAGTTTGGCCTGTTTTCCTTAATAAAACTTAGATTGGAAGGGAATAGGATTACTTTTTACAAACACATTTGTGGACAGAAAACAACACCTGCACAAAATCAAGTTGGTACAAACTGGCTTTGACCAGATATAGATTAGAAATTAGAAGAAGATCTATACCTACCAGAGGAGTGGAGTTTTAAAAAATCTTCTAAGCCAAGTAGTAAAAGCAAAGAACTGAATTACAGGGATTGAATTTGAGAAGTTTATGGAAGGGACAGTGTGATAAACTGGGGAGTTCTTGGTTCAACAATCAGCATGTGAGATATATGGGATCATATATTTGTGACCCCTAGGTTGTGGGGGTAGGCAACTTTTGCCTGTACATTTCTGGTAATCCCATAATTTTGGGCTTTTCTGGTCACCCCACATCTCTTTTTCACTTCTGAAGCACTGTTACGTTATTCACAGATCCTTGTATCCTTGTTACAGTCCCTATCCTCGCCTTCCACTGTACCCAAGTAACAGGGTTTGGGTCCCCTGTTACAGCCATGTTCCCCTGGGATTTCCCCCCCCCCCCCCCCCCCCCCCTCCGGCCCTCCTGGCTCCACTAGTGGCATGGTCCCCCCACATACCCTGCTGTGTGCTCCACTGCCAGCACATGGACACCCCACCTCCCACCGTAACGGCTGCAAAAACAGATGAACCTGCCTTCAGGTTCACATGCCTTCAGGCATGTGAACCTGAAGGCATTTTCCTGCTGTCCAGCAGCAGAAGAAACTCTTCCTAGGGCCTACAGGCTCCATGCAGGCCATCAGTTGGACAGCCCTGTGTTAACCCATTTCTTCCTTGGAAGTGCAGTTTCAGGGCATTAGCAGTGCCCTCAATAGTAGTGCTAATAGCAGTGGCAGATTGTAATGTAGCCTTTGTGTTTTCAGCTTTTCACCCTGTCATTCTGTGAGTGGGCTTGAAGTGGCAATTTTAGTTTGAAGGTATCTGAAACTTATCTATGTCTCTCTTATCTATACAGTTGGTCCAATAAAAAAATATTGCCCACAAAATCATTTGCCTCTGGGTTTGAAGTGGTAATTTGGGTAAATCATAGCTTGCAAATCTAGGAGACTGTGCTTAAACCCAGTCCTATGTTCCTTTTTCCTATGATCTTCAAGCAGAAGGAAGAACGGAAGAGAGAAGACAAGAGATTCACACCTACACCAGGAAGAGACAGGTCTATATGACTGGAGTCCCCTCCTCAAAAAACCATGGACAGGTCTATCATCAGAGTAGATCCAGAGTATGTAAAAGTGTGCCATCTTTGCTCTGTCAGAAGCAAGGATACAAGATACAAACCTGAGGTGAAAAGAATCCTTCACATTGAAACAAGTGATATTGCACTATTCCTACTGGAACAGGGAGCAGCTGGGGAAGATGCTTAAGGTGGAGGCTCAGGTGATCTGTGGTAGAAATCTTCAAGCCCTTAAGGGGCAAATGTGTGACAAGGTAAAGGAGAGCAATGTATGAGCTGAGAATCGGTGCTCTGAAGAAGTTTTTGAGTTTGGGAGTATCAGACCACTGGTCAGAATTCATAGAAAAAGAGCTCATCTCAAAGAAGGGATTCTCCTGAAGTAAGAGCCTTCTTGGATTGAGGCTGGCATGACCAATCAGAGTAAATTTAAATTAAGAAAGGAAGGGAGACCTATTTAATTTCTACACCTGATTTTCGTACACAGAAAAATTTTAAATCTGGTAAATGATGATTCAGCAATGGGCATATTGAGCACAAGGATAGAAAGTGTTAAAACTGATGTTGATAGTAGTCAGAAAAATTATTACCTTCCTTGCCTAATCTGGATAGGAAATGGGTTGTCAAGACAAGAAACCCCTAAAAATCTAAAATTAAAACTAAAAGGAGGAGCATGAATAGCTGGTGGAAAATGTGAATTCAGATATTATAATAATAGAAACACAGGGAATAGCAATTATGACTGGAACATGGAAAGAAAAATAAAGATGGTGCAGTATTAACCTTAACAATTCAATAAATTAGAAAGATTATAAAGGGAAGGCATAGATCCAATGAAATATATTTGTATGAAAATATTTTTGGTGAAAGATGATAAATAGGCATTTATTGAAATAGAGGTGGGAGTCCGCCATATACCTACTTCCCCAGAAAGTCTTATTTGGCTACGACTAAAAAGCTCAGAGCTGATACTGGAGATTGTATCAATATGGCATACTTTAATGTTCCACATATACATTGGAGCACTTTAATAATAATGCTACAGCTTAATGATTCCTGAGCACTGTAACCAACACTTTTTTTCGCCAAATGCTCCCTAAAACAAGAGGCAATAAAACTGCAAACTTGGTGTTGGTAAGCAGTGTGGGTCTTATACAAGAGCTAGTCATAGGAAATAACCTTTTATCAAGTGATTAAAAAGTTGATTCAGTTTAAATTAAAGCAAAAGCTCTCTCATAATTATGGCCCTTGATTTCACAAGTGCAAGCTTTGATGTACTTTGGTAATGAAATCAACTAGTCTGATTTGCTCAGGGACTTGAATGTAAAGAAGGCCTGGAATTTCTTTAGGGTAAATGTAGCCAGAATTTGTATTCCAAGCAAAGGAGAGAAACTGCTATAGAAGTGTTCCAGACTTAAGTGAAGAAATAGAAATAGGGATTCATCAACAAGTCAGCTATGTTTGAGGTCATGAAGGGAGAAAATCTGGAAAAAGATTTTCTAAGTCACGCCGAGGTAGACTTAGCAAAATACATAGTATAAGGCTATTCAGCCATAAAAATAAAAGGAAAACAAGGAAAGAAGTGAGACCACTATGCAGTGACGACACTGTAGTAACTAGAGAAAATCTAGGTATGGTCCAAAAGCCAAATATATACTTAGTTTTTAATAAGGGCAATGATAGAGAGTAGAGTCAGCAACTTTTTGCAGCAAGGGGTTTAGCTTTAAGTGTGGGCCACTTCCACCTGACCTGTGCTGCTTCAGTGGTAATCACTGCTCCCCACCACAGTACCACTACCACCACTTCTCCCTGCCACTTGAGCAATCCCCATCGCCCTGCCAAAATATAGCAGAAGCCCCCCATTCTATGGGTCAGATACAATGGTTCTGTGGGCCAGATCCAGTTTATAGGCTCTAGATTGCCAGCCCCTGACACAGAGCATGGGGACAAAGGCAGGATGGCTAATAGGAGTGAGTTAGGGCTGTGCGAAGCTTTGGTCCCTGATTCGATTCAGCGGAGACTCGGTCCAATTCGGTGGCTGAATCTCTGAATCAAATCAGAGGACCCTTTAATCTCTCCAAATCAAGTCATAGTTTCATAGTTGGTAGGGTCAGAAGGGACCTGAGCAGATCATCAAGTCCGACCCCTTCCCATGGGCAGGAAAGAATGCTGGGGTTAAACAACCCCAGCAAGGTGATTATCTAACCTCCTTTCAAAGACCCCCAGGGTAGGGGCGAACACCACTTCCCTTGTGTGCGGGCCGGGAGTGATCCGGGCCCTTTTTCGCGCCGCGCGGGCTGTGGCCAGCAGCCCGGGCACGCTGGGTCGGAGAAAACAGGCAACACGCTAGAATTAGGCACGGACGCTTAATGGTTGATTCAAGATTGTTTACTTACACTGAAGATGGTTGCGGTGTAGGCTGGACAGTTTCCCAGGCACAGCTCCGCTTAAATCCTCGTTTGAGGACTCAGACAATATTCAGATCACTCCCACGGAGTTGTCGAGGCTCCGTGGATCCTTTTGCGCGCAGGGAGAGGGATACGTCGAGGATTGCGAACGGCAACGGGGAGAGGCTAGAGGCTGATCAGACCCCTGTTGCCTGCTTGAAATGCACTGGGT
>NW_005842237.1:1357675-1412562 GCF_000455745.1 Alligator sinensis
CCTTGGAAGTTGGTTCCAGATCCTAGCCACCCTGACTGTGAAGTAGTGCCTCCTGATGTCCAGCCTGAACCTACTCTCAAGCAATTTATGGCCGTTATTCCTCGTTACTCCTGGTAGTGCTCAGGGGAACAGGGTCACTCCCATTCCCCGCTGGTCCCCCCTGGTAAGTCTATAGATGGCCACCAGATCCCCCTCTCAGCCTTCTCTTGTGGAGGCTGAACAGGTTCAAGTCCCATAGCCTCTCCTTGTAGTGTCTGCCCTGCTGCCCCCAGATCATGCGAATAGCCCTCCTCTGGACCCTCTCGATGCTGGCCACATCCCTCCTGAAGTGCGGCACCCAGAACTGAACACAGTATTCCAACTGTGGCCTGACCAATGTTGCATAGAGGGAGAAGATCACCTCCTTGGACCTGCTCGTGATGCATATGTGGCATGACAAGGTGCAGTTAGCCTTCCTGACCGCATTCTCACATTAGTGGCCCACGTTCATCTTGGAATCGATAATGACTCCAAGATCCTTTTCTGCCTCTGTGCTGATGAGAAGAGAGTTCCCCAGCCTGTAGGTGTGCTGCTGGGTCTTCCTCCCCAGGTGCAATACTTGTCAGTATTGAAACCCATCCTATTCTCATCCGCCCACCCCTGTAACCTCTCCAGATCTAGTTGTAGCCTGTCCCTGGACCCCCTTGTCCAAGTCGCTGATGAAGATGTTGAACAGTGCAGGCCCGAGGACTGAGCCCTGGGGGACCCCACTGCCCACATCCCTCCAGGTCAAAAAAGACCTGTCCACCACCACTGTCTGGGTGCAGCCCTCCAGCCAATTTGCAACCCATCTGACCATGTGGGCATCGACGCCACAGTCGCCTAATTTCTTAATGAGAATGGGGTGAGAGACGGTATCAAAGGCCTTCCTAAAGTCTAGAAAGACTACGTCCACTGCGACACCTGCATCCAAGGATTTTGTGACTCGGTCATAGAAGGCCACCCCATTGGTCTGACAGGACCTGCCTCAAATAAACCCATGTTGGTTGCCCATAAGCATGATCTCCCCTGCTGGCCCCTTGCAGATGCGCTCCTGGATAATTTTCTCAAAGAGCTTCCCTAGAACCGAGGTAAGATTAACAGGCTTGTAGTTTCCTGGGTCCGCCTTCCTCCCTTTCTTGAAAATGGGAACCACATTGGCCCTTTTCCAGTCCTCTGGCACCTCGCCAGAGCACCACGAGTGCTTGTAAAGCTGTGCCAGGGGTCCTGCGATGACCTCTGCCAATTCCCTCGGCACTCTGGGGTGGAGATCATCAGGACCTGTTGATTTGAACACAACTGGTCCCACCAGAAGTTCCCTGACTACGTCCTCACTGACCCTGGGCCTGGCTGCGCCTCCTCTAGGTCCGTCTGGGAACCCAGTGGGGGGGATGTCCCAGTCCCTGCTCATAAAAATGGAGGCAAAGAATTTGTTAAAGAGGTTAGCTTTGTCATCTGGTGTGACCGCCAGATTTCCAAGCATGTCCTGCAGAGGCCTCACATTACCCGGTACCTTCTTTTTACCCTCTACGTATTTAAAAAAAGGACTTCTTGTTAACTTTGATCTGGGTTGCTAGTCCCAGTTCTGTCTCTGCCTTAGCCTGCCTAACAGCCCCCCTACAATCTCGAGCAATGGAGGTATAATCCTCCTTGGTGATGGCTCCTCCCTTCCATTGGGTGTACGCCTCCTTCTTAGCTTTGAGACATTCCTGTCAGACCCAGAAGTGGACCAGAAGTACTTCCAGCCCACTTCCGTGTTCACTGCCAAACACGTGGAGGGCCCCCCCATAGTCCTGTGGGATGCTCCATGTGCCCCAGCATCACAGTGTTCACAAGCCATGCCTGCTACCTCAAGGTATGTAGAAAAAAATTTTAAAGCTGTGTCTATGGCTGAATTTCTGATTCTCCAAATCAGCATCGAATCTTCACATTCGGATTCAGCCAAATCAAATCAGGGACAGTGATCCGAATCAACGAATTGAATCACTGACCCTGATTTGGGCCAAATCTGAATCCGAATTGAATAGGGCCTGCTTCGCACACCCCTAGAATGACTATGTAAGTGAAAGTTATGACAACTGAGATGGAAGCATAAAACAAAACACTTAATGTACTCGGGTCAGAAGGACTCAATAATCTCTATACCAAAGTTCTGAAAAAACTGGTACATAAAATCATAGGTCCAGTAGCAAGCATCTTTAACAAATCCAATAAATAGTTGTTGGTCTATGTAACAGGAGAAACCTAAATGTCATGCTTATATTTCAGAAAGTGAAAAAAATGGTCTTGTCAGCTGCAAGACCATTAATCTCACCTCGATAAGATGTGGTACTTTTTTTTTTTTTTTGAAGAAAATAATTACTAAAGACATGCAGGTAATTAAAAAGACTAGCACTGAAAGGGGAAACACCACAGGAAGTGGATTAATACAGAGTTTTTCAACGATTGTGAATGAGACTGAACTTATTTAATATTTACATTGGCAGAAGAATTTAAGAGTAATATAATGTAATGAACTTGCTGATTCAGGGCATTCAGGGTATTCCAAAGAGAAGAACAAAAAAAGTTATAGAATCATAGAAAATTAAGGTTGGAAAGGACCTCAGGAGGTTTCAATCCCTAAATAGTGAAGCTGCTCAAGCTTACATAAAATCATACTGGTAAGTACTTCAGGTCCATGAAATTAGCTCTCCGGGCCCAATTCTGCATCCCTTTGCCTCTTTAAAAATGGTAACAGCTAGAAGTAGTCTTTCTCTTCAAAAACCTAGCCTCAGACCTTCAAAAGGCATTCTCAGTCTTCAAGATGATGACTCTGCATGGCAACCATATTCATCTAAAACAATGGCTGTCAATCTCAGGAGTAGGACTATGCATGAGACCAAGATTTCTTGGTACAGGTCCAGGGCTGTGGGACCTGCTCATGGAGCTTATTAGAATCATTATGAACTTCAGTTTCTGCAGATCAAAATATAAAACAGTCCTTTGGCCTAGCCTTCACACAACAAGACACAAAGAAGAATTCAAAGCAAGTAAAGTAAACTTCTGCATCGACCTTGAGACCCGTGAAGAGAGAAAACAATGGATGCTTTGCAAAGACTTCTAGAATTTTTAAGGCACTTGGATACAACAGTAAAAAGTGTAGTACAAGTTCAAAGCTAGATTGCATTAGATAGCTATTTTTCAGAGTCTCACTCTTCAAACATCACTATTATAGCATCGGTCACATTCAGTTCATATTTTAGAGGTTTTTTCTCTGCAAAAATAAAGGCATTCATACATGTGCTCTGATACTGGGGGGAAGGAACAACTTTAATTAGAGCGGCTCTGAGAGTCACTTTATTAAAACACCTGGAACATCTCATGTATCAGCATCCTTGCACTTAAAAATGACAGCAGGGTCACTTTAACTAAAGCTAGTTTGACAAGCTTTAAAGCACCCCTGCCGCCATTTTTACACGTAGGGATGCTGGTCCATGAGATGCTGGTGTCTGCTGGAGCACAGTAATTACCATGCTTCAGCAGACTCAGTTAATTGAGCCTGCTCTGACACACTGTAATTAGAATGCATTGGAGCAGCCTCAGTGCTCATTTGTAGGTGCCTTAAGGGCTTGAATATTTTAATATATATAATCTTACATTTTGATTAAACTGCTGAGGATGAAGAAGGAAAACTTCAGGGACCTTTCAAAGCTTTGGGTTGAGCTGGACATCTAAAATGTAAGAATCTTTATTCAAACCATGTCCAACCAACCAAGATTTGGAACTTCAATCACTACATTATTTTCTTCTAGTGGAATTAACATACCTTCTGTTATTCTCCCCTTCTCTACCACAAAAACAAGCATTATTCAAACTTTGTTACATTTCTCTTGCTATGCTTACACTTCATGGGTGCATTGCAAACATGACATCTCGCCAGGTTACAGATTAAAATGATGATTGGGAAAAGAGCTCAGAGGCATAACCTTGAATATTTTTAGAACTTTATTGAAGAATTCTTATGTACATCACTTTCTCAGTGTGACTTTGCATATGAACTTCAAGCTGTGTTATGACTGAGCCTCAGAAAAAGGTGAAAAAATATCTGCTGACTGTTAACATTTGCTTGACTGACAACAGATGTTCATGACAGTTAATTTTTTTAAGTGTTTACCATCTCTTCTTTCAGTCTATCTTATAGAGAAGAAAGTTATAAATATTCTGATGGATTCATGATGGATCCAGCATTTCTCCATGTTCACGGAAGTGAATCCTCAACATACATTTTCCCAATGTGATATTAATGTAACAGTGGGTTCACACATAATTATTATAGTGCCAGGAATAATCAAAGGAAGCATCATTCAAGTCAGTGCTTTCTAACTTTACCCCTCCATTGTCTACATAGGAGTAAGGACTGCAGTCTCCAACAACAAACAAGAAAGTGATTTGTTGTTGTAGCAGGCGCCGGTCCCAGGACTGGCCATGATGCTCACTCTGCCCTCCTGGCTCCTATCTTCACCTTGCTCCTGAGTCAGTTGAGACCGCCACCACCCCCGGTCTCAATCCATAAACCACAAGACCCTACCTCAGCCCTAAGGTTGCCTTCTCTTAACCCCTAGGGGTGCAGACTCTCCCTCTGACTGCTGCTTGCTCAGGAGTTCCTTCCATGTCAACAGCCAAGGTAAGCCTGCCTGTCCCAGCTCTGGCCCTGGGCTTATCTCCTGGTTAAGCCCTGTCCCTTTCTGGTCAGGTGCTCCCTGCCAGCTGACTCGGCTCTTTCCAGAGCCTTTTCCTTTCTCAAAGTAACAGGTGCACCCGGCACCTGTTGCAGTGGTTCTCAGACTCTAAAGGACACAGCAGCTCCACTGAGAGTGATCTTCCTATTTACATCCCATCAGAAACCCTTGCACCTATGGTTGAAGTCTTTTGAGATCTCAAGTTAGGAAACAGCAGCTATTTATAATTCCCAAAACTTCAGCAGTATCTGGTGGCAGACAGCCAGTCCTAAAAGCATCATTGACAATAGGGAGTTTCTGAAACCTGAACTTCAGTTCTACAAGAGCCAATTTAGACTTTTGATGCTACCTCCTATTAGTGGCAGACACACTGAGGTTCAGAAGAGTCAGCCAAAAATATTCCCATGGTGCTAGGGAGTACCAAGTTGAGACATATTGCCCAGCATGGCATGTATCCACATGGCTCTCTGGAACCACTTCCAGTCCCCCCAGCACAAATTCTGAGTCTCCCTTTTGTCACATGCTTCCTGCCAAAAAAAAGCTAGGTGCCTTTCCACCACCAGAGGCAATGGAATCTGGGCTATAATTTCAACTCCAAAGTTAAGAAATAATTGGAGAGTAAACCTCTGGTACTCTGGGAGGCCAGTAAGTTTCCTCTTGGGTTTGGTAGCTGTGACCAATAAAGAGAGAGAGACCTCATAAGAATGGGTGTCCTGTCCAGTCAGAACAGTGCAGGTGAATATTTGTGGTACCACCATTCAAGTTATCAACTAATCACTAAATGACTGTAATTTAGAATTTACTCTGTATAGGTCTTGTATGTTCTTATTCCTTTTGAACTGGTGATTTTTTCAGAAATTCAAATGGACTAAAATGATTACCCACAACTCTCTCTGAAACAATGTCTTCCAGCTGTGAACTAAGGACATTTGGTTTTAATATTATTTAAAAAGCAAAACATACTATTACCATTAAAAATCCCACAAAGATGTATAAACATTGAGGCCACATCTGATCAATTGCACTACAGGCATTCTTGCTTTATGAGACCTGGCAGCAAATAACCCAAAGGAAAATAAATAATAAGTAGAAGCTAACCCCCAGAGTGGGGTTGTGCTGTTGGGGAGTGTATTGGACAGCTAGGAGAAGTCTATTGTCTTTGAAGAAAAGAGACTTGAAAGTGATTTTGTTCACTCTTTTTTTCCCTTTTTTTTTTTTTCTTTTCAGAAAATGGGGATTAGGGTCATTGCCCTCACTCTGCAATGGGCATAGAAGAACTGACACTTTCTCAGGGCTCTAGCTGGGATTTTTACTAAGTCATTTTTCTCAAAGTTTTATTAAAACCAAAAGAGTAGCATCTATATAGTTTCTCCAGGCAATGGTTGTATGAACAACTGCCAAGAGACATGAGGTAATTCTATATTCTACAAATACAGACAGTTGGTATGTTCCATGTGCTCTCTGCTAGAACATTTCCCATCACATACTGTAGTACCATAAGAGTGGAGTTTATAAGGGAAACATTTAGATTAATATGGGTTCAATCCTACTGTCATTTAATTCTTCCATTTCAATGAGAGGGGGAGAGGTTAGTCTGTAAATGTAAAAATATATTGCCTGATTGAAGAATAGACAGAATGGTGAGCAATAAAGGAGTAGGGGGAGAGGAAGGTGTTGAGGGGTAGCTATTTGTTCTTGTTTAGTGCTTTGGGATAAATATTTGTTTTGCAGCAGGTTACTGGAACATACAAAAACAAATTCTTACTGATACATCAAGTCCTTACTTGTTTTGCCTTAAACATCCTAGGAATGGTTTATTAAAAAACATCAGGAGAGAAGATAAGCAGTGGGTAGCTATGCTGTCAACACATAAGTCTTGGTTCATGCCGTGGCTGTGTTATCATTAAATAAGGACTCTTTTCTCATATTGTTATCAGTCAACCTCTGTAAACATCTCCTGCATGTGTATAACACATCAGCGTTCTCTTAGCACTTTCCAGTTTTAACGCTTCATTTAATTTCCCTAGAACCTTCAATTGTTGCTGAGGGAGACAGAAGTTGGGGGTGATTCTCCTTTCTGTTGCAATCCTTTTGTATATCTTTGCCAGTACAAAAAAGCCCAGTAATCACACATATGGCCAGCTGAGAATTGTCATGTTTAGATAAAAATGTGGAATAGATACAAAGGCATCTCTACCCTGATAATTCCTTGTCTACAAAGTCAAGGGGTCCAAGAAAGGGGACATAGACAGACTCTCACCCTTGGGGAGATGACCGTTAACTCTACATGTGAATGGGGAATTGCAACACCAAACCCTAAAGCTCTTTGTGTCATATGCACAGAAATTTCCTCGCCATTTGTAGACAATCATCCATTTTGGTTTGGGCTGATATTGAGTGCTACGGGGATGTTGTCCTTCCCCACCTCGCTCAGTAACTCTCCTGCCATGCTTTTGATGAGAGAAAAAAATTGGAATATTAATCCCGAGTGATCATCATCAGACCTTCTTGTCTGGACTGTTACATCTGCCCTCTGGCCTTAAACCCAGCTTCATCTAGCTGGCCCACTTTCTAATTCAGTCCTGACTGGGCTACAGAAGATGTCCCATCATAAAACAAAGAAGTAGAAAATGTATTTATTGCTCTTCTTTCAAAGGCTTATCCTTGTTAGCTGGAAGACAAAGCAACTTTTACCCCACCAAACCCCCTCATTTTATAAGGTAGTTCCAGGTCCCAGGCCCTTGAAAATATATTAGTCTGGTTTTTAGTATTTGTATCCCAACACTAACTAAGATGTGCCTACACTCTTATCTCAGTCCTCATCCACTTCCAAACACTAGTGGTAGGGACAGATGTTAAAAAACTCTGAACCTGCATTGATTCAATCTTTGCAGGGTAGTCTAACCTGGCTAGGCTAAATGAGTTTTGTAACCAGACAGACATCCCAGAAATGCAGACACATGCCTGCAGTGGCTCAGGCTAGAAGCTGGGGGGGCACTAGAGCAGCCCTCCCTGTCTTCCACAACATGGAGCTGAGTGGAGTGTGGCCAGGCTCAGACAGGAGTTCTGATTAGCCCAGCAGGGAATTGATAACAGTGTTTCTTACCCAATTAGGAAAACAACAGAGGGACATTACCAGCTACTTGTTGATTCTGCCTGTTGATTCAGCATGGATAGTAGCCAGCATGTGGTCTGCTAGCTAATACACAGATACCTCCTCAGCAAGGCAGAGAGAAGGGGGGAATTCCTGCTTAGCAGGGAGTGGTGAGGGGAGAGGGGAAGCAGCCCGCAGTCTCTGGAGCTGCAGCAAGGGAAAAGAGGGGAGGGGCCAGCCCTGCTGTGGAGCAGAGAGCCCCGCCCAGCCCAGAGAGTATGCCAAGATGCTGAGGGAGTCAGGTTTATCTTAAACCAGCAAAGGGTCTGGGACACACATTGCATAAACAGGTTTGAGCCAAATCAGTTACGTCTGATACTACATTCAACCAGGTTTATCTCAAACTGGTTTCACCATTTTCAAACTGGTTTATGTACCCTGAACATCCATTCTGTTACAGGTTTAAACCAGTTTCTGATCACTTAAACAGGTTTATGTATAATGTCTGTCCCTAGCCTAGGAACCTTACACAAGGTTTAGCCAACCCCTGCTCTTAAAGAGGACAGTCACTTTATTACCCCCTTGTAGGCCTTTACCTTGGTTATCAATTAACATAACTAATGAACAAGATTGTAAATGAGAGCTTACAAGGCTGTTGATGATAATACAGAATAAAACTGCCTATAGCTCTGATTCTGTATTCCACTGAAATCAGTGAGGAAAAAATACATTTATTTCAATGAGTTCTAGATCTAATTCTTTATCTCAGTGTCTCCTTCCTGATATATCAAAAGGGCACATGGTTTAATCAATACTTTGGGATTTTGATTAATTATAAAAAATAACTCAAACTAAACATAAATTCCAAGGTTGGCTGCCCTAGAATTCCTCCCTTAGGACCTAGCTATCCCAGACAATAACTTCCTCTCTAGAAAACTAATTTAATTTCCATTATACGTCTCATTTGCTGTCTGAAGAATTTGAGAACCTGCTAACAAGATGAGTAAAAACCTGAATATAGTTACCACTTTTGCATCTTTTTTTATATTGTTTTTGGTTTTCAATTATACTGTCCAGTCTGTATTAAAGCAAGGAGAACATATATATGTATATTTTTTTTCTTTGCAAAAATAATAGATAGAAGTGAAACAGAGTAACAATTTTAAATAGTCTGTTCACTCTTGCAAAATTGTCCTCATGCAATATGTCAGGAAGTCTCTCCCTAGATATGTGAGGATTTAATTTTACACTAATCCCATATTTTCTATCAAAACATTTTCTGGTGAGAGCTAGTTTTTAACAGGATCTGAAAAAAAAAACCTATTTTCTTCCTGCTGTTTCAGCAGGTCTACAGTATAAAGAAGCATTTCTTATTGTAGTGCTTGGTTAAACTTCAAAAGACAGAAAATACATGAAAAAATGATTAAACTGTGACCTTAAATCATAACTGCAAAACCACAATATGAGTCAGGTTTGCATAACTGTGGACTAAAACTTTTTTTTTAGATCTGATGGGTGGGTGGATACATAGATACCCCTATTTCTGAGGAAACAACTTAGGACAAACAGGGTAATTCACAGAAGAGTAAAAATAACAAAACAACTTTGACATCTTGTGGCAGCAATCCATTGTTGTTTGCACTAGAGCATATTCTCCAATAGTCTTGATGTCACTAAAAACATTTACAGTTGGCTGAGCATTCTGATCTCAGAAATGGTGCAAACTCTCACCAGTAGCTTCTTTCTCATCAATCTGAAGGTGCTTCAGCTGCACGCAGGGGAGAAGCCACACTTGGCCACCAGGATACACCATCAGGGTCACCACTACCCACGGCCCTGCAGATGTGCCAGCTCCACAGGAAAGTAACCCAGAACCAGACCCTCCTTCTAGACCAATGGCCTCAGAGGACCAGCTGGTGGATGCGCAGGCATGGCAGGTGGAGAACATTGCCCACCAGGACAGGTGGGGGGCAGAGGACCTCACTTACCAGCACAGGTGGCAGGCAGAGGATGTCACCTGTGAGGATGTGCAGGATGGGTGCAAGGAGGCATGGGACTGAAGTGAGGAGGCACATGACCAGACAGACTGGGAGTTTAGGGCATATCTCCTGGCCCTAGAGGAATAACACATGGAGGCCCTACAGCAGCAGGCTGCGCTCATGGCCAGGGCAATGGAGGCCATGGAGGAAGATCATTAG
Source organism: Alligator sinensis (assembly GCF_000455745.1). Taxonomy (NCBI): domain Eukaryota; kingdom Metazoa; phylum Chordata; order Crocodylia; family Alligatoridae; genus Alligator; species Alligator sinensis. Next base: position 1,367,704 of record NW_005842237.1, read on the forward strand.
GTGCTGGACACCATCCTGGCCCTGGGATTCACCTTCATGCCACGCACTGCCTTGCCTCCAACCATAGCCCCTGCTGGCCTCTAGCAACTGCCTGCTGCCACCAGGGTTACCATGCATCCCGGTTTTCCTGGACATGCCTTTTTTTGGGTCCCCCCATCTCTGTCAGGGTGTTTTTAAAAATATCAGCAAATGTCCAGAATTTTGCTCAGCTTCTGCTTTCCTGGCATTTCCCAGCTTGCTGTAGCAAGGAGCTGCTTGAGGCTGGGGGGGAGGGAGATTCTGATTGGAGACATGGGCATCACATGCATTTGTGCACAGCCCTGGCAGCAGCAGGTAGGTAAGTCTGTGGGGGGCGGGGGTAGGAGGGCCAGAGCTGGGCACTGTCAGGGGTGTCCACATGTGTGCATGCTATAAAGAAGCTTTCTCCACCTCTTCAGAGACTATGAAGGAAAACCCGGAAAACTTATCAGACCCACAAGAAATAGCACATATGCCAGGAATGCTGCCACTGCCAGAACACCACTTTATTAGCCACCAGTCCTTCCAGACTGGCATTCCCCACAGCCAATGCACTATTTCCAATGGAGTACCCACGCCAGAAGGGGAAGAATGTGGACCAGACAAGCAGGCAGGGTTCCCTAGCCTAGCCTGAAACCCCAGCTGTGAGAGCCCCAAGGACAGGGAGAGAACTGAATTTCAGTCCCAGAATTCAGAGTTCTGACTATGGAGGACACTCTTGTCAGCATTCTCTGACAGCTGCTACAAGAGCGTTGAGAAGAATGAAGCAGCCCCAAGCCGCTCAGCATGAAAGAAGTTTGTTTCTTTTTATCCTTCTACATTTGAGTTGATATTATATAACGGAGAGAACTACGACTGACTGATTTGGGACATTATCGAGGAAGGGGAAAGAACCCTGAGCAGTATAAATAAGATTGGACTGCTGGGAAGGCAAGGACATTCTCTGCCTTTGGTTATTTCTTTTTCTTTTTTCTTTTTCCTTTGATTTAAGTTGTTCCTACCTGTGAGGCTGTGTCCAGACAAGGATTGAACTCAGACTTGAGGAAAGGACCTATTCCAGTGATAAAGAAAGTACATAGTGCCCTGGGACTTTAGGAGTTCCAAATACTTACCTGGGGTATGCTGTTCTTTGGTTGCCACAGTTTCCTTTTGTTTTAGTTGTGACCAGATATTTCTCTGAGTCCACTCTGTCTTCTTCATCTGGAACTGATGCTGAAGGGATTCTAAGCCTAAAAGAAAAAAAAACAGAAAAGAGGTTAGAACATCCATCAGACAACTGATAGACTTCTTGCGATATCTTAACATCTGGTGTGTTTGGCTGGGGTATAAGGGGAGGTTGGAGCCCCAAGGAGGAGCATGTCTAATGTCCTTGAAGTGAACTCAAAGCAAGGAGAACACTTCCAGATACTTATTGATTACACCATAGATTTCATAGACATTAGGGCTGGAAGGGACCTCGAAGATCAAGTCCAGCCCCCTGCCCCAGGGGCAGGAAGAAAGCTAGGGTCAAAGGATCCCAGCAAGATAAGCATCCAAGTGTTTCTTGAATGAGTCCAGAGTAGGTGCCTGCACCACTTCTAGAAGGAGTCTATTCCAGGTCTTGGGGGCTCAGACAGTAAAGAAATTTTTTCTTATGTCCAGCCTAAAACGGTCTTGGAGGAGTTTATGACCATTGGTCCTTGTTTTTCCTTGGGGCGCTCTGGTGAACAGACATGCTCCCAGATCCTGATGTACAGCCCTTATGTACTTATAAGCAGCCACCAGGTCCCCCCTGAGCCTGCGCTTTTCCAGGCTGAAGAGTCCCATGGCTCTCAGCCTCTCTTCATAAGGCCTATTCCCTTGCCCTCTGATCATGCGTGTGGCTGTCCTCTGGAATCTCTCAAGCTTCTCGACATCCTTCTTGAATTGTGGAGCCCAGAATTGGATGCAGTACTCTGGCTGCGGCCTCACCAAGGCCGAGTACAGCAGGAGGATGACATCCTGAGATGTACTTGAGAAGCATCTATGGATGCAGCCAGAGTTTTGTTTGCTCTACCAGCTGCGACATCACATTGGTGGCTCATGTTCATCTTGTGGTCAATCATGACCCCCCACTCTCTTTCAGCAGTGGTGCTAGCAAGCGTAGCACTGCTGAGCCTATAAGTACACTGCAGGTTTTTTTTTCCCTGAGGTGGAGTATCTTACATTTATCAGTATTGAATGTCATCAGGTTTGTATCCACCCCCTTTCTAAGTTTATCCAAGTCAGCCTGGATCATTAGCCTGTCCTCAGGTGTGAACACTATACGCCAAAGCTTAGCACCATCGGCAAACTTAGCCAGTGTGCTTCTGACACCAGTGTCCACATTGTTGATAAAGATGTTAAAGAGAACCGGTCCAAGGACAGAGCCTTGGGGGACACCACTGGTCATGGAGCACCATAATGATTCACTGCCATCTACCACTACTCTCTGGGTCCAACCTCAGAGCCAATTTCCCAGGCATCAGACTGTGGCATAGCTGAGGCCACAGTTGGCCAATTTTTCCATGAGAAGGTCATGGGACACCCGATCAAAGGCTGTTTTAAAGTCCAGATATATATTGTCAATCTCTTCTCCCTTGTACAGGTGATATGTCACCTGGTCATAGAAGGAGATGAGATTGGTCAGGCAAAACCTACCCATGGCAAACCCATGCTAGCTGTCCCTCAGGCTGTTGTCCTCAGCCAGCTTATCCAGAAGGGTCTCCTTGATAATTTTCTCCAGAATCTTACCAGGGATTGAGGTCAAGCTGATTGGCCTGTAATTCCCGGCATCTACTTTCTGCCCTTTCTTGAAAATGGGTACCATGTTGGCCTTCTTCCAATCTTCTGGTACTTCACCTGAGTGCCACGAGTTTTCAAATATTTTTGCCAATGGCTGGGCTATGACACCTGCCAGCTCCTTGAGTTCTCTAGGGTATGGACAGCAGGGCTGGCAGGGGGCAGGAGGTTGTGAGTCAGGAGTGAGGGGCACTGGCAGGGCTGCAGAGGCAGGGGCTGCAGATCAGGAGTGAGGGGCACTGGCAAGGCTGTGGGGCTGTGGCTTGGGAGTGAGGGGCAGGGCATGGGCATATCATTGCTCCCCCCAGGTGGTCTCTTTTTTGAAACTGGAAATATGGTAACCCTAGTGGAGGGGCTCTGTTGTTGGAGAGGGAGTGGAGAAGGCAGGGTTGTTTGTGTGAGGGCAGTAAAGTGTTTTTCTAATAACTGTCTTCAGTGAACATGGTGCTGGGGGTGGGTGGTGGGAAAGAAATCCATGGGCAGCTGTCCAGGCAGGCTACAGAGGCGAGTGCAGGTGGAGGTGGTCAGCCAGTGTTTCTCACATCCAGTGTCCTGGTCTCCACTGGTGGGTGTGCAGTCCTAATTGTAGACATGTAGACGTGTCCCCTGTCTCCAAAACTAAACCACTTAAAGAAACAGTTCCAATATCACCTCTTCTTTCTGATGACTGGAACTCATGCTAAGCTGGTGCCTACTTACAAAAGTTAAAATAGAAAATAATGATGCTAACTGTATATTGCAAGAAGATGCAAGTTCATGACTAGGCCATCTGAGAAGAAATAATGAAGTATCCCTTCCTGCTTATCTTACTATATTCATGATTTCAGGCAGGCTTCTAGCTATATGATATATAACTATGTGAAATGTCTCTCCTTGATTAATTAGTCCGGTAAATATTTCTTTTGCAATTAACTCGTGTTTATTTGCAGGAAGAGACATTCCCCATATGGAACAGGTGTCTCCTCCTGATTTACTTTTGTTTTGCTCTTTCCTCCTGATTTACCTTGTTTTGCCTAGGTGGTTCCCTTGATCTTCCAAGGACACTTGGGTTTTTCTTAGCTGTTGATCAGTTTCTTGATACGTTCCAAACTTAGTAGAAATGGATAGCCTCTTGTCACTGAGGAAGGTAATTCATTCAAATTGGAACTTTCTGATAACCAATAATGAGCAGTTTGGTTAACAGGATTTTCCTGTCAGTTACTGCTTGGGATTCTCTCTTCATTTATACAACTAAAAGAATGCTTTGAAGATGTTGGACTAAGTGTATAAGAAAGAAGTGAAACAGCTAACAGGACATGCTTCAAGAATAAGAAATCTCTCTGACACCAACTACTGCTGCTCCCAAGTTACTCAAGAAGCTGAAGAGAAACAAACTGCCTTTTCATCGCCTGTTTGGTGAGAAATCATTACCTTATAGCTAATTACTGGACTTTGGTTTGGGCTCATTTGACTTTGAATACTTGTAGTAAATAAGCTGAAATCCCTTACAACAGTCTGGAATCCTAGGTTTTTATTTGGTAACACCTTCCCAGCCAAAATTTAGCAATAACAATATTTAACAACCATGATCTTTATAAAATACATTTCCAAATACTTATTAACTGAACTTATTAATAATACTCAATTAAGCTCTGAGGTTCTTTGCTCTGTTAGGACTTGACCATGGGTGACTGGTGCCTCCTGAGTTGGGGGGACAAGTCAGCAACTGGGGAGGGGGGGTCCCACCATACAGCTGATCGCGCTGACCCAGGGGGAGGGGTCCACTGGCACTTATGGGTCAGCGCGATCGGCCATGGGGAGACCATGGGGATCGCTTCTCCTGGCACCCCCCACTCCCCAGCCAGTGCTCTCAGGGGCAGTACCAGCACTTTCAGGGGGTGCACATGCACCCCCGTGCACCTCCTATGCATCGCTACTTGACTTGATAATCTTGTATAAATTATCATTACTGATGTCGTCAGGAAGCAATTTGTCTTGGCAGCATTATGTCCTGGGATCCTATTGTCTGAAATCTGTTCTGCCTGCAGTTGCCTAAGTAGAACCTATTCTGGCAAACTAGCAAGCCAGTGCTTTTTATTGCAGTCTGTTTTGGCAGGGGGAGAAAGTGTTGAGTATTCATTGTCAGTATACATTCATTAGGGATATGGAGAAAGTGTTGCCTATTCATTGTCAGTATACATTCATTAGGGATAACAAGACCATGGGGCAAGCTCATGCAACACCTCTGCTGTCTGTGACTATTGATTCCATCATAGATTTATACTGTGCCATTTTCATAAAATGGTGACATTCTGTTTAGCCTTAAATATCCCCCAATTTTCTCTGCAGTCAGCTTCTAACACAGATCCTAGTACTATTTTCCGTTAAACAAAATATCTGCACGGAACAAACCATGTTTTGTCACCCTGTAATTTAGCACTGCTAAATATAGAACAGAGATTGAATCCACCTCCTTTTTCAATATTTTCTTTGTTATTTTTGTCTTTTTTAACCACCATATTATACTGACAGGAATGCGGATTTGTGGTTACAGGCTAAATCCTCTTAACCATTCACGCAGGCCTGAGGGAATGGAAACCTCCCAACTTATAGTCCAATAGCTATAGCATTTGCCTAAAGAGTGAAAAACCTAGATTCTAGGTGCCCATTCCCTGGGTGTCTTTTGCTTCCCAACAAGGTGATTTAGTTATCAGGCTACTGGCTAAAGCACACTCCACCCATTTTATAGAAGGTGGCAACTTAGAAAGAAAAATGAGTGGGGCAAGTGAAGTAGCCGAGAGAGTAGCTCAGTGAGATGGATGGTATCCTGAAAAGGAGGGCCTGACTTCTACCCTGGGTCCCTATTCCCTATAGGACACAATCATCTCAATGCTGTTTATCCATTGAATATTAAATGCAAGGTGCAGTGGCTAGTTTCTAAGGAAAGAACAGGAGGGAGGCCTGGGCAGTCCCTAGCATGTGGGAGCACTTTTCTGGAAAACAGTAGACAGGTGTCCTGTGGCCTGAGCATGTACTTTACCACTATACTACTGGTCTAGAAAGGCTGTATGCTTCTACCCAACACCAACTAGTCATGGTGACTAAAGTTGAGGACTTGCATGCATGTCTAGGTGATTCTGTTCCCCTCAGGCAGCTGCACAAACAGAGCATAGCCTATGGCGCTCACTCACTAGGGAAGCATGGAGTGTGAGCATAGGCATGCAGAAGCCCAAGCTACAAGTAAGTGCCAAAAACTGAAGTTACACAACTGTGTAAGTGCCACTGAGGTATGCAAAGAGGAAATAGGATTTGGTATTACTTGTCTGAACCAAAAAGATCACAGCAGACTGCTTAAACTTCATCTTATTGTCAGATGGTGCCATGAAAGGTATAGCATGTCTAGGAAAATAGATTTGATATGCTCAGTCACCTGTTTAGTTGCACTATATCCTGGTATGACTATCTCAGGGAAGAGAGAATTATAATCTAGATTATTTTTTCAAGTCAACACAAACCTACTTGTCTGTAAAGGACAGTTTTTCTTACCTTTTCACTTCATAGTTTCATAGTAGCTAGGGTCAGGAGGGACCTGAACAGATCATCTAGCCTGATCCCCTGCCACAGGCAGGAATGAATGCTAGGTTCACAAGACCCCAGACAGGTGATCATCCAACCTCCTCTTGAATATCCAAGGTAGGGACGAGGACCACTTCCCTGGGAAGTTGGTTCCAGATTTTGGCCACCCTAACTGTAAAATCTTGTCTTCTGATCTCCAACCCAAACCTATTCTCCATCAGTTTACGACCATTGTTCCTTGTCACCCCAGGTGGTGCTGGGGAGAAAAGAGCTCTTCCTATTTGCTGTTGATCCCCCCTGATGAGTTTGTAGGCAGCCACCAGGTCCCCCCTCAGCCTCCTCTTGCTGAGGCTGAACAGGTTCAGGTCCTTCAGTCTCTCCTCGTAGGGCCTGTCCTGCTGCACTCTCACCAAACGGGTGGTCCTCCTCTGAACCCTTTCCAGGCTGGCCACATCCCTTTTGAAGTGCAGCACCCAGTACTGAATACAGTACTCCAATTGCGACCTGACCAATGTTGCACAGAAGGGAAGTATCACCTCTCTGGACCGGCTTGAGATGCACCTTTGGATGCATGACAAGGTATGGCTGGCCTTGCTGGCTGCAGTCTGGCATTGGCGGCTCATGTTCATCTTGGAATCAATAATGACTCCGAGATCCCTTTCCGCCTCTGTGCTTTCAAGAGGGGAACTCCCCAGCCTGTATGTATGCTGTGGATTCCTTCTCCCAAGGTGCAGCACCCTGCATTTGTCTACGTTGAACCCCATCCTATTCTCATCTGCCCACTTTTGTAGTCTGTCTAAATCTAGTTGCAGCCTCTCTCTCTCTTCAAGTGTGTCCACCTCGCCCCACATCTTAGTGTCATCAGCAAACTTGTACAGCGTGCTTTCCACCTCCTCATCCAAGTCGCTGATGAAGATGTTAAACAGTGTGGGCCCGAGGACCGAGCCCTGGGGTACCCCCACTGCTCACATCTCACTAGGTTGACTTGCATTTTTGACATGTGAGAAGTCTAACTGTTACTGGGCCTTTGAGTCTAATATAAAATCTCTCTAGCTCTTATCTTAGCTTTTTCAACCTCCAAATAACCTTCATGTATCCCTTTACACACATTTCTCCCTGACACCCTGGGGATCACCAACCCGATGTCTTTAAACAAAATCCCAGGTAAGACTGAGGGGTCTGCCCTGAATTGGAGATGTTTTTAGGGACTATGCTATCCAAAACAATGTGTCTTAATAACCCTAATCACTTTCTGCAGGCTCTCATTCTATTGTTCTGACAATCACAGTTCATAATTAGCCTGTGACTAAACAGGCTTTTCTTTCCTAAAGAAATTGTCACAATCAGTGCGGAGCTTTCAGCTTGTCTCTCTTTTACTTTTGTCAAATGCTTTAGAGCATAAGGAATAATGAGAATATATGGTTTGTGGTCTATTTCAGCAAGCACCAACCTTTCATGAATATAAAGGCATGATTTTTCTTATATCTATAGGCTAAGGTCAATGTTTCATTTTGTATACAAGTGTACTGACTTACTGGTTTTGCAGTTTTGCTACTGTAAGCCATTGGTTTCTAGTTTTGATCACTGTTCTTACAGGATTGAACCAGTACCCTCTTTGGAGGCATTTGTGCATCACTTTTGTTCTTACTGTCACTGATTTTTGGTATTGAGGTAGCTTTAATTAACTCTTTTGGGTTTTTTTAAGTCTTTATGAAGGTTTGCATCCCATATCATTTGGGCATCTTTGCATAGAAGAAATCTTAGGATGCTGGTTTGAGTAGCACATTTCCAAGACTGCTATTTCTGTTGCAAGGAGTTTACACTTTTATGTGGTTAGCTTTAGAACAGCAGTTCTCTGTCTTTCAAGAACTAACTGAACCTTGTCATACCTTTCTCTTGTTCTTCTTAATGAGTTTACTTGGGTGCCAGAAGCAGTAGACCTGTGATAGGTAACACAAGGCTCCAGGTGAATTAATGTCCATGCTCAAAGTACATGGCACTGCAGCTATACTACTTCCGATACATGTATAGATGCTTGTTTAGCAGTCTTTTCTTCTACTCCAGGTATTGGTTTTATTTTTTTTAATCCTGATCACATACATCGTTCAGGGATAATTCTAGGTCCAATATGCTTGAAAGATGCTCTTAATCTCTATTCAGAGATTGGTTCTAATTTGAGTACAGAACATATCATGGGTTTCTGCAGCCATTCTCTAGACTTCATGTCCAAAATGAGTCACTTAAAATAACATTCACAACACAACAACTATTATAATGTGGTGGCAAAGGTGTTTCTAGTGAAAACTCCTGTTTTTAGTGTTTGTAACTTAGTGCTTTTAGGGCTAAAATTTTCCAACACTGGAAAAGTTACCTGCCTGAAGTTCCAGGTATTTTAATTTTAGCAAAAGTATTTTACTTTTTTTGAAGTGTGAGAGAGAGAGAGAAGCACAATTAAAAAAAAAAATCTTACAATCTGCAATTGAACAGGCCTGACAGCCACAGCTGAAGGTAGAATGTTTACATTTGGCCACTTGAATGGCCTTCTTAAGAAAAGTGTCCTTGAATTTTCCCGTAAGTACTGACATCTGATTAGAGAAAGAGAATGACATTTTGGTCAATTCTGAGTATAATAAGTATGGAATTTTTGGTCCATTTGGAGTGCTGCTTGTCTTGTTATCTCGGCTGCGCTGTGAAAAATTAACTAAAAATGCACAGTGAATGGGTCACAGGAGCAAAGTCAATAAACCTAATTTTTTTTCTTTTATTTTGTATTCCCAGGGCTCTGTTCTACAAACACATTGGATTCCTAACTGCCTGACACAGGATGGTATCACTCTGTGTGTTAATGCTTATTGATTAACTTTGCTAGGATATGTGCTGCCAGCTATAACAAATAGGAACATTTTAAGTGAAATTGATCACATTGGGCCTAAAAGTTAAAATATGCATTTTTATGGAAAGCCTTCATGCAACAAACAATCTGATTTAAAACTTTTCTGTTTTAAAGTCAATGTCCCTAGAGAAGGGATTATTTCACATGAATTTTAGGCAGTCATTGTCTATCACTGCACATATTGAATTGTTTTATGAATATAATTGGTTCAAGCAAATTAAGGACACACTGAAAACTTGTTCATACTGTCTGACCCCTTTCTGCAATGTCTAAATTTCAGTATGATCTTCTCAGCCTGGCCCAAACTTCTATATTAAAGGAAGGGAGGAAAAATTCTTCATTTCTGCTAAAAGGAAAAAACAGCTATATAATAATGAATGAAGGTTTCTTTTTTCATAGGAAAAGTGAAGGTTTCCATTTTGTTTTTTCTTTAGGAACATTATTTCATGCCTATCACCAGGACATAGGCAGTTGGGGCTTGACCCTAGCACAGTGATTTTCAACCAAGGTACCACAAGATCATTTTAAGGGTACTACAGGATGTTGTGTAATATTAGTACTGTTAAGTGTGCAAACACCTATACATGATTCACAGAATAAACCCAGGCATTTCAGATAGAAATCCATAGTATCAAAAAATATTCTCACCTGCTGTGATCTTCTTGAGCTTTTGCAACTGAATAATTGCTCCATTATTTTCTGTAGTAAAAAAAATAGTTGCATTCATTTTTAAAATGGGGTCCTACTAAATTTAGAAAAGTTATGGAGTTGTACCTGGGGTCTGTTGAAAAATCACCGCCTTAAGAGTATCACAACCTGGAGATCAGGAATAAGCAAAGTCAGGGGATTAGGAATAGACAGGTCAGGAAACAGAGTTGTATAAAAGGACTGGGATGTAGTCACTCTGGGTTGACTCCCCAAGCCAAGAGAGTGAGGGAAAGGGTCAGAAACAGAAGGTGGGTATTCAGACTGGAGGCCCCAACCAGGTGGCCCAGAGCATGCAGACATAGCTGTACCAGGCAACCATCAAGCTAAGCCAGGAGCCAAGTACTGGTAAGGCAGCCTGCTGCAGAGGCAAACACGCAAGAACCAGGAACAAAGATGAAGCCAGAAAGCCAATAAGCAGGACCCAGGAAATGAACCACAACGAACAGGAACTGGAACAGTAGGACCAGAATCTGGGGTTTACCAAACGATAATCAGCTGAAGACAAAGCCAGATATCAGCCCAGTTGCTGGGGATCAAAATAAGACATGGTGAGAGCAAACAGTCAGTCAAGACCAGGAGTTGTAAAGGTAATGAAAATAAAGCAGGAGGCTCCAAAATAGCAGTACCAACAATGCTATTACTGGGACAAGATCCTACAGCAAGTGGGAGGGTTTTGTAGCACTCCCATCAGGGGCTTGTGGTTCATGTTGGTCCACCCAGATCACATGATCCCCTACTGGGAACCTCATAAAAGTGCCAAGGCTTGGTTAGAGCTGGTGTTTGGTCTGCTGCCTTGTGTTATCATAGATGGGGCTTCCACTTGTGGGCACAGAACAGTCAGGTTCTGTCATGACCCAAAAGGCATGATTGTGTGTGTGCTTCGGCACCAGAATTATCCCCGCCAAGTTGCAGAGCATTGCACGGGAGTGTTTCCTGTTGCAGAGGAAACCCCGGGGCAGGGATGAGTTTCCCGCCTTTTCTGCAGCTTCTTTTGCAGAGTGCATTGCTCATGTTGCGAGAGGAATGCACAGTGCAAAAGAGTTCCCACCATTTGTATGCTAATTCGAGTCCCATTATTGGCCAGTTCTAAATTATTCACACGTGGCGGCTAGCGATTGGCCTGTTAGCCGTATAAGAGGCTTGAGCGGTTTCCGCCCAAGCCGAAGAGGACTCCACATCCATCTCGTGGGGACTCTGGGTACACGGCAGGGTAATAGAAACCCTGTGTGAGATCCAGAGGAGCTTGGCGGCCTGATCCACCGCCCACCTCTTCCCGTCTTCGAGCGTGACTTTTATAAGACGTATTTACGATTTCTATTTTGGTGGCTCATTCACCCAGAGCATCTGGAGCTCTGCACCGTGGAGCCTAGCAACCTCCACGAGACCGTCTGTGTTGTCTGTCTGTAACTGCAACTCAATCAAGTTTTCCAGCCTACACCACTGCCATCTCGGTGTAAGTAAACAATCTTTAAAACTACCGCTAAGCGTTTGTGCCTAATTCCAGCTCAACGGCCTTCCCTCTCCAACCTGGCGTGCCCGGGCTGCTGGCCACAGCCCGCGTGCAGCGCGGAAAAGGGCTCAGGTCGCTCCCGGCCTGCGCAGGTTCAAATCCCAGGCATGCTAACATATGAAGTAACCTGTACTTTGCAATATGTGGTACAGGATATAGTGGGCTGGTGCAATAGATAGTTTCTCAGTGAGGGGTGTTATATTATATTTTTATATCAGAAAGGATTTGATTGGGAAACATATGTGTAGAGAAATAAACCTGTATGTTGCATTGGTTTAGTTCTCTCCTTTTTAATGCTTAAACACTGATTATAGTGTCAGAACTGAGGCAAATCTTGCAGGTATGTGAAATCAAAAACTCAAACTATTGCAAAACCAAAGCAGAAACAAAACAAGAGTAATGACACCATAGAGAGAGAGAAAAAATCTCAGCATCTGATCGCATTCCTGTCATTAAGCAAATGGGCTAGAAAGAGGCTATGCTTAACAATTGGATGCCTTTTACATTCTTTACATCACAAAAAATATTAAATTGTCAAAGACCCAGATATAAAGGAAGATGTAATAAGAACAACCATGCTATTAACTGTAATGAGCAAAGGCTGTCTCATGTTCTGACAAAACCTGGAAAGTAGTACACTGAAGAGACCAGTCCAGATTTCAGTTTATAGAAATGATCCAAAAGGACTTCCAGCTCTTAAAATATGTCAGATATGAAAAACATATGAAGTATCAGTATTATATCTGTCTTGCAGAGTACTCGGTGAATCAGGGGAAATTATTGGGAGGAATAAATCAAAACAAACTATCATCACTAACATCACAGAGCCCAGAAGTAGAAAAACAAATGTCATGATAAACTGCATTTCACTAGACCCAACCAACTTAGATCATTAGGTATAGACAGCAGATAGGAAGAGATAGTTAAGAATACCATTTGAAATGCACCTACAGTGAAACAATATCAATGCCGCCAATAAGATGTACCAACAGGATTTCCTGAGATCACTGATGACTTTCTGGTATATGGGCAAGTGGATTCTGGAAGATCATAACCACATCCTTGTATTTCTGCCACAGAAAGAACCAATCTGGAGACCTTTCAGAACTATAGCCAGGAAATTTTGTCCAGATCACACTGTTTCCTCAGGACAAATCATACACTTGGAAACAAGATACAAGTGACAAATAGACAAATCCTTATTCAAATAATGGATGGGCTGCTAGTTCACTGAAATCACTAATACGTTCACCTATTAGGAACATAGGTTATAAACAGATGTGAAGAATGATGAAATAGGCAGTCTACTGGAACTTGATCAGTATGGCACAGAAGGAACTCAGGATTAGAACAATCAATAAATACCAGAGCCTAATCCAACCTCAAACCTCTTACAAGTCTTTACCGCTAATTTATGAAAGAACAATCCTCTCTAGCCCAGAAAGAAACCCCTCAGTTTAGAAGCAAATTGGGGTCACTTGGTGTTAAGTTATTTTGGGTGTGTCTATGCTTGATTTAAACGTGACTAAATTTAATGAGCATTAATTGGCACTAAAGTTAGTCCCTGCAGCCCTGCCATGAGCCCGTAGTGGCTGGGCAGACCCAGCACTAAAACTAGTGCTGGGTCGCATCTACATGTGAGTTAATGCGCGTTAATCATGCCTAAATTTGATACCTGCATTGACATGTAGACGTGTGCCTGTAATGTGCATTAAATTAGGCTAATGCTCATTAACGCATTTCATGTAGACGCACCCATTTATGATGATTTGGACTTCATGGAAAATAATAGAATATTGAGTACAAAAGCAATTTAAGGCAGTCTTATTCATTCTTCCTATCTCAAGTAAGTATAACAAATACAGTATTACAATAGAGGATTCTCAGAAAAGGGAAGGATAATGTGAATGCATAAAGGAAAGGGAACTCTACTTTCAAGAAGAACTTCGTATGTAGACTCAGTATATATGGAGAATATCTTGAATGCTTGACTTTGCTCTCTTCCTTTTTATACCAATACCCAATAGCAGGGACACTGGGTGCATCTACACTTATCCCCACAGCAGTGTAGTCTTGCACTACATTGTTGTATGGCGCACTACGGAGATGTAGCCATCACGTGGATCTACACGTGATTGGCAGCTACATCAGCATAGTAGCAAACTGCCCCATTTTAGCACCCTGCTATGGCAACATAGTGACAAAATCTAACTGCGCGCTGCACGCTCTGTGCAGTATAGGCAGTTACTGCACCATGCTTTAGTACTTACAAAAGGAAATACTAAAGCACAGCATCATAGCAATATCACCACATGGTGACATGTAGACACACCTACTATTAAGCTGGGAACCCAAGAGACTGCAGCACTGAATAAGCCACCTTGGGTAAGTAATTCATATTTTAATAAAGATATTTTCATTCTGCATCATCTGAGTGTGAACTCAAGATGAGCACAGTTCACCAGAGCCACCTTTAAAGGTCAATATTTTCAGTGGAGACCTGTCATTATTTATTTAACTTGTATGGTGTTGAAGCCAAGGCCGTGCTAGATACTGTCTAGTTATATTAAAAGCAAATCTTTGCTCTGACCCTCCTTATCCACAAAGCTCTCGTTAATTAAATACACTAGTGAAAAGCTCCTTTGCTCTGCTGTGCCTTCACTTTTCATGAGCCCTGATGCTACTATGGAGCCCCTTATTGGGCAGTTATGACAAATTTGGGCACTGCAGTTGTGACTGTTTTGGAAAGTAGAACCACTACATTATAAATGTAACAGCTGTGACTGGCACAGAGAAATGAAGCAAAGACACATTTGTTGTACTTGGATTTCATTTTCCTTTCCTAACTGAAATAGAAGCACCATTGGCTCTAACCCAACAACAGTAATACTGCTTAACTTTCAACTCATTAAAGTGTTTTGTCGTAATGGAATTAAGTAAATAGCAAATTTTTGGTCCTATGAAAGAAAAAAATATTGGTTGGTAGATAAATGAGTAACTGCATGGTCAACATCTGAGATGGTCAACTTGCTGTCCTCAGCATTTGCAGTCAGATTTTACAATATACGCTTGAAACTATGGAGGTTCTGTTTAGGCTCAGGGAAAACAAGGTTAGGGAAGAAGTCATCATGGAAGTGGGAGTGAATCAAGTTGTTTGAACACACTGCAGCTATACAGAGGAGCAAGAGCACAGTGCAGTTAATAAAGAAGGGAAGTATCAAGAGTCTGTCTATCTATTGGGAGTGTAAGAGGGTAAAGGGAAATGTAGAACTGAACATTGGGAAAGTTTATTCTTTTGAAATAGAGGCTTTATTTCTGAGATACACAGGAAATTTCTGTATCTATTGGGGTGGTTTCTAGCTTACATGGGTTGTGGGAGATTTAATGTAAGCTTCTGTTAAGGAGCAGAATCTTTGGGGAATAAAGAGAGTGCTTCACAGCTTCAGATATATCCACTGAAGCTGTCCAGATGAACATAATACTACTTGGAGGGTCAAGGAGGATGCAGAAAGAGCTCTGCAGAAAATAAATAAAAACACAACGAATAAGACTTCTCATATGGAAATTTGTTCTGTATCTTATGAAAGCTGCTCAGTGGCTTAGTGCTCACAACATGCAACACTACTAATAGTCTAATAAAAAACAAAACAAAGTGTAGTTTATTAGCCAGGTGTGTGCTATTTTCATTTCTAATCGCTGGCAGTGAAGACCTTAAAAATGCAGATTTGCCAAAATGTATTGCCTGAAACATCCTTTTTTTAAACAATATAATTGTCTCCTGGCAAATCTGTCTTGACATTCAATGTGGTCTATTTGTCCATCTCTCAATAGTCACATTAGTTTGTTAATTGTTGTGGGGACAGACCTTAACCTTCCAGTCCCTTAACTATAAGGAAGCAGATTTCAAAAAGCCATCTGCACTCATTCTCTGCCAACACTCAACATGAGTTTAATAAGCCTTTTGTAGTTTCTGGTTTGATGCTTGTTTCCCTGTTTGAAAAAACCTATTTCCTCAGCTGTCACACAATTTGTCACTTGAAGAAAGTTTCCCACTTGCTACCTTACCTGCTCAGTTTTTATGCTTTCATTTTGTTAAGCATCGAGGTAAACCCAAGGACAAAGAAAATAAAGAAATAAATAAATTTCTTTGCACTGACCAGTGGCCATTTGTCTTGATTCTGGGAGCTCTGGCTCTCCAAGCAGATTGCCTTTCAGCTAAAGAGGATATGTTTCAGAATCCAAGGATACTCTGAAAAGTGGTTATATACATGGTATTGTGGGTTCAATGGCACCAATCTCAATGACATCCAGACCAAAACTGCTCCTCTAACAAGATGGTTTCATAAACTGCCCCCTTTCTAGATTCATCGGCAACATGAACACAAAACTAGTCTGTTTTCATTCTCATACATCATTAGTCAAAATTAGTCTCTTTTCATTCTCATACATCATTACTATTATTCTTGGAACAATAATTCCTTTTTAAATCCCCATTTCAGGAAGGTATCCTCATGCTTAAGCACATGCTCAAGTACTGTATAGAACAAGGATGGCTTTAAGCACATTCCTAAAGACTCTACTTAACTGGGGCCTTTCGTCTCTGCAACGCCATTATCTTCACTAACAATGGCTAGCTAACCTGTGTCCCAAGACAACTGTCCTTGTTATCTTATCTTCCCAAACCTCACCTCTCTTCTCTCATCTTATGCTTATATTGTAAAGTCTAGAGCAAAGACTGTTTTACTATTATACATATACAAAAGGCATTGTTTCCTGTGAGTAAGTCACTAGGCTGGAAGCTAGGAGATTGGATTTAAATTCCCTGTTTGCTGCTGAATAGTTATGTGACCTTGGACAAATAACTTGATCTACCTATGTCTCTGCTTCCTCTCTCAACCTTTGTTGGTATTGTCTATTTTGTACTATCAGATCTTCACAATGGGAACTTGCCCTGACTCTTATTAGAAAATCTAGGTCAGTGCTTCTCAACCAGGGTGTCAGGACATCTGGGGTTACTATGAGATTATTTAAGGGTGAGGTACAATATTGGCATGGTTAGGTGTTCAAACACATACACATGATTCACACAAATTGCACATAGGAATCTATAGTGTCAAAAACACTCAGACCTGTTTGCACCTTTCTGAGTTATTTGCAATGGAAGTATTTTTCTATTATTTTTCCATTGTCAAGAAATGAATGAAAGCTAAAAGCTGGCATTTGCCAAGGGATGCTTTGAATCTAACAAGATTGATAATGACTGATCTAGCTGCTTTCTCAATACAAAGCAGCATCATATATATAACAACCATGATGACTATGAAAGACAAAACATGGCTATGCATTTAGAATGAAGTTAATAATTGTGATGATACAGGAACCAAAATAAAATTCAGATTACTCTGCAGTAGCTGAGTTGGCCCTGCTGTACAAACAGGAGTAAGATGATAGTGAAAATTTTTTATCATAGGAATAAACTGATCTGTTGAGTAAGCAGGTGTCATCTTTATATACTCACTTTTCCTCACAGAACCACACTTTAATCAGAAAGATTTTATAGTTCACTGCTTCCTGAAAATATCTGTTTAATGTAAACCTGAACACCTACAGTATATTTTGTCTGTCAACCTATTTTCACTTTAGGCATCTCAAGCACATAGAGAAGGCTTTAAAACAGCATGATTAAAAGAAATCCATTTTAGATGTGGTTGTCATTAAAGTAATATTTTTAAAGCAGTCTTGTGAGATCCCACATTTAGTGCATCTCTGAAACAAACCAATTAGTAACTAAAAAGATGTGTGGGTTTTAAGGGATTCCCCAGCTTTGCTAACTGGCTCTGGGCTTTGAACTTCTAGGTGTGCTTTTTTCCTCTCTCTCTCTTTCTTAGAATACAGTAATAATAATAAATGCCAAATAAGATTCTGGCCTCTGAATAATAACCTATTCTAAGGTCAAATACTGTATGCATTTGCAACTCTTTAATTGTAATTGGGTAGTGGGATGCTGAAGCAATATTATGCACACCTTTACACTCCCATTCTTCATGTTCCTCAGTTTAACTCTGCTGAAGCAAAGGCCAGACTTCTGTCTTCTGAAAAGTTACCATAAAAATGCATAAAAAACATTACCATATTTGCTCAAATAGAAGATGACCCTGATTATAATATGACCCCCCAATAATTAGAATGTGTATATGAAACAACTAGGGAAGAGTATAAGAGCATTGCTTGGGCATGCAGGGATAAAATCAGGGAGACAGAAACACAACTGGAGTTGCAACTGGCAAGGGACATGAAGGGTAACAAGAAAGGTTTCTACAAATATATCAGGAACAAGAGAAAGGTCATGGAAAGTGTGGGTCCTTTACTAAATGGGGGAGGCAACCTAGTGACAGATGATGTGGAAAAGGCTGAAGTGCTCAATGCATTTTTCACCTCATTCTTCACAGGCAAGGTCAGCTCCCAAACTACTGCACCTGGCAGCACAGTGTTGGAAGGAGGTGAGTGGCTAATAGTGGCAAAATAACAGGTTTAGAAACTATTTAGAAAAGCTGGATGTGTACAAGTCCATGGGATTGGATGTGATGCGCCTGAGGGTGCTGAGTTTGATTGACTGATGTGATGCAGAGCCACTCACCATCATCACTGAAATCTCATGGTGATTGGGAGAGGTCCCAAATGATTGGAAAAGAGCAAATATTGCTCCCTTCTTTAAGAAAGGGAAGAAGGAGGATCCAGGGAACAACAGACCAGTCAGTCTCACCTCTGTCATGAAGCAGATCCTCAAGGAATCTATTCCTAAGCACTTGAAGGAAAAGAAAGTGATTAGAAACAGTCAGCATGGATGCATTAAGAGCAAGTCATGCCTGACCAACCTGATTCCTTCTATGATGAGATGACTAGCTCTGTGAATGCAGAAAGAGCAGTGGACATGATATACTTTGAATTTAGCAAGGCTTTTAACATGGTCTCCAACAATAAATATTCTGACAAGCAAGCTAAGGAAGTATGGGTTGAATGAATAGAGTATATGATGAATAGGAAATTGGCTGGATTGTCAGGCTCAAAGTGTAATAATCAATGCCTCAATGTCTACTTGGCACCTGGTATCAAGTGGAATGCCCCAGGGGTTGGTCCTGGAGCAGGTTTTATTCAATATCTTCATCAGCTACCTGCAAGATGGGTTGGAGTGCACCCCTAGAAAATTTGCAGATGACACCAAGCTGGGGGGAGTAATAGATATTCTGGAGAGTAGGGCTAGGATTCAGAGAGACCTCAACAAATTGGAGGATTGGACCAAAAGAAATCTCATGAGCTCCAATAAGGAAAAGTGCAAAGTTCTGAATTTAGAACAGAACAATCCCATGCACTGGTACAGGCTGGGGACCAACTAGCTAAGCAACAGCTCTGCAGAAAAGGATATGGGAGTTACAGTGGACAGTAAGCTGAATATGAGCCAACAGTTTGCCATTGTTGCCAAGAAGGCTGACAGTGTACTGGGCTGCATTAGTAAGAGCATTGCCAGCAAATCCCCTCTATTCAGTGTTAGCGAGGCCACATCTAGAGTACTATGTCCAGTTTTGGGCCCCCCACTACAGAAAGGATGTGAATACATTGTAAAGAGTGCAATGAAGGGCAACAAAAATGGGTAGAGGTCTGGGACTCATAACTTGTGAGGAGAAACTGAGGGAATTGGGCTTATTTAGCTTGGAAAAGTAAAGACTGAATGGAGATTTAATAGCAGCCTTCAACTACCTGAAGGGTAGTGACAGAGAGGATAGAGTTAGACTGTTCTTAGTGGTGGCAGATAACAGAACATGGAGTAATGGTCTCTAGTTGCAACAAGGGAAGTTTAAGTTAAATATCAAGAACATGTTTCTCAATAGGAGGGTAGTAGAGCACTGGAACAGGATACTTAGAAATGTTGTGGACTCTGCATCCCTGGAGGTTGTTAAGACCTGGCTAGACTAAGCCTTGGCTGGGATGGTCTAGTTGGGGATGGTACTGCTTTGAGCAGAGGGTTGGACTAGATGAACTCCTAAGATCCGTGACAAATCTAATTTTCTATGATTCTATGAAAAATGTATACATGCATTATAATTTTCCAGGTATAGAACCTAATTATTGGAGGATGGTCGTGAATTTGTCCTCATCCCACTGCTACAACATGGAAAATAAATCTGGTGGGGTTAGGTAGCCCCTTTGCTCTCTGCTATCCTCCAACTTTTTTCCCTGGCAGTCCCTTGACCTTCTCCTTACTATCAGACCCTGCTGTCCCTGAGCTCATAGGCACAAAGAGCAAATTTTAGAACAATAACCTTGAAATTAAGCATGGTTGTAGTAATTTTCATATAGTATCCATACACTTCGTTCATCCAGAATTGATGCATGCTACCTTTTTTTTTTAAACTGCTGCAAGTTTTAGCACTGTTATTCCACAAATACACTTCTGAGCAGTGCTTTGACACCTACTGGGCACATCTGATGACTATGAAAGCTGTGAAACTTGGACATGAAATACCAGATTAAAATAACAAGGCCTCTTGCACAAAAATGCAAGACAGTGGCTGGGGCAAGTCTGCCTCAAAGAAAATCAAACTCCGCTAATGGCTGCAACTCATTAAGCATAGAGAAAGTAAAGTTTGTGGTACCCAATACAAGATCCATGCCATAAGATGATAACAATCATGATAAAAGTCCTCAACCTTCTACCACACCCCAGCCTAAAAAATAAAAGCGATGGTTAAAATTATTGGCAGAGACCTGACATACTCATTCCATGTATGTAACAAGACTCAGAGAGCAAGCTAGAAAGCCAAATGGCCTAGGAGGGAAACTACAAACTACATATACATCTCCAATGAGCGAAGTGACACTAATGGAAAAAAGGAACTAAAATATCCACTTCAAAGCAAAGCCCGTAAGAGAGGAGTACTGATGAAAACATGACTGTAAATATATGCTGGTTAACACATTCCCCCTTTGATTCAGACATACTTCCCAAAGCATATATCCAATATCTGTCTAAAGTTTTACAAATGTCTAAGTGTTTCTTATGCTAAACCAGTGCATTCTCCTGAAACTCATGCCTATTGTATCCAATGGCCTCTGATCTTCACTATCTCCATTTACATTTTAACAAAAGATATCACGTGTACCTTAGGTTCCATTGTTAAAATAACTACCAAAAGATAGTATTGTGTGATTAACTTCCTAAAGGTACCTCATTCAATCAATACCCATCCCATTTGATTCCAAAATGATCAAAAGCTTGCAGAAGCAAAACAAACCCACAAACAGGATACAATTGTAATATGTTGATTCTGTCCTTGCCTGCTTTGTTCAGACTTTGATTAAGCAAATATCACGAAGAAATGCTTTGAAGCTATACAATGAAAACAGTATGAAAAGCAAGACAGAACTGCCAGCAAGATGTGCAGTCCAGGGAAGATTAAGAAGCCATCCTGAACCCAGCTCACAAGTAAAGGACCGGCGCTCTGTGAAAGCTGTAAAGATAAGAACTGCTTCCTGCCTGGTTGGGTAAAAATCTCTTGCAGCTAAGATAATACAAGGACTGTAATAGCTCCTTTATTGAATATTAAGAGACAGTCTTTTTCTGTCATTTAGTTTTATAGTTTGTTGGTAGTTATTCAAGCAAGCCTTTCTGCTATTGATCAACTGAGTGCTGTGTCAATTCTTAAAGCACAAGGTTTAAAAATCCAGTTTGTAAGTGCAACAGAGCTACATGAGACATTTACTACAGAGTAGACTATTTGGCTCTACGGTATATGTCTTGCATCTACACATCCAGCTCTATTAGCCTGCAGGAAACTAATTAACTCCACAGCAAGATAGTACTTGAATTTACTCCGCAGCACCATGCATATAGATGCTGATGCCTGGGACACAAGGTTGCTTCAACATCAGGGTTACCTGCCAGCTAGCGCCACACTGGAGCACCCTTGTGCTTTAGGCAGCCCCTCCATGGCACATGGAGCAGCCCTGGTCTGGCTGGCTGCCCCCCTGGGTCCCCTGCCAGCCAGAGCTGCTCTGACCTATCTCAATGTGCTGCATTGCCAGGTGCACATTTAAACTCAGTGCTCAGGAGCAATAAACTCCAGTGCAATACATGCCAGAGTTTATTGCTTCACCTTAATAGCATGTGTAGACTCTCCCTGTCCCTGAAAAAGAGTGTTTGTGCCTGAACCCTTGCAAAGGACAATTTTTCCAACTATTTAGTTGATCTAATAAAAGATATTACATTTACTCAAAGAATCTTGCCTAGTACATGTAGACACGCCCACTTATATGTAATATAAATGCTATATTAGTCCAAAGCCAAAGACATGTTATTTACCCCATAGTTCATTGGGCTGGGCTCCAGCAGAGTCAGCAGCATTTCAAGACATGGTGACCCCATGCATCAGCACTGTTCAGTATATGTGTATACTCCAGATACCCCCACAAAGGATCCTTGTGCTAATTAGCCCTCACTTATGGCTGCAACTGGGTGACATTGTCAGAAGTCCTGGGATGCTCCAAAAATGTATATGCAGACAAGGTGCAGAGCAACCTGGTCTGGCTACACCTCATGGATGGCAGGGTCTAACTAATCATATGCAACAGGCAAAATGAGAGTGACAGAATGATTCTGGGGGAACTGTTTGGGGACCCATTTCATGATGTTTGCCCAGCATTTAAGGTTGATAAAGAAACAGAAAACATTGACAATGGGAAAGAAAGAGCAGCTCAGCTGTGGAAATGAAGAGGAAGTAAAAATGTATTAAATATAGTGGCTCACCATGACTATAAAAGGATTGGCAGTAAGGGGGACTGCATTTAATAGACGCTATCATATGTTCTACTCAGGTTGCCTGTACTAAGCTATCCTTGTGGTAGACCCCCATCAGCATGGGAAGCACCATGTATCTGAGTTCATGAAGGCAGCTTTTTTTAAGCATTCCTGGGGATAACTGTTCTTCTAGCATAGTTTAATACCCACCCTGGTGTTGCGGCTTAAAGCCCGCTTTATAGAAATGGGAGCCTCTTTCCTAGCTTGTTCCTGTGGCCATATGGCTGAGGGCAAGCAAAACTTGGGGGCATCCAGGCCGACCTAGGCAGGCTCAGAAAATGGACAGATGAAAACCTGATGGCGTTCAACACTGAAAAATGCAAGGTACTCCACCTTGGGAAAAATGCCCCGCAGTATGTGCAGTGGGGTATTTTTCCCAAGGTGGAGTACCTTGCACATGCACTACAGCCAAAAGGGACTTAGGGATCATGATTGACCACAAGGTGAATATGAGCCACCAATGCAATGTCACAGCTGGTAAAGCCAGAAAAACTCTGGCTGTTTCCATAGATGCTTCTCAAGCAAATCCCAGGATGTCATCTTCCTGCTGTACTCAGCCTTGGTCAGGCCGCAGCTGGAGTACTGCATCCTATTCTGGGCTCCAGAATTTTAAAAGGATGTGAAGAAGCTTGAGAGAGTCCAGAAGAGAGCCACATGCATGATCAGAGGGAAGGAGAACAGGCCTTATGATGAGAGGCTGAGAGCCATGGGACTCTTCAGCCTGGAAAAGTGCAGGCTCAGGGGGACCTGGTGACTGCCTATAAGTATATAAGGGGTGTAGATCAGGATCTGGAGGAACACCTGTTCACCAGAGCGTCCCAAGGGATGACAAGGTCAAATGGCCATACACTCCTCCGAGACCGTTTCAGGCTGGACATAACGAAGAACTTCTTTACTGTCCAAGCCCCCAAGGTCTGAGGTGGTGCAAGCACCTACTCTGGACTCCTTTAAGAGATATTTGGACATTTATCTTGCTGGGAGCCTTGAACCCAGCTGACTTACCGCCCCTGGGCCAGGGGGCTGGGCTCAATGATCTTCCGAGGTCCCTTCCAGCCCTAATGTCTATGAAATCTATGAAATCTGAACCCCAAGCCTCCAGGCTTGGGCTTACATGTACCATGCCTATGAAAAGACTTTGGAAATATCTGATGCCCCTGGTGGGGGTGGAGGATATTTGCCGGTTGTGGGGCCACTTATGGTTCTCAACTAACTCATGGATTTGGACTTGATTTGGCTAATTTGGCTTGGAACATGAAAAAATTCTTTAAAAAAAAAGACCCCCTCAGCATCATATATATATTTTTTTTTCAAAAAGAAAAGAAAAGAAATGACCCCCATCAGCATTTCAGCCTTTTGGCTAAGATCAAGCATTTCTGGTACCGAGGCAGTGCTGGCTGGGTATGGTACTCCCAGTGCCAGCCTGGTATTGCAGTATTCCAAGGCATGTTTGCCCAATATGGGCTGTGTTCTATGCTCATGCTCAGTTTTGGCTGCAGTTAATCAACTTCATAGTTAGTTTCTGTTGTTAAACACATGCTGCTTTTGGCAGCTATGTAATGACAGACAATGTATTTAGTGAGATATCCTTGTATGCAATTATAAAATTAGTGGTTTTTCCCTTCGTGACAATTGGGGGAAAAGCCTTGTCCTGTATTTGAGTAAATATGGTTAGGGACCTACTTAAATCATGGTTTTGTTGATTTTGTTCATCCACAGGTGCAAACCAATAGTCCAATCCAATACGGGTGCAATCCAATGCATTCAAATCTGGCTGCACATTGGACTGACCCCATGGTGGCGTGATCTAGCATACAGGGCCTTTAGCCAGTCCACAGGGCTTCCCTAGATTATGCACAAAGTATGGGCAACACAGAGCCCTCTACCCCTCACCCCCACCTAAAACCCCTTCCATGTATGTAGCCTGTTCCTCCTCTATAACATGTGCAGCCTAGCTCCACCTTCCCCCCCACCACCGCACTGCCTTGCCCCCCAGGAGCAGGACAAGGAGGAGAAGCCAGAAATGAAAGGGGTAGCCCAGAGCTTCCAGGAGCCTTAGCAGCAGGAGCAATGGGAGGAGGCAGAGCCCATGGGCCACCAATTGGACAGCTGTAGTATAGTTAATAATTCACTCCAGGAAGTGGTATAGCTTTGCCAGTGAAAGAATCCCTTCTTTTTGCATATGTTGCATCTCACTAGGCAGAGGCATGACTGCTGCAGGGCAGATTCAGGATGCAGGGGCAACAGTGGGGAGAGGCTTCCCCCTAGCTCCATTGTGGATCCCATCCCTTTATGCATGCTTCTGGGGTTCGTGTGCACTCACCCACCCATTGTCACAGCACAGTCACTAGTGAGATCTGCCAGTACAGCTATTCCAGCAGTACAGGGTCTGTAGCAGCAGTTCAGAGGTTAGGACAGATTCTCAGAAATAGCTGCTAAACATTTCTAGTAATTATACCACTGTATTTCTGGTTCTAACAGAGTTGCATACTGCACTCATGCAGAGATTAAAGTATCCAAGTCCCCTACTTCTCTCCTTTAATTGGGCCAAACAGGGTGCTCTTGCTGTTAACACAACACATGAAGCTGTAATCACCAAAGAACCTACAGGCCCTTTTCTCTCTCTCCTGAATTTTACACACTACATGCACTCCTTAAATTCATCAAGAACTGGAGAAGAGCTTGTTTTCCAGCTTCAGTGTCTGAAAAAAGGAAGTTCTGACAATTATTTTTCTTCACACTTCATGCCAAATTCCCACTAGATTCAATTTATATTTCTTCTAATTTCTTCATTATGCTTCTCTCTCTGATCAGTGTCACACTTTTAAAAATATATATATATATGTTTCAGGCTTGCCTAGAATGCTTGCCTTTCCATGCACACACTGTAACAGCTCACTCCATAGGGACAGCTTTGCTTCAGGACCCCCAAAACATTCTTAATTTATCTTTTTTTTCAAATTGCTATTGCTTTTAGTTGTTTTAGCTGCTGTCACATTTTCTTCAGCCTGTTTAACTGTGCAGTTTATAATGTTCTATAATGTTTGTCTTCTTAGGATTAGAAAAAGCTAATGATACTTATTCTTTCAAATGTTCTTGTGCTGATTCCTTTTCCTGCTATGCTGTTATTTACTGTAAACAGGGAATGATTTCATTATCTGAAATGGTAACTTAATAAGGTAGTACAATATTTTTCACTATTATAATAAGCATCATTGTGCCTGCCATTTGGTTATTCTGGGCAAGCAGCTTTAAGCTGTTATTCAGTATTTGCTAAAGCATTTGTAAAAGCCCAGAAAGCCTGAACGAAACCATTATTTTCTAGGATACTGAACTGTTAAGTGAATAGCTGGGAGTTTCAGATATTCTCCTGGCCACTTTATGTCAAGCAGATTCCCCATTATAAAGGCCAGTCCTGCAAGATGCTAAGTACCTCCCACACTGTTTCTAAGGGAATATTTCATAGGCATAGCTCAGAACTTGTTCCTAAAATAACCGTTACATCAATTAAATGAAACCTTTGAGTATTTGTTGTTGCAAAGCCTGGACACAATTGAAACTTAGGCCTCCTTTCATGCACATTTCAATCATAGTATCACTTAATGTGTTCAGCCAAGCCTTTCGCTCCCTATCATGACAGGCAGGAGAAACAAAATGTGTAAAAGAATAGTCTAAATGAGTTGTGTTTAATAAACCACTGAGAGTGGCTACAGTCTCATCTCAGTAACACAGGATGGCAGTTGTTAAGGATTCTTAAATTCTCACTCATGCAAGATCAGTGGCTAACATGGTTATCCCTCTCCATGACTTGATTATAGATAAAGTGCATGACTTCGTACATATAACCATAAACCAGGTGACACTTTAGACAGAGACATTAATAGTCCAGTTGTCTGACAGAAAATATCCATGTCAGAATGAGTTTCAGAAGGTTGTGAAAGATAGAAGTCTATTCAAGTTGCATCTGATCTTACTAGGCGTTACCCAACTGCCCCTCCCGCACCACACCAATGAGGGTTTTTAGCCTTGCTATTTTTGCTGACCATGACGTTTCCTCTTTTCCTGGGAGACATTTCACCCTGTAGTGTATAGCAGAAGATGCCAGTAAAGGAAAGTTGAACCTCATTTCTTGTCTTATAAAAACATTAAACAGAGCACGTTTCTGTACATTTGTTAATCTGATAATGAAATAAACACAGCCAAAGATTTTCAGAGATATTTCTGACACTTCTTTTTCTCTTTGCAAAGGAAGTAATTATTTAATTGTTGAAGTTGAAATGCTTAAATTACACCAGATACTGATTTGCAGTTCTTACAGTCAGATAATTAGTGCATCGCAAACACATTTGAAAACACTTCTGCTTTGATGCTAGAGTGTGTCAGAATTGATTTCCCTTATTAGCTCATAAACATGAATCTTTTGTGGTCTTCACAGCACTTTAGCTGTACTTTACTCTTTATTTATAGAAACAAAATAGGGAAAAGTGTAATACAGTACACATTTCATTAAAAAATCTACTTGGTTTACTGAATCTATTTTAAAAGATGTTATATGCATGACCCATATTTGAGAATGAAAAATATATTTTAAGAAACCCCACAAGGAGAGGCTAAACGGCATGTGAAGGAAGTAAATCAGCTTATAAGATATACCATAGACTTGAAAGTAATCTTTCTATTGTTAAAGTTTGTTACCAATTATATCCAACATTACTATAGATGAAAAAGAAGCTATATAGTTCTTTTTCCAGCTATGTTGTACATTTGATAGCAGTCTACTAATAGCCAGTTTCACTTCCTGTCCCAGAGGCTATTGCAATAACAGTACTCTCAGGCACTGCCCTAGAATGAAACTCAAATGAATATTCTTCCCTTGTCCTGTAACAGGATATCTATTAGTACCGCCAGCTGGGAGGCTAACAATGTGGTAATGAGCAAAGGGAGGTAGGAGAAAGTTAAGAATGAGTCCAAGTACATTTGGATCAAGTCAACTAAATTGTTTCAAATATTTTTAAATGTATTTTATATTTAAAAGTTTCAGGACAATTTGATTAAAGAGTACCTTAGCAAAAGACTGGTTTGGTTTCTTCTTCTTCCTAATCAAGTTGATCTCATCTGTGCAAAAATCTGAACTATTTAGACCTCATTTCCTGTCTTGCAGAATTATCTTGTGCATTATGTGTGAGTGAATATCAAGTACAGTGCAGCTGAATTGTATTTTGTACAAAGCTATATCACAGGGCCACAAAGCCATGAGCAGACTGCACCCAAAAGAGATTTCTGCAGCATTTAGGTAAAGTGCCTTCAGAAAGGTATCAAATGGCAAATTAGAAGCATGTTAGGAAGGCATGTTCGGTCACTATTTGGAAGTATTTCTATATTGTTGGAACGTTGATAAGTTAATGTTGCTAAGCAGAAAAACACACTGAATATGACAAGAAGTGCACGAGGGAGGGTCAGTGTTAATTACATACCAAGGCCAGTGCTAAGGTGAATCTGAGGTGTCTATGTTCTTTGTAGAATGACTGATAGGAAAGACTTGACCAGTATGTCTTCACTAAACCTCCAAATGGGTGGTAGGCTATTGCCAGACTCCTTTGTATGCCATAACGCAGGGGTGGCCAACCTGTAGCATGTGACACAAGTGGCATATGCAATCACTTGTTTGATAAGTGACACATACAGCAGGAACCAGGCAAAACAACAGCAGATAAGGCAGGTAGGAGAGAGCAGAGTAATGGATCAGGCAAAGGAAGGGGATTGGAGTAGCTTTCTGGGAGCAGGGTGGGGCTTACCTTGCGGCACATCTGCCAGAAATGTTGGCCTCCACTCTTACAGTGTATGACACTGACCAATTATCAGAGGTAGGTGCTGTATGGCCTAGGCCGTCTCCGACCTGACATCTTACCGGAGGATGACATCAGGATGGGGATCAATGCTATCACAGCCACTCTCTGGTGTTATCTTTCTCTCTTGCCATATCTTTGATCTTTAAAGTTGGGAGCTGGTTATGCTGGCTATTAAATCCAGGCCTGTCCCTCAGAGGCATTGCTTCATGGGATTACACCTCCCTTTACATCCCACCCTTAACACATCCTAGGTGTTATCCAGTTTATTCTTTTGGGCCATGACCCCTTGTCACAAGTATGGCAGTCTTTTCCATGCCACCAAGATCCTGGTCAGGCCCTTGTAATCAATTCAATTCAGTCCATCAGCATCTCAATCCTATTCAGTCTGCCACTCATTCAGGGTTCATCCCCTTCTATTCATTGGCTAAAAGCCTTCAAAAGTAAATCAACTTAAATCAATTCCCTTAATTCCTTAACTGGCTCAAAAGGTGCATCAGTTAAAGTACCTTCCTTTATTCAGGATATACGCCTCAGTGGCAGGGCACTGTTTGTGCCTGCCACTTTAAAACCTAAGCCAAGCAGCCAGCAGGTGCCTGATTGCGGCAGCCATTTTAGATTCAGGGCTGCCTATATAAGCATCACCTGGCTGCAAAGCTGCTGGTATCATCCTGGAGGTAAGGCAGGAGCTGTGGGGGATGGTCAGGAGGGTCCGGGTCCGGGTCCGGGTCCGGGTCCGGACCTAAAACTGCACCTTGCTGAGAGTGAGTGGCCTGGTGGGGCTCTCAGTGGCGCGGGAGCCCCCAGGAAATGCCAGGCCAGTTACCACCCCAGTGAAAGGTGAGTCAGGGTGCCTTAACCCCTAGCTCCCACAACCGGGTGGGTCACCCACTAATAGGGCCAGAAGGTGGACCCATGAGAGGGAGTGGGGCTAGAGGCTCAGAGGCCTGATTTTTGAGTACCCACAACTGGTCAAGGCTGGGGCCAGGACCAGAATGGTCAAAAGGGCCAGGGGCCCACAGTGAGGGACACCCAGAGCTAGGAGGGCCTGGGGTTTCTGACTGGCCTTGGAGGCAAGGCCAGGGCCCGTGCGGCCAAAGGTCCCAGGGGGGACCACGCCCAAGAGGAGAAATGGTTTAGAGAGCTAGGCAGTCCTGAATGAGGGTGAAGTAGGCCGCCTGAGTGGGGGGATCCAGTTGGGGTCTGAACTGGATGATTCTGGGACCCAGTGAGGGGCCAGTGATTGTAAGAACTATGAATGCCATCTGCAAGGCATAGGCTGCGGTATAGGGGAGGTACAGAGCTGCAGATAGCGCCCCCCTGGCATCGGGGCAAGAAATGGGCAGCCTCCTGCCTAATTAAGATAATTAGTTAATTAATAACAAGGTGTGGCAGGAAAGAAGGTGGGCGGTTGGCCCAGAAACAGGTGGGTGAGCCAAAGGCAAATTGGTCCTGAGGAGGCCCCCTGTTACAGCCCCCTCTATCAATACCTTAGCAGTCCCAGACAAAAAATCAAGTTAAATCCAAAAATTCATTCATGGTTTATCCCCCCTCTAACAGTTCATTTTCAGTCCCAACTGGAAGTCAACCCAAGTCCAAACATTCATTCAGGGTTTATCCCCACTCTATCAATTCATTTAGCCTCCCAAATGAAAATCAGCTCAAGACAAATTCACATCTGGCTGACTCTACTGCCCCACTGATGGAAGGCTCGGGCTCTCATGCCACACACTACCTGTCTCCTTGGGTACCTACCTCAGCCCAGAGATTCAATCCTTCTTCAAATGAGCCGCTCCAGCATTCTGTTGGCAATCCTCATGTTTGTTTGTGGTCCTCTGACCACTTGTTGTGCACCTCTTTACCACAGCTTGCTGCAGGATGGCACAGACAGAAGAGTCCTGCAGCATCTTCCCTCCTTGGACTCTGCAGTCTCTCCCCAGCTACCCCCTCTCTGGGGCTAGAAGTACTGCTCCAGGCTCCCTCGCTACCAATCTGGACAGAGTACTCACTGCAAAAATGCAGCGGAGCACTCCTGGCTCCAGCTATTCTCCTCCTCTTACTGAGGTAAGTATGGGGTGATTGTGATTCCCCCAGACCTCCTCTATGCCTGGTGCTTCTCCCTTCAAACCAATACATTGTGTTTATAGTGTGTTTTTTATCAATACAAAGATATACATTTGTTGTACCAGGCCTATCCTGAGAACTTATTTTGACCAAGTCCTCTCCCCTTGGAAAGGCAGATTATGCCCAACATGAGGACCCATACTGGTTCAGTCCCTTTGACTGACAGCTTAGAATGCCTGCAACTAGAGATGATAACCCTACATTCCAGGTGGGGAAAAACCAAGCAAGGGGAAAACTCCTTATCAGTGGAATATAAAAAGCATCCCCTACAGTAAATATCATGGTAAAGTGTATGAAAAAAGATCCTCCAATGGCATTCCTTATTGGGCACATTCTGTTTTCATGGCTGACCCTTCATTGCCTTGGGAAGTATTTATGGATCCCTGGGGAAAATGTATGGAAACTAATCTGTCAAGGCCACAAGGAAAGATGCATTGCTCTAGAGTTGCTGGAAAGCAGGGAAGGAAACCCATTAACTGTTGGAACAAGTCCAGTGTACTGCAGGCAGGGGTGGATCCAGGGGGGGTACGCTGGTATACTTCCACCCCACTTTGATTCCTGCTCCATCCAAAATTTAAAACCAACTGACTGGCAGTAACAGCAGTATTTATAGTCAAGCAGTGCTGATAGAGTTAAATGACATCATAGCTCATTATAATCTTCCTGATCCCTTCTAAGCTCTTCTTTTCACAGTGTTAGCACCCCTCTCTTCTTTTTAATGGTCTTGATGTTCTACCAATCAAGCTATCCTTTGCTCTGCAGTACTGCTATCTATTCACTGCTCCTGGAAATGAAGCTCCTATTTCACATCCCTGCAGGTTGTTTTTAACCCATTCTAAGGAAATTATATTTGTTTTTGCTTCGTTCTTAAACTGAATAACATAGCCCTAAGCCCCTCGCATATTAATAAAGCTTCTACTTCATTTTGACCTGGAGAAAATGTTTCTTTTTACATGTAATGATGCATTTCACCATCTGCACCCCGCTTTTTAAAATTCTTGATCTGCTGGTGACTGAAGATGAAGCTGAAAATAGAGCAACAAACTGGACAAGTACAAGAAATAACCCTAAAGGCAGCGCAGACAGCAACATTATGCTCAGTGGGACTGAGTACTGCCACAAAGGACAAAGAGATATTTTTGGAGAAATGCCAGTTAGGGAAAAGAGCAGGGAAACAGAGAGGGAATTAGAGGTTGCTTGAGTTTCTGTCCTGGCTATGGTTCAGGAAAAAAGAGGCTAGAAGAGGGCAGGCTCTCATACTTCCTGCTGGCAAACTATTGCCATGTTACAGGCCCAGATGCAGGTCCAAAGAGGAGCCAGAGCTAATAATCAGTCTTTTGTCTTAGATATAGATTATAGGAATTTGTAGCCACCAACTCATGACTATACCAACAATAGTTCATCTGGTGACTGTAATGAGGCCAGATGAGAACCCTCAGCCCAGCCAGTCCTAATCAGAGGACCAGAATACTTCATCCCCTGAAGCTGCAGGGAAACAGATGCTAGATGAAGTAGGCCAAGATTGGTGTCTTGAGCCCACCTGGTCCTAGTTGGGTAATCAGGGTGGCTAATCACTTGAGGCCACAAGGAATAGACTCCACCCACTCTAGCCCTTAAAAGTTAAATCCAGCATGCAGTACTCCAGGCAAAGACTTAGGTGCTTGCTTCTGGTTGCCCTGTGTTTTTTTGCTTACTTCTCATATCTCTAGTCCTGACTTGTCTCACTCTGACTTGACTCTTTTTCTGCTTCTGGTATACTCCAACTCTAGCTCTGAACCTTTGCATACCCTGATTACAATTCTGGTTCTAGTGTATCCAAACTTGGCTCTGACTCCTGATTCTGGTTGTGACTCCTAGCTTACCCTGTCAGGGTGAGCAGGGGTGGCACCAGGACCCAGAGCCCAATTCTGACATGCTTGGCTCACTCTAGCCCCACTCCGCTCATCTGGCCCCCACAGCCAAAAGGTTGAATACCACTGATATAAGCAGATATTGTTTGTTAGAGTTCATCCTGGACTTAGGAGAGAGTTGCACTTCTTGTGGGTGTCAGCTCTGAGCCTAGGGACAGACATTCAAAAAGCTGGAGCCTGAATTGATTCAGTCTTTGCAGATTAGTCTAACCTACGTGGATTGAACCAATTTGCAAGCGTATAGACTTTCACTTTTGACTCCGGAAATGCAGGCACATGCCTGCAGTGGCTCAGGCTAGAAGCCAGGGGATGCTAGAGCAAGCCCTTAGCTGGAAGGAAACTAAGAGGCTGGATGCCTACCTGGCTGGACTCATTTGAGTCCCGTTTTTGTTTTTAGGGTTTTTTGTTGTTCTCCCGCCCTGGCGGGGGGTCGGGCTAGAAGATCTATTAGGTCCCTTCCGACCCTAAAACTATGAAACTATAAGTTGAGGGAAGGGTCATGGCCAGACCCAGAAAGGCCTGAGTATGACTGGGAAGGGGTTTAAACCCCAACCCTGGCCTGCAGGGACCCCAGACAGGGTTTGCCTGGAGGCAGAGGGAGGAAGCAGCCCCTGTCAGGTGTCCCCACCCTCCCCACCCCCACTCACTGGCTAGCGGCAAGTGGGGTGGGAGGCAGGCCCTGGTAGCCTGAGT
Organism: Alligator sinensis; assembly: GCF_000455745.1. Classification (NCBI taxonomy): domain Eukaryota; kingdom Metazoa; phylum Chordata; order Crocodylia; family Alligatoridae; genus Alligator; species Alligator sinensis. The sequence continues at coordinate 1,400,609 of NW_005842237.1, forward strand.
AGAAGCAGGGGTTCAATCCTCCCATTGCAGGAGAGGGCAGCAAAGGCTCTGCTTGTGCACCTGAGACCATGCACCCAGGGCCACAGTGGCCAGATGCCAGTAGCCTGAGGGAAGGGGGATTTAATCCCCCCATTGCAGGCAGCAGCAGTGGGAGGTATTAACATGGCAGCCTGGGCCCTGTCCCTTTGAGGGACGGCCAACCAGCTGTGACAATGGGGCAGGGAGAGAGGATGTGACCTGGATGCAGTATGGGAGGAGCTGGGGCTAGTTATGGAGCCCAACTCACCACTGCCTCCTGCTGCAGAAGCATGGCCCAGGCTGGGGCAGCCCCAGAATGTGGGGGGTCAGGGCCCACTGCCTCCCACTTCTGTTATTTAACGATTTAAGGATATTTAATGATTTACAGGTTTAATTGTACAGTACAATGTCCATAAACATATAAATACACATACATACACATATACACAAATACACACACACACACACATATACATACAATTTACAAATATTAGTTCACAAAACAGTTACTCTTGTTGAACATATACCCAGGCGATCTCAGCTGGGTATGGCAGATGAAGGCACTATATCCACCTAGGCCTTGACCCTCTTGGGCCTTCCCATTGGTGTACAGTCCCTACTCAAAGGGGACCTTCCAGGAGGCTAGCAAGGGAACACCTGATGGTAAAACACAGGTTAGACAGTAGGTCAATAGATACAACCTGGCAGGGATGAAACAATAGTCTAAGCATACATAAGAGAAATTACATTATTAGGATTCAATACATAAAGATAATGAATACCATAAAAGCAAATGTTGAATGTAGGTGTAGCAAAACCCCCAGTTTTTTTGTTGTTTTTTTTAATGCATTCCCTCCCCTTCCCCAACCATTTCTGACTTTTCTATCCCTCTCTATTCCCTATAGATAAGTATAAGTGAGCTCAAACTTAGGATAAGCTTTAAACATTTTTATTTTGCTAGCAAGTTTTTGGTTTTGGATATCCATTGCTTTATACTGTATAATTATTAGGTTTGTATTAATTTGTACTGTGGTATATTGTATTATTATAATATTCATATTGATTTTTACTGTTTCATATGGATATTGTATGGTTTCGGCCTGTGTTTTTAAGTGAACCAAAGTCATGTCAAGTTTCCATTTTATATGTCAAGCCTCCATCTTCTGTCCTCTGCCTGGGCATCCCCTGTTTTGTAACTGTGACTCATGTTTACCCCTCCCATGTAAATTGGTTCCTGGATGAATGGGAGTGATTGGGAATGATTGAAATACAATGGTAGCAGGCCTCTACTGAATGGTCTGTAATGACTGGGCCATCACCTCGCATTGATTCACCCAGGAACCATGGACCTCACCCAGGAACAGAGACAAGACCAGCATTTGAAAAACAAAAGACCCTGCAGAACCAGCAACTCTTTCATTGTACCCCACCATTACAGACACCCGAAACTGCACATCCCTGCATGGAGCACACGTGCTCAGTACATCAGGGGCTGACCCTTGCCTGGGCATGCCTCCTGTCACTAGGGTCACACACGGTCTGCCCCTATAAAGGGGCAGTGAAAACAGACCCAGTGGGAACGCCATTTCCATCCGGACTAGACCAGCTTCACGTCACCTATCCACCCCAGAGGCCCTGCCGGCAACCCCCTCTGGACAACACCAAGCTGAAGGAGACCCCGTGTGGGTGTGTGCAAGGGAACCAATTTGGCATTGCGTCACCATCTCCCCTGTTCAATAAAACCACTGTCATTTGCAACCCCGAGTTGGGTCATGTTTTACTGAATCCCAGTCCCTTCCTTATCTTAAATTGCAGCCCCCACCCCTCTCCACTAGTTTCCCTGATCTCTCAATTCCTACTGCCTTTTCCCTGTGACTTTCTGCTGCCTCAGTCTCTTCTGCCTCTTTTCCTGCAATTTTCTGCTGTCCCCCTGCTTCCCACGCTCCTACTGCCTTTTCCCGGTGACTTTCTGCTGCATTTCTCTGCTTTCCTGCTCCCCCTGCCACCTTTCAGTCTCTCCTGCTGCTCTTTCTGTGATTTTTCTGCTGTCTGTCTCTCTGTTTTCAGGCTCCCCTCCCCCGCAGCTTCTCAGACTTCTCTATGTACCCCGGAGCCATCCTCTGGCTCCCCCACACCCAGAGCCCCTCTTTAACACCCACACTTTCCCTTAGTCCCATTTTTCCCTCTCCCCATCTACCTTTTCAGCTTCCCTGTAGCTCTGGCTCCAGACCCAGCCTCTATGCCAGCATGCTTCCCTGTTCTGCAGGCTTTGGGCATTGTCTTTTAATCAATTAAGATCAATTAACCTAAAGTTACCCCAGAGCCTCAGTTCTTCAGCCCAGGCCCCTGTAATCTACCGGTTCTAATCCTGGTCCTGGTAACTTTAACTCCTTACACTTCTACTTTCTTACCTTAACCTTTCCAGGGATCCCAGTACACCAAGTGTATACATACATACACATCACAACACCCAACTTAGGAATTCACCTGTGTGTATGGGTAGGTGGGTGGGTAATTTACGTATGTGAATTAGTGAATACACATATATACACATATATAGATATCATTGTGTGCATGGTATATGAATTAGTAATCCACATATGTGTATTGGATGTGCAGGTGTTGGTAACTGGTAACTGATTCTGTCTAAATTTGGTGTGTGTGTAGCATGTATGGGCTTAAACTGGTGATAGGAGTGCATGAACCTAGACTAATTATTTTGAACGTGTGTGTATCTGAGCTGCTAGTGTGAGTGTGTATGCCTAGTAGGGGTGTATGCACCTAGTGAGTGTATGTGTGCTTAATTTATTTTTATGTTTATGTGTTCATGTGCAATTGTACGCCACACCCTCCTGTCTAACAGTGCAATATTGAGATCCTGAGCGTTGGCCTGACCCCTCAGGGCAATATAGGGGTGCCCTCACAGTGGCCCTCAAGCACTAAACCCTTAGCAGGCTGAATGAGACAGCTCATAACTATTTCACAATACAACAATGGGTATGCAAGGTTACAGCAAAGGCCCCAGCAATATAAAGAACAAAGACAACAATAATGGTATAGCAATGATGCCCAACAGACAGGGCCAGCCCATAATTTTTTGGGGCCCTCTGCCCTGAAGAAGCCAGTGGCTGGGGGGGGGGGGGGGGAACGGGCAAAACCAGCCAGTAGCATAGGCAGCAGGGGAGGGGGAGCGCTTTAGCTGCAGGGACCACTGTGGCCACAGGTTTTGCACTATAGGATGGGCCGGCCCTGCAAACAGAAGGAGTGATACCAGGGTAAACGAGCAGGTTACCATATCAGCACGCTATCTCTTTCATTGAGGCCACATGCCTAGCCTGGCCCAGTGACAGCAAAATTGGGGGCCTCCTCCCATGTGGAAATTCTCATCTCCTCCCCTCTTTGGGACTGCAACCCCCTTTTTTGGATCACTCACGGCTCCCAGAAGTCAGGAAGACTTAGCTCGCGTCTCTCTCTGTGGGGTTGCTGCAGAGGCTGAGGCTCTCCCTACCCCTTGATGAGGTGGTCTCCCTGTCCTGCAGCCGCTTGCCTCAAGAAGGCCTGAACTGCTTCATGCATCTACCTGGCCAGTCATCCCCTTCTGCTGGTCCCATGCACCACCCTGTGCACTGGGAGGTGGGGAGGGGGTGTGGCACCTGCATCATCCAGGCTTGAGGACCTGCGGTGCTTCATGCAGCCATGGCATCCTATCAGCTCTGCTCAGCTCTCTAAGCCCTGTGCACCACCCCGTGCACTGAGTGGGGGCCTACCTCATGCAATGTTGGGGAGCTGCACTGTCTCATGCAGCCACTGGGGTCCCTTCAGCTGTACCAGCCCTGTGCACCAGCCCATGCACCAAGGGCTCCTGCCTCGTGCAGGGATGGGGACCCATGCTGCCTCCTACAGCCACAGCTCTACCAGCCCTGTGGACCACTGGCTCTTGCCTCGTGCAGGGTTGGGGACTCACACTTCTCATGCAGCTGCTGAGGCCCCGTCCACTCTCCGGATCCTCTGTGCAGTGAACTGTGCACCAGCGCTGCAGCTCTCTCCATGGTGGAGCTGGGACATAGCTGCCTGCTGCTTCCCGCTCAGCAAAGGTGTCTTCAGGGCATTTCTGTGGCAACTGCTCTGCCTCACTGGTCAGCTGTACCAGCTCTTCTGCAGCCCATCTTCGTCGTCCCTCACCAAAGCCACCTGTGTGCTGGGCATGTGGGTTTTTATTCCTTCTGGAGACTCTGCCCCCAGATTGAGAATGGACCAATGGAATGCCTGAAGGGTTAGTTCCCCCTCAGGTCCTCTTCTTTACCTTGCCCCTAGGTCAAGGCAGGGCTAGCTTCTCTCCTACCTTATTCTGATTGGCGGGGAAGGGGAATGCCCCCACCAATCGGCCTGAGCCATCTGGCTCAAGCTGTCAAGCCAGACATGTATACATTTTCTTTTACATGTATAATTTTCTTTTAGTAATTTACATACACATGGATAAATATAAGAGCACAACAGGGTACAAAATCTGATCAAATAGCAATTACCATTTTTTTTATTTATTTGCCAAAAAGACAATGGTTCCCAACCTCAGGCACCCCGCCCTGCCCTTTGTGAATTTAGCAGCATCCTATTTCAAATACTAATGTATTTATTACAGTGCCTACATCCTCACACAGAGGATGCATGGTGGGGAAGCAGGGAGGGAGGAGGTGCACCCAGGCAGAGACAAACCTGTACTTACATCCTCTCACAATGGCTGGACAGTGACGTGGGGGAGGAGGTCCTGGAACCCCAGGCAGGGGTGCTGACCTCCTTGTATCCTTCAAAGTATCTCACAACACCCCAGAGTGCCATGGCATCCCAGTAGACAAGCACTGCTTTAAAATAGTGACAAAAATGTATGGAGGAACTTGAAGTGCAATGCAAAATTTTAATGAGGCATTATACTACCCATTTCCACCCCCTTCCTCCCCTATTCTGCTTATTACCCTTCTGCACTGATTTGCTTAATTTTGTTAGGAGAATTAGAGGAAAAAGCTTTGCAAATAACAGTAATCTACTGAATTGCCTAATGTTAGCTTGATCCTCCTGGTTGCACAGACAATGAGCAAAAAGGTGGAGGTTGTCACAGGGCTGAAGGATCCTGAACACCCTACACCCAATAGATGCACCTGTAGCACTAGGCTGTGGCACGAATGGCAAATTATCACCATTTGGGCAGGCTATTATTATAAGTTGTAAGTATTGATACAATCCTGTATTGTTAAGATGTTACTAAGCAAAAACTACAATGAATATGACAAGATTTGTGCATGTGAGAGTGGTTACATAACTGGGCCACTGTTTGTTACATGTGACCAGTGTGAGGGTAAAGTTAAGGTGTGTGATAGGTATGACCTGACTGGGATGCCCCAATGGACCTCCCAGTGTGTGGTGCGGTTCTGATCTGACTGTATTCTGTAGCCTTTTACATTAACCAGTATGTTGTCTCTTAAGTGCTGTACCATATCTGCTCTGAGAATTTATTTTGGCTGAGTCCCTAAGGGACTTTGGGATGTTGCACTTGTAACACATAGCATCATTTCTCTTCCTTCCCCCTCCTCCCATCACCTCCTTCCTGACAACCTCCTCCCCAGTTCAAGCACTGGATTTCTTGCTCGCCAAGAAAAAAGTTGAGAACCACTGCCTTCATAACTCTAAGAACAAACATTGTTTTTGTTCCTAACAAGATTTGTCCACTACTGATGGCTCTTTAAAAAACTCTCTTTCTGACTTAAATCCATCTCTCATTTCTGCAGGTTTGGTTTGTTTGTTTTTTTAAGTGGTTCCACATAATAAGAGTTGGTAGAATGAAAATCTTCAGAATATACTAAGGTCTTGCCCACATTAGGTTGCCTCTGACACCAGGACTTATGACAGCAAATGGCCACCGCTGACAAGGTGCCCAAAAACATAACACCTGTGTGCTTCAAACAGCTCCAGAGATCCATTATATCAGATGTACTGCCACAACATTAAGTGCCTCTTTAAGGCACCAGCTACTAAATGTACACGGGCCAGTGCGCTGAAGGTGTGGAAGTGTCTTTACATGTCTTTACCAGGTGATGGCAGACCTTCACTTCACTTGGTAGAGGTGGAATAAATGCCAACAGAAAGAAAGGTTCTGCCACTATGGAGGAAGTTGCGTGCATGCACAGATACTGAGTTTTACTGATTGAATGAAAGTAGTACAGACTAGGATGAAGTGATTCTTTTTTTTTTATCAGATAGAGGAATCAAAGTTAATGTGATGAAACTATGTTAAGATCTACAACCACACTTGGGCTACACTTGCACCTTCTTATCCCAGGCAGAGGCCTAACAAGCAGGATTTGTGCCCTGAACAAAACCTGCAAGGAGTGGGGATTCACAAATATATATTTATTTTCTATGCCCCTTGATCCAATGAGTGATAGCTCTTGAGCAGACTACTTCACCTATGTGTAGTCCTATGTGTGGTCATCACAGATGTCAGAGAGGAAAGAAAGTCTAAGACAGCAGTTCCCAATGCGGTGCCTGTGGGCACCATGGCACCCTGCAAGGTTTATTTAGGTGCCTGCACACTTTTTCACTATCAGTAAAAATCATTTTTCAAACAAAAATGCTGTCATATTGGCGTCCACTGCTTTTTCTTTTAAATTTAAATGTGCCCTTAGGCACATAAACATTGGGAACTCCTGGTCTAAGTCTTAGGACACTAGCTTGAAACTTGGGAGAACTCAGTTTAGATCAGTTCTACCACATGCTTTTCTGTGACCTTGGACAAATCACTTAGTCTCTCTCACACTTCTGTACCTCAAAAGGCTTTTGTAAGGATAAATAAATTATGGCTTGTGAGGCAGTATGAAAAGAGAACCACATCCATGTCTAAGATCAATAGACAGAATGGAGTTTTATACAAGCAAAATAGTCTATCTTCATGTTTTCAGTCACAGGATCAGCTACTATATGTTCCATGCGGGTGCCCTCAGAAAGTACCAAACAGGTGCCCTCAGAACAGTACCCAGGCTAATAAGTTTACCTGCAGTGCCATGTAGAGGTTGTTTTATTGCTTCTGGTTCAGAAGGCAGTCCACGTGGACCACCATGGTATGTTGAGGGTGTTACTGCCGGGCCCAGTAAATTTGCAATCTAGACATAGCCTAAGGGTACCTGTTGTGTTACCCTGGGCTAGGACACTTTAATCATAGGTGCATTAATGCACAGGCCAGCTGAGCATGAGCCCAGGAGCCCCTACCAATTCAGGGCCCCGGTCCCAGAATCTACATCAGCAGGGAAGTGAAAGTCGCAGTTTTAAACTTGGTGCCCATCTGTGGTGCCAAGTTCAAAACTGCGGTTTTCACATTTCCTTCCCTGGCATCTGGAAGCAGGGCCCCTCCACGAATGGGGCTATGGGCAGGGGCCTGCAGGGCTGGGGTCAGGCCAGGAGAGCCACACCACATCTGGGGGAGGGGGACAAGCTGGGCTGGGAGAGCTGTGTCCCACGGGGTGGTGGGGGGAAGTTGGGGCTGGGCCAGGCCAGGAGCGCTACGCCTTTTGTGGGCAGCAGCTCTGGGAGGGCCCTGAGGGCTATAGCCTCCCAAAATTCATCTTAGCCCCCCCTGCAGCCACCCTTCCCAGTGCTCTGGTGTGACACTCCCAGCACAACGCTCTTGACCAGCCCAGCCCAGCTGGCCTTCTCCATCTGCTCGGCTGCACGGGACATCTGAGGAGCAGCTCCAAGCAGGTCAGTGTAACAGGGACTAGGCGGGGAGGGAGACAGAGCCATAGGCGGCTCGTGGCAGGGGAGGGGAGGTGGGGCAGACGCTGCCTCTGTGTGATCAAGAGTGGGGGAGAGGGAGATCCTCTGAGGGGAAAGTGTGGGCCTGTGTGTGTGTGTGTGTCTGTATGTGTGGGGGGGTCTGTATGTGTGTCTGTGTGTGAGGGGGGTCTGTGGGTCTGCATGTCTGTCTGCATGTGTGGGCCTGCGTGTGTGTCAGTCTGTGTGTGTGTGTGTGTCCATGTGCAGAGAATGAGAGTAGAGTGCATGCACCTCTGTCTGTATGTGTCTGTGTGTACACATTCGGCTGTAGCAGGGGCAGGGAGCAGGAAGAAGAGGTGGGCACGTGCTCTCCAGCCTGGTGGAGCCTCCCCCACCAGCACTAGGAGGGGAAGCGGCCCCTCCCCCATCCCCCAATAGACCAGCTCCCATGGGGGGATGGGGCCTCCAATTTTGTGCTTGCTCAAGGCACTAGTACACATTAATTCACTTCTGCCTTTAATCCATTTTCTATTCACACTGGGAAACCTCTAACCCAGGTTAGAAAGTGCTTTAATCCCAAGGAAGCAGGCATGGGTGAGAGCAGTGATTTTCAACCAGGGTGCCATGGCACCCTGTGGTGCCTTGAGATCCTTTCAAGGTTGCCGTACAATGTTAGCACTATTAGATGTTCAAACAAGATAAACCCAGAGATTTCAAATAGGAGTCTATAGTGTTAAAAGCATTCTGACATGTTGGCCGTGTCCAGACAAGTGCAGATGTACAGTATGTGGTGCTGCAGACACATCTGTGGCACCACATACCACACATTCAGGTGTTCTCTGCTCTGCAAGGGAGCAACACAGGGGAGGGGAGGTTGACACAAGAGATCCTGGGGTCAAAAAAATCTGAGCAAAAAAAAAAAGTGGGGTGGCACATACAGGGGCAGTGCACAGTGCCCAAAACCAGAGCCTGGCCAGCTGGAGCCATGCTTTGGCTGCAGGCCAGGCCCCAAGCAGCAGGATCACCACTGCTGCAGCCCCAGGAGGCCCCCAGGACCCCAGGTAAGACTGTTGGGGCAAACCCAGTGCTGTCCCCAGCCTCCCCTACCCCACCTGGGGTAACCTGCTGCACACCATAGGGTGCGTGGCACAGGCATTTCCTGGGGACAAGAAGCAGTGGCAAAAAGTGTGCCACTGCTGTTTGTCCCTGGCGAACCTAATGTCCACACTCATGTGGATGCAGCCATTGTAGCCTTTCTGAATTCTCTGCAACAGAAGAATTGCTCTGTGATTTTTCTGTAGTTAAAAAATTAGTGAAAAACTGAGAAGTGGCATTTTCCAAGGAGTGCCTTGAGTCCAGAAAGGTTGACAACCACAGAACTAGAGCTCAGGTTTCTCTTTAGTCACTGCTACAGAGCTCTCCTCTTGCTGTGAAAATGCAGGCTAAGCAACCAGGATGCTGTTAGCCTTCCAGTCCTATCCCACCCTTCCACTTGTGTAATATTTTCTTGTCTTCCACTGAGCTATCCTCATTTTTATATGCTTTGCTTCTGCTGCACTTCTACAGAGACTCCCCTGTTCATCAAATAACTCATTCTCTTGTGTTCCCAGTTTTACAGAAGTTGAAACCAGTCTTTTGGCACATAGCTTGTACCAAAGCTGTGGTACACTATCAGTAAGATTTATATTTTAGGAAATATACCCAAAACCACAGTTGTTATGTTTATTGGACAGGAGAGAGCAGAGAAGTTAGTCAAGTGTTATACAAATCATTGAATTTGAAGACTGAATGCTTTAATGGCAAAATTCTTGCTTCCAGATGCTGGTTGCTTTTCATCTTCAGGGCTGTCTCGATTAATAATGGGTAAACTTGAATATTACTTAGATAAAGTATTATTCTCATGCCACTGCCACAGACTGTAGATCCATGCTAGGTTAGAGTGTGAGACTTTACCCATTCTAGGCTAGCCTGGACTATGCTAGGCTAGCCTGGACAGACCAGTATCCCATGGTTCTTATCCATGTGTGAACAAATGACACGGCCAGAGGCAACCCAGACCACATCATGAAGGTCTTCGAGGCCCTGGGGACCAAGCTCAAGGAGATGGAGGCACAGATGGTATTCTCCTCTATTCTCCCGGTGAGTAGACACAGACAGCTACAGGAGGCCTGCATTGGCGAAGTCAATTGACGGTTACAGAGTTGGTGCCACCGGGCAGGCCTCGGGTTCCTGGATAACGACCCATACTTTCACACAGAGGGCTTGCTTGGGTGGGATGGGCTACACCTCTCCCCTAAAGGCAAGTGTGTCTTCTCCTCCAGGTTGGCTGATCTCGTGTGGCGCTCTTTGAACTAGCTTTGCTGGGGGATGGGGCCACAGGAGGACTTCCAGTGGAAGGGAGAGGCTATCACCAAAGAGGAGTATTCCTCCATCGCTCAGGTCTGTAGGGGGGCTGTTAGGAAAGCTAAGGCAGATAAGGAAATAGGGCTAGCATCAAGGATCAAGGACAACAAAAGGTCCTTTTTTAAATACATAGGGAGTATGAATAAGGCACCGGGTAACGTGGGGCCCCTGCAGGATACCCTAGGCAATCTGGTGGTTGCACCAGAGGAAAAAGCAGACCTTTTTAACAATTCCTTTGCCTCCATTTTTTTGTGCAGGGACCGGAATTCCCCCACCAAGATTCAGGATGGACTCAGGAGAGACTCCACCAGGCCTAGAGTCAGGAAGGACCAAGTTAGAGAACTTCTGGAGGGGCTGGACATGTTCAGATCAGCAGGGGCACATGGTCTCCACCCCAGGGTGTTGAGGGAATTGGCAGGGGTAATTGCAGGGCCCCTGGCACGGCTTTATGAGCACTCGTGGTGCTCTGGCCAGGTGCCAGATGATTGGAAGAGGGCCAATGTGGTCCACATCTTCAAAAAAGGGAGGAGGGAGGACCCAGGCAACTATAGGCCCGTTAGTCTTACTTCAATCCTGGGGAAGCTCTTTGAGAAGATTATCAAGGAGCACATCTATGAAGGGCCAGCAGCGGGGATGATGCTCAGGGGTAACCACCATGGTTTCATTAGGGGCAGATCCTGTCAGACCAACCTGATTGCCTTCTATGATCAGGTCACAAAATCCTTGGTTGCAGGTGTCACAGTGGACGTAGTCTTTCTGGACTGCAGGAAGGCCTTTGACACTGTCTCCCACCCTATTCTTATTAAAAAGCTAGGTGACTGTGGCATTGATGCCTACACAGTCAGATGGATCGCAAATTGGCTGAGCGGCCGCACTCAGAGAGTGATGGTGGACAGGTCATATTTGACCTGGCAGAATGTGAGCAGTGGAGTCCCCCAGGGCTCAGTCCTTGGGCCCACACAGTTCAATTTCTTTATTAGCGACTTGGACAAGGGGGTGAAAAGTGCCCTGTTTAAATTTGCGGACAACACCAAGATTTGGGGTGAGAGGGCATGCTAGAAGGGAGGGACAGGATATATCTGGACCTGGACAGGTTACAGGGGTGGGCAAATGAGAATAGGATGGGATTCAATACTGACAAGTGCAGGGTGCTGCACTTGGGCAGTAAGAACCAGCAGCATACCTATAGGCTGAGGAACTCCCTTCTCGAAAGCACAGTGGCAGAAAGAGATCTTGGAGTCATTATCGATTCCAAGATGAACATGGGCCGCCAATGCGAGGACACAGTCAGTAGGGCTAACCACACTTTATTGTGCATCCACAGATGCATCACAAGCATGGCCAAGGAGGTGATCCTCCCCCTCTATGCAACACTGGTCAGGCCGCAGTTGGAGTGCTGAGTCCAGTTCTGGGCGCCGCACTTCAGGAGGGATGTGGACAGCATTGAGAGGGTCCAAAGGAGGGCCACTCGCATGATCTGGAGACAGCACGGCAGACCCTACAAGGAGAGGCTATGGGACCTTAACCTGTTCAACCTTCAAAAGAGAAGGCTGAGAGGGGACCTGGTGGCCATCCATAAACTTACTAGGGGGGGACCAGCGGGGAATGGGAGAGACCTTGTTCCCCCAAGTGCCTCCCAGAGTAACAAGGAATAACAGCCATAAATTCATAGAATCATAGAAGTAGGGTCGGAAGGAACCTTGCAGATCTTCAGGTCCGACCCCCTGCCTGGGCAGGAAGAAAACTGGGCTCAAATGACCCCAGCCAGGTAG
>NW_005842237.1:1412679-1418847 GCF_000455745.1 Alligator sinensis
TGTGAAGGCTGAACAGGTTTAGGTCCCGTAACCTCTCGTTGTAGGGTCTGCCCTGCAGTCCCCGGATCATGCGGGTGGCCCTCCTCTGGACCTTCTCAATGTTGTCCACATCCCTCTTGAAATGGGGTGCCCAGAGCTGGACACAGTACTCCAGCTGCGGCCTGACCAGTGTCGCGTAGAGGGGGAGGATCACCTCCTTGGACCTACTTGAGACGCACCTGTGGATGCACGATAAGGTCCAGTTAGCCCTGCCGACCGTGACCTTGCATTGTCGGCCCATGTTCATCTTGGAGTCAATAATGACTCCAAGATCCCTTTCTGCTCTCAAGAGGGGAGTTTCCCATGCTCTCAAGAGGGGAGTTTCCCATCTTATAAGTGTGCTGCTGGTTACTACTGCCCAAGTGCAGCACCCTGCACTTGTCAGTATTGAAACGCATCCTGTTTTTGTTAGCCCACCCCTGCAACCTATCCAGGTCTTTCTGCAGTCTTTCCCTCCCTGTTAGAGTTGTTAGAGAGTAGGTTCAGACTAGACATTAGAAGGCACAGCCTGGGCGGCTAGGATCTGGAACCAACTTCCAAAAGAAGTGGTGCTGGCTCCACTGACCTTAGGGGTCTTTAAGAGGCTTGACGATTACCTAGCTGGGGTCATTTGAGCCCAGTTTTCTCTCCTGCCCAGGGCAGGGGGTCAGACTAGAAGATCTGCAAGGTCCCTTCCGACCCTACATCTATTAATCTATGAATCTATAAATCTATGCTAGCTACTTCTAGGCTCCTTTGACCTAAGACTACAGTGAAGACAGGCCCTGAAATTGGGAAAGTTAAGCTAACACAATAAAAGGGAAATGGAGTTCATTTATGTGAACTACTTTGAATAGAGAATCAGGAATGTGGTTAGAGCCTGTTTACTTATCTCAACCAAAATGCAACAATCTCCTTGTTTCTTACAACTGATTTCCTTGGGAGGTAACTACAAATAATGTGACTCAGGAGATAGAGTACTAGTGGAAGTTCTGTTTACAGAATTGTATCAGTGGCAAACAATTAAACAGGACAATAAATGGCTTTAGTTGGTGATTTTATTGATGAGGCACAGCATTGTGAAAATGCTTAAGACAAAGGAATGGTTGGACAAAGGAAATGAAGAACATATGGATCCAAGCAAAAATGAACAAGAAAAAGCTATAGTTGTTAACCCCTTAACTCCTTTTTCTTTGTTTCACAGTGAAGAAAGGAGAAATGAAACTGGATGTTGAATGATGGAGAAGTGTTGCTGAGGAAAAGAGAATGAGCTGGATGATCGATAGCATCGTGGTGAGTGCTGATTGGAGCAGCCTAGGGAGGTGGCTGGAAAGGAGACTTATTGGAGGAATGAGAGTACCCACGACTAGAACTTGGGAAGCAGAAGCAGAAGTAACAGAAGAGTGGACAGGGAGCATTACAAATAGAGCAGAGACCTTGGGAGGCCATCTAATCCAACCTTCTACTCCAAGTGAGATCATTTCTATTTTATACATCCCAGGCTAAATACCTGCCTAACCTGCATTTAAATATTTACAAATAGGGAGGTTTTATCACTTCACCAGGGAAGGAAAAAGCTTGTTAGGAAGCATCTGACCAGTGGTGGTTGAATGAGACAGCTGATATGCTACTGGCTGGCTAGATGCAAGAACAAACATACAGGAGTTTTCAAAATAGCCAAGGTTCTATGACCAAAGTTCTTGATTGGACACTGCAAATTCTTGATTCAAAAGCAGTTCTGGCACATTGTTTCTAAAAGTGCCAAGTAGACTAAAAGGAGCTCTAGAACCAAAAGGGTTAAAAGGGAGCCTTCCTCTCCTCCCAGATGATAGTTGACATAAAACATTCCCTGATAAAAAAGTATAATAGGGGAATTCATCACATTAAGATTCAAAGGAAGCCTGTCCAGTTACTGGACACTACTCTATTTATTTATTGTGTAGCCCAGGTGTACTCAGGTATATACTCCCCTTCTCCAATTGAAGGGAATTGTTAGCTGGCAGGTGTGCTGTGGGGAAACTTCAGACCACTATAAAACCTTATACTAGTGCTCCAGGTACAGGTAAGTCACAGGTAAGTATCTGATCTGAAACACATAAACCCCAAAATAAACATAGATAACCAACAGATAAACTATAGGTAAGTATAGGAGAACAAAAAATAGCCACAAATAAATACAAATAAACAACAGGTGAATAATAGCAAAAGGGGGTCCCAGCAGAGCCGAGCCCTAGATCTCTACTCATCTACTAATTTACAAACATGAGAGTTCACAAAATATAAGGCACAACATCACACCACTTACGGTACAAGAACCTCAAAAATAAACTTAATCCCAAGAAGAAACCCCAATGCCCTTGAGCCTTTTCCCAAACCCTTCAAGGAAGCTGGTAACTAAAGCTGGTACCTTTGGGTGGAGGCCTCCCAGTGGGACCTCCACTTTCAGGAGCCCTTAAATAACCAGGGTGGACTCCCCCCTCCCCTGTGGGAATCCTTTCTCCCTGCAACTCATGGCTCCCAGGCCTGGAGGGTGGCCCTCGTCCTCTGCACCAAGCTGCTCTCTCACCTGCAGTGTGCTTTGGGGGTCATTGTCCCCTGGAACGGGGTCCACTATGCAGGGCTTCTGGGGCCTCTGGCTTGGCCCTGCCTGCTGGCTCAGTAGCCCAAGCACCATCTGACTCCCTGGACTCAACCTTTTGCTATGGGTAGGAGGCCTGGGCCACCTTGTGCAGCACTGAGGCTCGATCCGCTCCCAGACCCTCTGTGCAGCGCCTCCTGCACCAAGCTCCTGGCCTCATGCTGGGGGTTGGGGCCCTGAGCCGCCCAAGCGCTCCGAAGATCCTGCTCCATGCACCGGCCTGTGCACAGTGTCTCTGGGTGCACGCCAGAGGTTGCAGACCCGAGCTGCCTCACGTAGCTCCCAGGGTCTGGACGCTGTGCACCCTGCTGTACACTGAGAGCCTAGCCACTGGAGCCGTCCGCCGTTCCCCACTGATTGAAGTCTTCAGTGGTGACTGCTGAGTAGCTCTCCTCAGCTCTTCTAAGCCCCACTCTTCTCTCTTTTCCATCCCGGTCACATCTCCCTCATGCTGGGCACACAGCTCCTTTTATACTCTTCAGGGCTCCGCCCCTGAAGTCTTCTGGACCTGACAGTGTTGCAGTCTACAATCAGGTCTGGGTGGTAGCTCTTTTCCACCTCCCCTCAGGAAACGGGTGTGACTTCACTCTTCTTGCTGCCTCCTGATTAGTGGATGGGCTCCACCAATCAAAACAGTAGAATCTCAAGCCTGGGACTCAACCCAAGCTCCAAAAGGTAAGCCTGCAACAATTGTGTTGTGTGCTTTCCAGACCATATTATTTCATTAATCCTGAGAAAATTCTAATGGGTGCTCAGCAAATAGATTAATCACACAGCAAGACTACTGTTTTATTGTCTTTCTTTTTCTATCATTAAATAGCAGCCTTTTGGAGTGGGGGAGGTGGATTAGAATCAATACAGTGATCTACCAAGTAACACTACTGACAGTAAATACTTTTATGGCAGTTTTGTGCTTGCATGCATGGAGTTCAACTAACAATTCTGAAGCCAAGTGTACAGGTTTTCCTAGGGGCATGGTGGCAGATACTTTATAAGGTTTTGAGTTCCTGTAGGGCTTCAAATGGTAATCATCTGCTAGATTTGCAGACTACTTATACCTGGTTTTATTTCTTTCAATTGCAAGCATGATAAATTGGTAAATTGGTTTTCTATTTCTCTGCTCCTGTAACCACAGAAGTGTTTATTTCAAGTACAGCCTTAGGATAAGAACATTACTATTCCATAGTTCAAGGAAAAAAAAGCTACAACTTAAAATATAGGGGTTAGATCTTAATGTACTTACTAGGCACCCAGATCCTATTATATACTTTCTAGATGCATGCAAGTGGTATTAAGTGCCACTTACATAGATTTTAGGTTTTAATCCATTCTGCCTGACTAGAATTTGCCTGATACACATGGTCAGCAATGATCCAGTATGGCCACCTTGCCATCTAACTCAAGTTCTGTTAAAATCCTAATCTGCGTGGATAAATGCTTAAATCCATGTAAATCTCACATAGTCCCCAAAGCTTTACTTGGAGAAAAGGTATAACTAGTGACTGTTCAATGCTGCCAGACAGTGGTATTCACCTCTTGCCCAATAACCTAGTGGCTAAGACTTGTCCAGGGCTCTGAGTCCCCCTCCCACTAGGGGTGAGGATTGAAGCTGTAACTCCCACATTTAGAACATCAATTTAACCACTAGGCTGTATGCTAGGCAGGGCTAAGCACAATCTCACTTCTGCCAGAACTTGGCTATTAGGCAGCAATGACTGAAAGACATTCAGGGCATGTCTACACATGTTTTTACACCAGTATCTACAAGTGCAGGCATTACAGCGCAGTAACACTGTGTGTGGGCTGACTTGGAATTAAAGTTAGTCCCAAATCAGTCCACACACACAGGGTTACTGCACAGTAAGGCATTCACACATGCCTTACTGTGCAGTAACTACTTGGGTGTAAATTTGCTACCTTCATCATGCAGGTAGCAAATTTACGCCCATATCAGCATAAGTCGCCATAGTTACTACACAGTATGGGCACACAGATATAGACATGTGCCTGTACTGTGCTGTAATTTTCAGTTATTGCACAGTAACCTAGGTTACTGCACAGTAACTGTGCACTTGTAGACGCACCCGCAGAGTGGATAAGAAAGAGGGAGCTAAAGATATATGGAGCCAGAAGAAAAGCCAGTAAGGGGGAGCCCGTCTCTGTGGTGAGATAGACTGTACTCTTGGAGAGAAGCTTTCCACTAATGTTTACACTGGATAGAATATATAAGCAGCACCGAGAGGAAAAGCTGTGACTGCCTCCCACTCAAGGCAATACCCACCTCCCTGGGCCAGAGTCTGATTCTGTCTGCTTTGCTCTTCTAGCCAAGGTCAAGAGCCTTTAGGCTATGATGTAAATGGTGGGTAGGTCCTCCTTTTCCCTCCTCCTGTTGAGTAAGGTAGAGTAGGACCTAGAATCTACATAAGTGGCAGTAAGTGTCACTTACACATCTGACAAGTAGATTAGGATCAGGGCCTTAAATGCCAAAGCCCTGTTTAGACACCTAATAAATACACAGAATAGGATCTAGCCCAGGATCTTTGGGGTACAGGATTTGTTTGGGGTTTTTTTCCTTTGGCTCATGAACAACTGAAAGGTGTGCACTGCTGGTTTCTCAGTCTTTCCACTGATACCATTTTGAAATACTTAACTGTGATACGGAACTTCTCTCTTCCAAGTTAACATTTTGTTTTTCATGGTTGTTAGTGGATGACTGTTGTTACTTTGAGAGGCTTCTCAGCTGTTCATATAAAACAAAATGAGTAGCCTCAAGACATTTGCTGCTTCTAGGTGTCAGCTAGACTCAGCTCTTTGCAAACATGGCCAAACACACTATAAAGCACATATTGGGCAACTGAAGGTCAGTCATAAAATGGGCCTGAAAAGAGAGTGAAATACCCTCCAGGTCAGGGGTAGGAAATGTTGGTATAGCAGAACATTGCTGTTGCATGGATAATAGCAAGCTTTATTTCCTAGGATTGTCATACTGACATGTTTATACCGATTCTATCTTGCATGTAACAAAATTCTGTCTTGCATGTAATCATGTTCTAACATGATTACAGAAAGTCAAGTTAAGGATATTTAACTAGGTTTAATCAGGATAAAACTGACATAAGGTTGAACTTGGTTTACCTTGGAGTACACTGTCCGGTCAGTTATATTCAGCAGTGTTAGAAAACTCCTGACCTTCTTGCATGCATGTCTGAACATAATAATATAACTAACACAACTTAGTATATACTACCTTTCATCACCAAAAATAGACATTAGTTTTTTTCTAAAAGGAAGGAAGAACACCATAAATAAAAGACTGTCCATAATTTTAAATGTCAAGGCAAAAGATATTACTCAAGCAGAAAAAAACAAAAAAATCTCAACAGACTAAGCCAGGGGTGTCAAAATCATCCAAACAAGTGGTGCAGGGCCAGTCCACAAGTCAGATGAATGGCATGTGGTCAGCTCCATAAACCAGATCCCCACTTCTCCCTCCAACCTCCCCACCCCCCCCC
>NW_005842237.1:1418857-1420116 GCF_000455745.1 Alligator sinensis
AGCACATTTTACACCTGCTCCTGGCTGCTCTGGGACTCATACTACATGCAGTGCCTACCCCAGTTGGTCTGGGATATGTGCCACACATGGCACCCTCTCCGGCCAATCCAAAACCTGTGCTGCATGCAGCGCTCACTCCTCTCTCCCACTGCCCCCTGCCCACCCCTGGCTGTTCTGGGGTGGACACTGTGTGAAGCATGGGTCCCATATTGGCTGGAGCAGATGCTGCATGCAGCATACATCCCAGTTGGTGGGAAGGGAGCGGGGGAGTGCCTCATGCAGAACGCATCCCAGGTGCTTAACTTGAGGCTTCTCCAGCATACCCCACATGCTGCATGTGGGTCCACTCTGGACCCAGGGGCAGCACAGAGACCAGATAATAGGGCGCCATGGGCTGTATCTTTGACACCCTGGACTAAGCAAAGTGTTTTAAATAATAATCAAATTATTTAAAAACATGAAGAAAAGTATTTTAAAGAATAAAGCACCTGTGAGGAAGAGATGGTACAAGTAAAAACTATAGAAAGGATAGAGTGGGGAAGAGAGGGGGAGGGGTTGCGCTCTATGTCAATGAGTGATATACATCGACCCTTATCAAAATGGAATCGGAGGAGGAGAAAGTAGAAGGATTGTGGGTTAGGTTACATGGAGGTCAAGGAGAAAGGGATTTGGTGGTAGGGGTCTGCTACAGACCCTCACACCAAGGGGAAGAACTAGATTTGGGGCTCCTGAGTCAGCTCTCAGAGACCCTAAAAACTAGGGAGGTGGTAGTCATGGGGGACCTAAACTACCCAGACATCTGCTGGGAGACGCAGACAGCAAAGTCCCACCGTTCACGCAGGTTCCTATCCTGTGTACAGGACCTCCATCTGATGCAGGAGGTACATGGTCCCACTAGGGGGAATGCCTTACTGGACCTGGTATTGGCAACGGGGGATGACATGGCAAGAGACCTACAGATCGGTCGTCACCTGGGGGACAGTGATCACCAAATAATAGAATTCATCATAAGACGTCCAGTGGGTAAGGTAACTGTGCCCACCTCCGTTCAACTAAGCACTCCCGTGTGGCCTTCGCCCAGACTATGGATCGTGTCTGCCCTGGGCTCGTGGGTAGACCCCACAGGCTACCCCTGCTGATGTCAGGGGGTCCCCTTAACTCGCCTGCCACTACTTGGGATGTTGCCTCAGTGGAGGGGTTCCCTCTTGGGGCAGCCTCCAGGGCTGTCGCGCCTCCCAGCGGTCACTCCCGGGGCTCCG
>NW_005842237.1:1420173-1421522 GCF_000455745.1 Alligator sinensis
TCCGCCTCTCCCCAACCCTCTAGGGCTTGCCAGCCGCAGGCCTGCATCTTTGGGCCTGGTGTAAGGTCCATGAAGTCCTCCGGCCTAGTCTCTCCAATAGGACTCCCTATCACCCTATACTAAGTACCCTGTGACGTGACGTGCCTGTCCCACCATCGTGATAACTAAGGCCTATAAACTACTGGGCCGAGAGGCCCAAAAGGGTGCCCCTGGCCTCTGGGCCACATGGATTGCCCTGAACTCGGGTTCCACCACCCTAGCAGCTCACCCCACTGGGGTGTTAATTCCCCGCTTCTTCCTAAGGCCGCTATGGGCCGCGAAGGTCCACTGTCTAACCCCACTTCGGGTCTTCAGAAGCCCTCCTGTGCGGCCCAACAGGGCCCCGTTGGACACGACCTCTCGTTACCTCTTCTCTGAGGCTCCCGTGCAGACTCACGCCTGGGTCTCAGTGCCGGCTTGCCCCGATGCTGCTCTCTGGGCTCCTGCCTCTGGTTCCTCCGCTGGTGCTGCCACTGGTTCTGCTGCAGGTGCAGCTGGTAAGTCCCCTGTCAGCGTCACTCTCAGCTTTCCTGCCGCCCCTGTGGCTGACGTCGCGGCCAGTGTCACAGCCGGCTTCCCTGCTGGCTCATCTCTCGACGTTACAGCCAACTTCCCTGCCAGCTCGGCTCTCTGTGTTACAGTCGGCTTCCCTGCTGGCTCCGCTGTTGGCGTGGGTGCCGACTCCATCAGAGCCTCTCCTGGCTCCGCCCCTGGCTTTCCACGCTGCCGGGTGCAGCGGCTGATTCCCTCTGTGGGAGGGGTTCTTCCTCCCGCCTCCACTCAGCCTCCACTCATCAGCCGCCCCGCCGCATCATCGGGGCCACTTTTTATCTCTCCTGGGCGGCATCTCCCACCCACGCTGCTTGGCTGCAGCTGTATATATGCGTGGCTAATCACCCTCACTGGTGGTTTCGCTGCGCACCTCTCCTCCGGCTCTTCAGGCTCTACGAGAGGTAAATGGGGCTCTCTTTTGGCCTGGGGCCCTCCTTCCACCCCGGCTCCCCTGGGACAGTAACTAGGAGGGTGAAAGTGCTAGACTTTAGGAAAGCTGGTTTCAATGAACTCAGGTGTTTAGTCAAGGACGCACTGCAAAGTAAGAGTTTTGAAGAGATGGGAGCCCAGGAAGGGTGGCTGTGCCTTAAGGAAATGATCCTTCGGGCACAGAGGGAGACGATCCTAATGCGGGGAAAAAGGGGGAAAGGGGCCAAGAGGCTTCCTTGGCTGACCAGAGAAATCCAGAACAGCCTACGGGCAAAAAGGGGGGCATATAAAAAGTGGAAACGGGGAGAGATTACTAAAGAGGAGTATAC
>NW_005842237.1:1422340-1427681 GCF_000455745.1 Alligator sinensis
ATGGGCAGAAAACAACAGAATGCAATTCAACAAGGAAAAATGCAAAGTGCTGCACCTAGGGAGGAAAAATGTCCAGCATACCTACTGCCTAGGAAATGACCTGCTTGGTGGCACGGAAGCGGAAAGGGATCTTGGAGTCCTAGTGGACTCCAAGATGAACATGAGTTGTCAATGTGACGAAGTCATCAGGAAAGCTAATGGCACTTTATCGTGCATCAGCAGATATATGACGAATAGATCCAAGGAGATGATACTTCCCCCCTATCGGGCGCTGGTCAGACCGCAGTTGGAATACTGCGTGCAATTTTGGGCGCCGCACTTCAAGAGAGATGTGGATAACCTGGAGAGGGTCCAGAGAAGGGCCACTTGTATGGTTAAGGGCTTGCAGGCCAAGCCCTATGAGGAGAGACTGGGGCACCTGGACCTCTTCAGCCTCCGCAAGAGAAGGTTGAGAGGTGACCTTGTGGCTGCTTATAAGTTCATCACGGGGGCACAGAATAGAATTGGTGAGGCTTTACTCACCAAGTTGCCCCTGGGGGTTACAAGAAATAATGGCCACAAGCTAGCAGAGAGCAGATTTAGACTAGACTTTAGGAAGAACTTCTTCACAGTTAGTGTGGCCAAAGTCTGGAATGGGCTCCCAAGGGAGGTGGTGCTCTCCTCTACCCTGGGGGTCTTGAAGAAGAGGTTAGATAGGCATCTAGCTGGGGTCATCTAAACCAGCACTTTTTCCTGCCTATGCAGGGGGTCGGACTCGATGATCTATTGAGGTCCCTTCCGACCCTAACATCTATGAATCTATGAATCTATGTACAAATTAAATGAAAGTGTAGGGATAAAGATAGGCAAGTCAAATAACAAAAGGAAAATGATCATTGAATAGCAACAGAAGGGAGTTTAATGTCAGGGTAGAGTAGCTGAGCAATGTGTGGAGGAGGAAAAATGGGGAATTGAACAATAAATAGTGGTTTTGAGGCTCAGCTGCATAAAAACCTTTTAACAACCATCAACTTAGGCTATAATAATGCAGTGTTTCCTTCTCCCATCTCCACAACCCTGCTACACACTGCCCAAAAAGTAAGTAGGTTGGGGACCATCCTAGAGACCCAGAGTCCATTAAGATATAAGCAAGACGCAAGGAGCTTTTTTAGGGTGAGATCTTTTATTGGACTAACTGCATGGTTAGAATAAAATTAGACACGTTTTTTAATTATTCATCAGGCCTGAAAAATAAGCTCTCTCATTCTCAATTCAGGCCCACCCAAGCCCATAAATTAGGCACCATAAACAATTAACAGCAGCACTGAGCGTGCACCCCACCATTGGAAGGAGAGCCAAAGTGCAGCACTGAAGTGACACACACAGTGAATGGGGTTTATTTCTCCAGGTGGTCCTGGGTTCACAGTAGAGGCTGTATAGGAAACACTAAAGTTCCTTGGAAAGACACAGTCTTTTTTTGTCTTTATATGAAAGAGATTTTTTTTCCAGAAATTTGAGCAAAAATGACCAAGAGTGAAAGGTAACATCTTTCCAGTGAGGAAAAACTATGTGAAGGATTCTTAAGCCTATATCTGATGAATCTGAATAAACTTTGCCTTCCATCACCCTATAGTTTTTAGAATTTTCCATATTCTGCACCATGATATTAAGGAAGTTGGACCCCTCTCTGTATTAAGCAACATGTTCTCCTTTTTCTTCAGTCTTTTTTTATCCAGTGAGATAACAATGTGGCTTTAAAAATAAGTCCTGCCCTTTTCTCCCTTTTTAAGATTCCCTGGGATCTCTCTTGGATGTGTGTACAGTAAGAGTTTTTCAGCCATCTTGGGGTGGGGGGAGAAAATTTCAATTTTAAATTTTAGTTAAGGTTTCCTTACTGTGATGATTCTAATATAATAAAAGGCTTAATACTTCCA
Source organism: Alligator sinensis (assembly GCF_000455745.1). Classification (NCBI taxonomy): domain Eukaryota; kingdom Metazoa; phylum Chordata; order Crocodylia; family Alligatoridae; genus Alligator; species Alligator sinensis. Next base: position 1,424,254 of record NW_005842237.1, read on the forward strand.
TCTGTGTGTCTTTCTGTCCCTAATGCTGGGGGCCAACTGTGCATGTGCCCTCGAGAGGGCGGGCCCCACCCCTCAGGCAGAGAGCTGGAGTCGAGGGAGCCCTTAGGCTTTAATACTGTATTAACTTGCACCTGTCAAAGTTGACAGAAGCCCGGGGCACTAGGTCCCAGCGGGATCCTCAGCAGGACTGAGCAGCCCAGCCAAACTCACCCCCAGCCATTGCACTTCCTGCCTGCCAGCACTGTCCGCACCTAGTGGCCCAGCTGCATCGCAGGAGTAGGGACCATGGAGCCACCCTGGTAGGGGGTGTGCGCATGTGTGTGTGGCTGTGGCTTTGGGTGTGTGGGGGGGGCAGGGTATAGGTATAGGTGGGTGTATGGTGGGTGTGTATGCAGCTAGGGGCAGAGTGTGTGTATATGTGTGCGTGCACATGTGCTCAACCAAGGCAGAGTGGGTAGGTGGGTATGGTTCTGCAGCCAGGGGCAGAGTGTGTGTGTGTGTGTGTGTGTGTGTGTGTGTGTGTACAGCCAGGGGCAGAGTGTGTGTGTGTGTGTGTACTGCCAGGGGTAAAGTGGGTGGGTGGGTGTGGGTGTGCAGCCAGGGGCAGAGTGGGTGGGTGTGTGAGTGTGCAGGCAGGGTAGAGTGTGTGTGTGTGTGTGTGTGTGTGTGTTCATAGTGTGAGTCCCATACGCACACCCCACCATACACATGCACCCACACTCCCCTCCACTGCCATACACACAGATCATCACAAACCCCATACCCACCCACACCCCACATATCCACACACACACCCACATGCTCCCTCACCCCACACACACACAGCCCCCCACAAACCCATATCTACCCCCCACAATATATAAGAGAAAGATTTCATTTTACGTTGTTGTGTGATCACCTCTATGTACAATATACAAACAAATGTAAATTGAGACAAAAATATTTTTTGAAATCAAATTAATGAATGCTGTAGATGTTTCCTTTTTAGAATATAATTTGATATTTTTCTGGTTCCAAGATGGCAAAACCCCTTGCTGAAAGGAGTACTTCTGGTGGCAAAGGTCAGGGGTTAGGGGGAAGGACTTTGAGTCACAAGATGGCAACCAGGAGGTAGGGCACCCGCCAAGGGGTGGAGCTACCCATGTGGCCCTCGACAGCTTGCCAAAACTCGGTAAGTGGCCCTCCATCCAAAATAATTGCCTGTTCCTGGTTTACATGGCCGGCCCCAAAGGGTGAGTTGGCAGGGTAGCATGTAAGCTCTCCCTGAAATGCTCCATCATTCATGATGGGCAATTGGCTAGTTTTAAATAAATGCATAAATATAGACATAAGAATTCTTTTTTATTTGAGAAGAAAATATGTTTTTTTATTTAAATTACTTCATTTAGCATTGAACCAACTGCATTGAAAAAAGTATAACTGTCTTTAAAAATGAGGAGAAACTAAAATGTGTTAAATGACTGAACAGCACTAGAAAGGCATATTAATCCAAAAATGATGTATTTAGGTGTAGAAAGGGGGGAAGTCTAGAAGGCACTTTCAGAGCCACAGAGCCAGTTTAGTGGACAAAAGGAGATGGCAGTAGAAGAGACATGGCATCTAACATGGGATCTAACTGGAAAATATGAGACAGGACATGGAAACTTGCTACAAACATATAGTGATAGAAGGTAGGAATTAGTAAAACTCATCTGCATGAGTTAAGTAGATCTGCTGAATTGCATGATGAGATTCTAAAACAATCTGGGCAGGCACACATTTTAAAAACTGCAGAATTGAAAGTGTTCTTTCTATCCAACACTGGCATCAGATCTAGAAGACAAGATCACAGCCAGACATGATGTAATAGACTGAATGCAGTGGTGGGAGCCCTGAAGTACTGTAATCTATTTCAACCTTCTCTGCTAGCTCTTAATAATATCTTGTCCTTACGTTTGCTTGAGAAACAAATGACCATAGACTCAGAAGCACTTCCAAAATGCTTCCAAACATCCAACCCCAGGGGGATTCCCATGCAAGGTAAGTGCCAGGAGTGTGGAAGTACTATAACTCTTCCTTTATCTTCACCACTCCTTCTGGCTCTGCTAAGGTTAGCTGGATGACCTGACCTAACGAGGCCCAATGTCATAAAAGTACAAAACAGTTTAGGAATACAGAAGGGTACAAATAGCCCTTCTGAGATGTAGCCAAGGACGACCTTAGGGAAAATGTTGCCCCGGAGGAACTTGTATTTTGACATTCCCAAAGTCAGTGGTGCTGCTGCAGGCAGAGGCTGGTGGGTAGGGACACAGGATGCAGTCCAGCAGGGAGGTGGAGCAGCATGGTGCAACAGGCAGACAGGCATTACTGCTGCTGTGCAGGAGTAGGGCAGGTGGACTAGAGCAGGCACCACCCTGCCCGCACATGTCTAGCCTGGCTCCTCCTGTGTGGCTGAAGGCAGGGGACAGGCTGGGCTGGGCACCACTCCGCCTCCCTGAGGTGAGGATCAGCTGGGGCTGGGTGGGGAGCGGGGGCTGTGTATGTGTGGTCATGTGTGCAGCATCCCCTGACCAAAGCACCCTGAGCAGTCGCCTGCAGCACCCACCCATAAGGCTGGCCCAGGATGTAGTAACTTGCCTTTAGCAACAGCTTAGGATCTGGACCAGAAATTTGTTCAGGTTTGTATCAAAATATTTTATAATTTTCCTCAAAGCATGCTCTGATTTAAGCTGGGAACTATACAAAATTTCCTTCTGACATACTGCCACGTACATCCGGGAGGGTAGAGTCTCACACTGTCAGAACATTCCCTTCTTTAATTGTTTCTGGCCACCTCAACACACAAATATTCATTAATATTGTGTTTCATTTGTTACCTAGAAAGAGAATGAAAGTGAGATTGTAAAAAAAAATCTGTAATAGCATACTATATTTATACCAGGTGTTGTGGTTCCCACTCTTATGCTTTCACTATTGACTGTGCTTCCTCATTTGAAGAAAAAAAACCTTTAAAACATGTTATTTCAAGTGTGTTTATTGGTAAGCAAAAATTGTACTTCATCCTGGTCAAATTCCAAACTGGGTAATTACAATCTGCCTGCCTGGAACTCCCACTGTAATTTCATTTGGCTGTGTGTTGTTCTAAACTGTTGTACAGAATCCCTGCACATTATTAACTGGCTTCCCAGCACAGTGGGCAAAGTGCACATACTTGGAGAACAGCTCCCACAATCACTCTGTAAAGTTTGCAAAGAGGTTTGGAGTCTAAGTGAAGACCACCATTGGGAGGAGTCATGTTTTAACAAAGAATTGCACTGTACTTTACAGTGTATAAGCTACAATTAAGCGATATTAAAAAAAACCCATACACATGATACATTATTTGTGCATGAATAGAGAAAAGAAACAGGAAACCTATACTCTTCATTATTTTGTCAATGGTTTCCCTA
>NW_005842237.1:1427712-1434763 GCF_000455745.1 Alligator sinensis
CCTAGGAACCTATTATTCAGCCAGCAGACCCCCTCATATTTAACAGCATATTTCACACCAGTCACAAACACTTCCAAGAAATTGCTTGCGCTAACCTCTCTTGATAGGTGTCACAATATTTCACAATAAAAAGCAGCTACATGTGTTATAAATTGCAATAAACAAGGTTTTGTGGGTGTTTTTCTTTTATACCAGACTGGGAATTCTATCAAATGAGACAGCCTGAACTTCACTGCTTCTGTATTGCTTATAGAGGCTAAACAAGTGAACTGGATATAAGTATCCCCACTGCATTTATCAAGAAGTGAAATTGAGCAATAAAGTCAATTCTGGTGATGAAAAAGGACATCAGTGGTGGCCTTTAAATACAACAATAGCTACACTAAAAAAAGCTCTTAGTTATTACTTAGAGCTACACATCCCCTGAGACCTGTATGTGAATTCTTGGAGTCAGAAAAACTCTGTACAGCTTGGACATTCTGCTTGAGATCATGAAATCTATATTTCTGTAACAGACTACAAACTTCATTTTGATTGGAAGTTGGCCTTTGCTTTCTTAGCAACTTTTAGTCACCATCTTAACCTAAAATCCCCAAGTGGCACAGGGCTAACAATAATTGATAATCAACTTGTCCAAAACCATTGAAATATCATTGTCTGAGACAATGAACTAGCTCCTATTGGATAAAAATGGGTTGTTGGAGGAGACTGTTGAAAGTTGTTGAAAGAATGGGATCACCTCAGCAGAGAATTCACCTCACTGATTTTGCAATCAGCTGAAGGCAACTGATCACTGCTCCACTGCCCAGGGTGGAGGCAGGAAGCTGCAGCCACAGGAAGGAGGGGGAACCTGGAGACTGTCTCTGGTACTGCAGCAAAGCAATATGGGAAGCCACATCCAGGCAGAATCCTGGGGGCCACACATAACCCCTCGTGGGTTGCTTGTTGACTCTGTCCTAAGAGATAGGTGAGCTAAAGTAAAGGACCATTCTGCTGTATTTTCCAGTGGTCTATACTCCCTTGTGTTTTGTTTTGAAAAAAATGTTTTGGGTTACTTGAATCAATCACTGCTACATGCCCCAAAGGGAAAAAAGTGCAAGCTGATGAATTAATCATGCTTGATGCACAGAGGGGTGTAATCCAGTCTCTGCTCTTGCATAGGTGAAATGCAGAGTTCCACTCTGGAGACGTATATGGCCAAGGCCTAAAATCTGGGGTTTAACACACAACAATTACACCTGAATATGGGACAGAGGCACCAGTAGCTTTCTAACAAGACATCTACAGTGACTATAACTAATGTGAGAGAAAGTGCACAGAGGTATAATTTGCAGACACCCATCTTATAATAATTTCATCTAGCGCAAATGTTTCTAGTTAGTTCATGACATTTTGTGTAAGAGCATATCACTAACGCCTTACTAAAGTCAAAGTATATCACATCTTCTGCTCCCTCTCTTATCCACTGGGTCAGTTACCCTGTCAAAGAAGGAATTCAGATTAGCTTGACATGATTTATTCTTGACAAACCTATGTTGGCTGTTTCCTATGATCTTACCATGCTCCAAATGTTTACAAATGGATTAATAATTCATTCCAATATCCTTCTAGATGTCAAAGATAGGCTAATTGGGTCCTCCTTTTACAAAGAAGTGTATTATGTTTGTCCTTCTCCAGGCCTGTATGAACCTACCCCTCTTGCAGGAGCTCTTGAAGATAATTGCTAATGGTATGGAGATTGCTCTAGATAGGGTTTTTTTAAGCACTCAGAAACAAATTCCTTTGGACCCTGTGACTTGAATATACCCAAGGGCATGTCAACACTGATTCAGGATTGACTTAAGGTTTTTCCCAACCATCCTCCCAATGTAAACTCTCCACACCGAGCACAGGCAGTGCCAGTGTGCAATGGTGAATCCTACTCTGGGGGGAGCAAGAGAGGTCCTCGGCAGGAGAGAGGACCTGGAGCAGCATCGGGGGACAACCCAAGCCTCAGGCACTGGGGCTGTGAGCAAGGAAGGGCTGCTACCCTAACCCCTCAGCCTCATTTTCCTTTTAAGTGCCTATATTCCCTCTTTTGGTTCCTTTCTTACCCTTTTTTTTTTCTTCTTCTTTTGGCCAGGGGCACGGGCAACACTCCAGAGAAGGGATTAGCCTCAGAACCATGGCAAGCAACTGGCTGGCCATTGAAGAAACACCAGGAGGTCTAGGTACCCAGCCACCTGTGGAGTCCCGCAACAAGGAAGAGCCAATCATAGTCCAGGTAGCATGAAGAGCAGGGATCAATGAGACCAGAGGGCAAGCCACACAAAGACCAAGTGGCTCGTCCTGGAGGCTGGCGTGTGGAAGGGGTGTAGGGGAGGCGGAGCCCCACGGATACCCGTCAAGAGGTGTGACCAACCTGGGAGAGCCCTCAACAGGGGAACCCACCAAAGTTCAATCAAAGTTCCAGCAGGTGAGTTTTTGGGCTTTCACCACAGCAATCAAGGATCCCTCCAGAGGTCACAGGAGCCCACGCAGTGCCCAGCACCAGGCACACGTGACAAGGTGGCACGTGAATGGATATTCAAGACCAGGCAGGCGCACACAGTAACCTGCACCTGTCAGGTTTCTCCCTGGTTCCTAAGGCCCTCTCTCTAGGCAGTTTCTGCCCTTAAAGGAGCAGGCACCTTAGTGCCCTGTGACACCAGCCCATACAAAGCATATGAGGAGATTCATATATGCTGATGATTTATGCATCACATAGCAAGAACAAGACTTTACCACTGTCGAGAACAGACTGATAGGCACTGAGCAACCTCTCAGATTACTATAATAAAAACCAGCTTCGTGCCAACCCAACCAAGATGCAGGTACAGTTTTTCACCCATACCATAGAGAAGCTGAGCAGAAATTAAACATCACCTGAGATGGAATCCCACTGACTAATTTCACCCAAACCCTGTGTACTTGGGGATTACATTGGACTGAACACTTATCTTCAAAGCATGCGTAGAGAAGACAAAAGAGAAAGTCAGCACCCACGACAACATACTTTGAAAGTTGGTCACCTCAAAGTGGGGAGTAAACCCAGATATATTACAAATCACTGTTATTGCCTCATGTTACTCCACTGCAGAGTATGCACATCCAGTATGGGAATAATCAGTTCATGCCAAGAAACTAGACCCATTTCTAAAGAACCGCTGTTGTGAAATAACAGGATGTCTAAAGCCAACACCAAAGGATGGCTTGTACTTACTGGCTGGCATTGCACCACCTGATAGTCAAAGAAAAGTAGCAAGCAGAAAAAAAAGATCATGGTAGATGGAAGACATCAGGCATCCACTCTGTGATCACACAGAAGTAACGAAATGGATTAAAGCACAAAAGAGTTTTGTGATTAATGCTGCACAGTGCCATTGTAAACAATGGCTGACAGGGAGCAACTGAGGTTACACACAATCAGGGGCTCTGAAATGGACCTGGAACCCCAGGAGAACCTTTCCAGAAGGGCTGATCTAGACTGGTCAACATGGAAATGCTTAAATCGCCTACACATGCAAACTGGAAGATCAAAAATAAACATGATCAAATGGGGCTACTCTAATGAAACAAATATATGCAAATGCAATGAAATGCAGCCTATGGAGCACCTGCTCATTTGCTGACTACTTGATGAGACCTGTATGAAGAAGGGCATCACTGCAGCAATGGAAAGAACCATTGATTGTGCATAATTCTGGAAAAACATACAGTTTATGACAAAAGAAGAAAAAGAAGAAAGAGAACGTAGCAGAGTGATGGAAAAGAGCAAGACACTGCACCCCTTCCTTAGCCCCACCTGCTCCCCACAGTACTACAAGGAACAGAGAGACTGCTGGCTGTTGGGCTGGAGAGAAAACCTGGCCTGTAGTGGAACTCATAGAAGCCCTGGGGGTGGGGAGGACACATGACACTTACTGGAGTGGCACCTGAGGGTCATCTGGCAGAGAAGCCAATGGATTAGCCGCTGAGAGCACCAGCAGGGAAACAAGAAGTGGCTATGGAAACCACAAGGCGGGAGGGAGAGGGAGAGAGAGAGAAAGAGAGAGAGCGAGGAGAAGGTGGGGGAGCAGGGAGGGTGGAGAGGGGCAGAGGCAGAGGGGGCAGACCTGACTGCAGTGTGAGTGGCCCCTCTGTGCTTGGAGCAAGCCCCTCCCAGCAGAAAGGGGCTTATTCAGCGGCTGGCCACTCACACTGCAGCCAGGTCTGCCCAGCTGGATCTGCCCAGCCCAGCCACTGTTGCCCTGTGCTCGGAGACAGCTCTCTGCCAACAAGAGGGGCCTTATTCAGCTGCTGCCTCTGAGCACAGACCTGGCTGGGCAGACCTGGCTGCAGTGCGAGTGGCCCCTCTGTGCTTGGGGCAAGTCCCCTCCCGGCAGGAAGGGGCTTATTCAGCTGCTGGCCCTGGGGTCTGCCTAGCCAGGCCTCAACTGAAGCTCAAGGGGGAATAATGAGGACTGAATAAGCCCCCTCAGTGGCTTGCCCTGGCACAGAACAAGTAGCAAGGACCGGGCCCCACCCCCGCCCAGCAGCTAGAGTAGTAAACAATGGGTGCCTGACAGGCAGGAGCCTATCACAGCTTCCCAGCAGGACCTCACTGTGGGGCCAGCAGAGCATCTGTGGGGTCTGACAGCATTGCAGGGGTTTGCAGGGCTCTGGTCTACTCCACACCGTGCTGTTGCCACGAGCAGCCCAAGCCTGCAGCTCAGCCCCTTGCCAGGAAGGGACTTGCTCTCCCCCACAGTGTGACAGGGGCTGCTTCCTCCAGTAAGGGCTCTAGCCTTCCTGCTGCAGTGGTAGGGAGGGGGCACAGCCAGGCAGGGCCCCTGGGGGAGGGGGGGGGGCAGGGACAGGGTTATGCCTCTTGCAGAGGGGACAGCTGGGGGCCTATTCTGGGCAGAGAGCCACCTGGCTGCCAGTGGGGGAACTAACTCTGTGCCCTGACCCCTTCTGCCTCTAAGGCCATGGTGCCCCCCTGCTGCAGCAGCAAGCGGGGAGTGTGGGAAGACCCAGCTCGGGTCCCTGCTGGTGGCACAGGGAGGGGGAATTAAATTCCTCTCTGGCCAGACCCCTGCTAGTCCCTGCTTGGGCTGGGGATCAGAGGGACCGAGCCAGCCTGGCTGGGCTGGAGCAGATAGCCCCACCCAGAGAACATGCTGGGATGCTGGTCTCTGATTTAACTCAAACCGGCAAAGGTTCTGGGACAGACAATGCATAAACTGGTTTGAGCCAAATCAGTTAATTCTGATACTACATTCAACCAGGTTTATCTCAAACTGGTTTCAGCCTTTTTGAAACTGGTTTATGTTTTTCAAGTTCTGCCATAATATGCTCCAGCAGACCTGGAAAAAAAAACTAAGCAGAACCAGACAAGAACTAACTCTTTGTTTCTATCTCATGCAACTTTATCTATTACAGTTTTGAGTAAACTTGTTCTCTGTGATATTATTTTGGGGGTCGACTTATTTTGCAGTGGATGTAGTCTTTCTGGACTTTAGAAAAGCCTTCGACACTGTCTCTCACCTCATTCTCATTAAAAAAATTAGGTGACTGTGGTGTCAATCCCTACACAGTCAGATGGGTCAATTGGCTGCAGGGCTGTACCCAGAGAGTGGTGGTGGACGGGTCTTTTCCGACCTGGAAGGATGCGGGCAGTGTGGTTCCGCAGGGCTCGGTCCTCGGGCCTGCGCTGTTCAACATCTGCGACTTGGACGAGGGGGTGAATAGCACCTTGTTCAAATTCACAGATAACACTAAGATGTGAGGGGAGGTGGGCACGCTAGAGGGGAGGGACAAGCTGCAGTCAGATCTGGACAGGTTACAGGGGTGGGTGGATAAGAATAGGATGGGTTTCAGCACTGACAAGTGCAAGGTACTGCACCTGGGGAGGAAGAACCAGCAACACACCTACAGGCTGGGGAACTCCCCTTTCGCCAGCACAGAGGCAGAAAAGGATCTTGGAGTCATTATTGACTCAAAGATGAACAAGTGCCGCCAATGTGAGGCTGCAGTCAGAAAGGCTAACCGCAGCTTGTCATGCTTCCACAGATGCATCTCATGCAGGTCCAAGGAGGTGATCCTCCCCCTCTATGCGACCTTGGTCAGGCCCCAGTCGGAGTACTGCATCCAGTTCTGGGCACCGCTATCAAGAGGGTCCAGAGGAGGGCCACTCACATGATCAGGGGGCACCAGGGCAGGTCCTATGAGGATAGGCTATGGGATCTGAACCTGTTCAGCCTCCACAAGAGAAGGCTGAGAGGGGATCTGGTGGCCGTCTATAAACTGGCCAAGGGAGACCAGCAGGCAGTGGGAGAGTCCCTGTTCCCCTGAGCACTACCGGGAGTAACAAGGAACGGCCATAAGCTGACAGAGAGCAGATTCAGGCTGGATATCAGGAAGCACTACTTCACAGTCAGGGCGGCTAGGATCTGGAACCAACTTCCAAGGGAAGTGGTCCTCACTGCTACCGTGGGGGTCTTTAAGAGGAGGCTAGATAGACAACTCACCAGGGTCGTCTGACCCCAGTACTCTTTTCTGCCTGTGGCAGGGGGTCGGACTTGATGATCTGCTCAGGTCCCTTCTGACCCTACTAACTATGAGACTATGAAACTATGTGAACTGAATGTCTGTTCTGTTACAGGTTTAAACCAGTTTCTGATCACTTAAACCAGTTTATGTGTAATGTCTGTCCCTGGCCTAAATGAGGTAACACTGGAGAGCGTCATTGTTCCAGTGAAGAAGCACTGGGCAACCAGATGCAAACAGTCTACGCAGAGACATAGAGCTTATGGACTAAAGTAAAATGAGTTTTATGGAGGCATACACAATATGGCCAAGCGATAGCATGATGACTGACAGTGAGGCACCAGCAACTGGGCAACCAAAGGGAAAGGGAACAAGGATGATAGAAAGACATCCTTTTGAGCCCTGCTACAAAAGGAACTGCAGTAGCGGGGAGAGACATTAATGACTGTGGGGTAGGGGTCCCTCTAAGAATTCCTGAGGACTCAGTTACAGGTGACTCTGG
>NW_005842237.1:1434784-1446904 GCF_000455745.1 Alligator sinensis
TCACAAGGAATTCACGGCAGAACAAACCCATTGAAACTGCAAGCTGAGTAAAAGTTTCATGGCTGCCAGAAGAGCAACATCTAAGACTTGAGTTGGTTGGACATCGATAGGGTATGATGGGTGGTGGAGCCCTGCAATGGAGGTCAACACACCAGGTACCTATCATCATACATGGGCCAACTGTTCCCTTTTTTGGTCCATTCTTTTCTTCTTTTCTCCCATCCAGGCATGGCAGGTGAGTCCAAAATGGGGACATCAGCTGGCAGGACCACTAAAGACCAGCAAGGTGCCCTATAACAATACCATATAGCTTGCATTTCTTAATATATAAAATTAGCTTAATCCTTCCTCCTAATACATATTAATAATCTTGCTTCTGTTTGCTAAATCTGGTTACCTTTAACTGGAATTTTCTATTCTGAGGTAATCTTTTCATTCTTAGGTGGTAGTAGGTTTTGCTCTGAGTGTTCCTCTTTTGCCCAGACTATATTTATTCAATATAGTTAGCCAACTTCCCAATTCCTTTTAAGCCAGGAATAGTATTTTTCCATCTGTTCCTTTCACTAGGTGCATGTCTCAACCACAATTCAAGCTAAGCATGGAGCTTGAGCTAAACACAAAGGTCAAAGCTAGGCCTGAAGGCCCCTGGGTCCCAACAGAGGAGGAGGAGACCCCTAGTCACAGCTTACACACACACACACACACACACACACACACACACACACACACAAAACATCACCAGTGAAACTAGTGTGGCACAGCTGGCCCCTACCCCCTACCCAAGACTCCAGGCAAGAGGAGTGGCAGGGCCTATATACTCCCTACCCCCACACAGGCTCTGTAAATTCAGGCCAGGGAGCTTGCTTCTGCTGCCATCATTTTAGGCCAGCCCAGCCAATTTACCGTTAGGTTTAAGCTTACCTAATGCAAGCAGTACTGCCTGCTCCTGCCACAGCTACTTTCCAGTTCATACCTCTTGGAAACAGACATGGGCCATCTTATGTTGGTGGTAGCAGCACCCTGGAAAAAGATTTTTCAAGTTTTTGTCAGGTAAATCATATTATGGGGATATGATTACTCCTCACAAATATATTGGTGTAGGAATATCAGAGAAGGAAAAGAACCATTTAAGTTAAGGGTCCATATTGGTATAAGATTGAGCATGTTCAAAGAGTTCATCAGCAAGCTGTGAGAGAGAACAACCATGATTCTCAACCAGTGCCGCTAAATTCAGAAAAAGTTATGGAGGGGTGCCTTGAGTCTAAAAAGGTTAAGAATCATTAATCTAGTCATAGTTAAAACTTGTTTTGTAAAAAAATGAAATAAAAAAGCCATTGAATATTTTTTCTTTCTGTCATCCATTATAACAGGCCTGTGCTTTCCTTCATCTTTCTCCAATTATCCTATTGATCAGTAATCTTGAAAATATCACTGTTTATGACAGTAAGCATGCTGTATTTCCATTTAAATGTCTACACTGGCAAAAGAATGAGCCTTTTGCAGCACCACTTTAAATCAAGTATTATCATGCTGTACTACAGGTTCATATATATACAATATTTACACACAACTTTCCAAAAAAAAATACCTTCCAAAATTGAGGTGCTAGTCTTAAGTGAAGATACTGATTTTCTGCCCAGAATAGAAAAAATACACTTTGATTCCTTCTCCACCTAAACTTTAAAACCAACTTCCGGGCAGTAGCAGTGGCATTTCTATTTTGGCAACTGAGGGTGTCAGTTCAATGGATCATTGCTCTTCACTCCACAAGTGCTAACAACTGTCTCTTCTTTTTAATAGTCTTGATGTTTCACTAATCAAGCTAAACTTTCTTGTTACAATTTGGCTGTCTGCTAGTTACTCCTGTTCTGTCTTCTCCTATTTCATAGACTGGTAGACTACTTTTAGCTCTTTTCAAATGTATAGATCCTCCCATGGACACCAGTCTTCAGCAGCAGCTTGAACATGTTTGAGCTTCTGGCTGAGCACAAAAGGAAGGGTGAGTGAGCAGAAAATTAGGCTCCATACCTGCTCTTTGCAGCCATAAATCTGGAGAAAATCTGTTTGTTTGGTTTTGGGGGTGTTTTTGTGAGGGTTTTTTTTTTGGGGGGGGGGGGGTTTTGCTTTATTCTGCCTTCCCAAAAAAAAGCAGCATATCTTTTTTGGAGCACATGGCATGCAAGAAAATATGATCATTCACATATCTAAAATGGAAGCAACATTTAAAATAGTAGTAGCTAATAATACTGGATTGGTTGTCTGAATAACTGAGTAACTTCAGCCCCATATAACAAACTACAATATATGTGTAAAAATATTCTTCACTTTAAAGAAGATTTTAAATTAATGTAATTTCATTTCCTTTTTATATTTCTGATAAAATATGATTTTAATTGAAAGGAGTCACTTACCAATAATCTGAGCAAAGTCTAGTAAAGCTTGTCTGCATGCATTACACACTATTCTGCCAGTAAACTCATTCCTAGCTGACACTGGCCCACCTCTATCCAGATTCTTATGAATAGGGATCTTATTATATTGAATTAGCGTCCTTTCTTCTTGAGAGGTTATTGAATTTGGCTGAATTTAAGAGGTAATTATTAAAAACCCTTGCAGAGTATACTGTCTCCTACTTAAGTCTTTTTGTTGATCCATAGTTTTGCTGCATCAAATCAGCCATTAAGCCAAATAAACTTGATGTCATCATTTTTCTGCACCTTCCTGCTTTATCTTCTCTCTTCTATCCTTGACTTTTCTGTTCTTTTCACCTATTTTCCCATTCTGTTTCATGCCCCTGCACCTTGAAAAGTTCCCCAGTTCTCATCGCCTAAGGCTGTCTCTCTCTTCAAATCTGTCCAAAACAAACCTCTGCAAGCAGTTCCTCCTCCCCTCATCAATAATACCCTTTACTGAACTGCCCTCCTTTATCTTATGTTGTATGTGTTTGTTTTGCCCAGAGACAGCAGATGTTCTTGATTCTGTGCCTGTAAAATGCAGAGATACTACAGAGCTATATAAAAGAGTAATGTAATGAATATAGGGGTGTAGGTTGTAGCGGTGTTGGTCTACATAGGCAGACAAGATTCTTTGGGTGAATCTGATCTCTTTTATTAAACCAACTTAAGTGGGGAAAAAAATTTTTAGCAAGCTTTTGGGTTTAAAAACCCTTCATCAGGCTGAGGAAGCCTCTGCAATTGGTGTGTGGTCTTCCTGGATGGAATCAATAGTAAAGAAGTCAGAGGCTGGTATGCATGCAAGATAGGCAGTCAGTGAAGATGTAAATTGAGGAGTCAGTGGATGAGAGACAGGCTGGGTGGAGGGAAGGAGAGAAAAGAGGGATGAATGTAGCAGTTGAATAATGGAGAGATACCTGGGGAGTCAGATGTCAGGCAGATTATAATGTGTCATAAATCCAATGTCTATATTTAGTTCATGATTTTTTGTATACAGGAGTTTGGTTGATGAAGTAAAGTTCATAGGCTCCTCTCTGAAGTGAAGTGTTCTGTAAGTTCCCTTTGAGGATTAAAACTGAGAGATTGGAGAGAGAGTGGTTTTCTTGTGAGAAATGTGCCCCCACAGGTAATTGGGTATTCCCGTCTTTGATGGATTTCCGGTGTGCATTCATTCTGGTGCGCAGTTTTTGTTTGGTCTCTCCTACGTATTTTCCATCAGGGCATTTGGTGTATTGGATGATGTGAGTGGGTGCTTCTAAAACCAATTATAAAAAGGGAAAACTTCAACTTAGAGTTTCGCGCATGTATTCTTCTTTCCTGCCATGACTTGATGGGATTTAATTCAAAATATGACACATGGATAGCTCAGTGCTATTAATTACAGTCAAAGTCAGTCTTCTTACACTTTTATTTCTCTAAGCACCTCTTTATCTGGGTGCTCACTTACTCTCTGAGAGTGAAGCCTATGCTAGTTATTAGGCAACACAAGACTTCAGGGTACCATGCCCTTAATGGGAAACCCACAAAAAAACAAAAACAAACCACAAATGTGGGACTAATCACTAATAAGTCCCTTTGCAATGTGGGGTCTTGGGCTTCCGCCCCTTGCCGTCTGTGCCGCAGAACAACTTGACATGGTCTATTTATAATATCACAAGCTGGCCAGCAGTTCATTCAAAAAAAAAGTCTCTACTTAAAGTCAGTCTACCTGTTTCTGGGTATAGACAAACCATTCTCCAGTCGTGGCTTTCCTCAGCCACTTCTTAGCATTCGCCTCCAGGGGAAACATCACTCCCTGGCTTCTCTTGTGCCTCCACACTAATTCAGCTCCATCACTCTCTGTCTCTGGACCACATATCTCCCTATTCCCCTTCGGGGGGTTGTCCTGATGTAATCCTCAGTTTTTAAAACCAGTCAGTTTCAATTACTAATTTTCAAGTCTTCAGGTGCGGCAAACATTCCCAGTGCCAGCCAATGACATCATCGTCTCCGGCATCTCGCCACCGCTTGGGTAAGTTTCTTTTCCTTTAGCTGTTTGCAGTAACAAGGTCATGGGTTCCCTGTTACAGATGAGATATATTACATTTCTAGAGGTGCAGCTGTAAGATGCAGGGATGCTGATGGTTTTGTTGTGGGGTGTAGTGGGGGTGGTGGAGATGTGTTGACAGGTTTTGCATTTCATGCCATGACATGGTCTGGATCCATTCAGTGTGTTCTGGGCCTTGGGAAGTTTGCTTCTGGTGATGAGGTTAGCAAGGTTTGGTGCTTATTTGAAAGCTAGGATGGGTGGTTCTGGGAAAATCCCTTTAAGAATAGGGTCTCTTTCTAGTATGGGTTGCAGTTGTTTGAGGACTTTCCATATGGGTTCGAGGGAGGGGTGATACATCATAACCAGTAGTGTGCGATTCATGGCGGGGTTTCTTCTGTACTGCAGCAATTCTTCACGTGGTATCCAGGTGGCTCTTACAAATGTGCAATCTATCTCTCTGGAGGAGTGTCCTTGTTGGGTGAAAGGCTTTTTAAGATTGGTGTGGTGGCAATCGCCTTTTCTCCCTTCCCCAATCCAGCCTGTCTCTCACCCATTGACTCAATTTACATCATCACTGACTGCCTCTCTTGTATGCATACCAGCCCAGCCTCTGGTTTCTTTACTATTATTCCATCCAAGAAGAGCACACACCAACTGCAGAGGCTTCCTCAGCCTGACGAAGGGCTTTTAAACCCAAAAGTTTGCTAAAAAATGTTTTCCATTTAAGTTGGTCTAATAAAAGATATCAGATTCACCCAAAGAACCTTGTCTGCCTATGTCATGAATATGATGCTTTTGCAATCAGTCTTCCTCTAAGATGCACAAGTCTTTTGCTGCTACCAGCCTACATTGTGCCTCTGAAGTTCAATAGTGTTCTGCCCATGGAAATGCATAGCTTTCCAGTTCTGGCAATCTTCTGGCATGCTAGGATCTAGCTCAGTCCAATGAGAGATTCCCTGTTGGGATTCAGCTCACTGAGAAGGGATGCTGTGAATCAGTGGACAGCTATACATGAACACAGAGGCTGCTCCGAAGCACTGGAATTCCAGTCTGTCAGAGCAGAATAATCCAGTCTGTTGGAGTGTGGATATTGCCATGCTCCAGTAGCCTCCTTCATCTTGTGTATCAGTATCCCCACAGTTAAAATTGGCGGTGGAGGCACTTAAACAAAAGCTCATCGAACAAACTTTAGTTCAAGTGCCGCCACCACCACCATTTTTAAGTGTAGGGATACTGATACAAGAGATGCAGCAGTGCTTTAATTGGACCACTGCCCCTCCACCCCAGGAGCACATGTAAGAGTGCCCAGTGTGTCTGACAGACAACAGAATTTACAAAGGAGAAGGATGAGGAGAGAGAAGAGAAGGGCTCAACTACTATTTCCCCAGTAAAATTGGAATTGGATAACAACAGAGGTGTGGCAGAATTACACAATTATGTGCCTCTTCTAGATCATTTCTAAACAAAGGCAGTCACCCAAGTCAAGATGCATAAGGATTTTTTCAGGCCAAAATGGAGGATTTTGCAGCTGCTTTGTGAAGTGAAATAGGGTCATGTTCAGTGTCCTTAAAGGTGGAATAGGGTCTAGGACATGCTCTTTAATTACCTTGCCATGGAATATTAGTGAGACAGGATGTTGCAAATAGAGAAATTAACCCCAGCTCAGCTTCTCCCTCCCCTTGTTCAGGTGCTCAAAGAAAAGACTATGAAAATTGCCCCTTAAGAAGAAGAACAGAGGGAATGAATGCCTTTGGAAGAACAAAATGTACTCTCATTTTCATATGACTTGGCTAAACACCAAGCTGGGGGATTTGCTGTTTTGGATTATGTTAGCTTATTTTACTTTAATGTTATTAATGCTAACCCTTGTGAAACAGGAACAGTTGCTGACTGAAACTTTTTTTCTGTTGGGTCATTTTTCTGCATCTAGAGACTTGTCTTCCACAAACCAAGGCAAAGAACATGGGCTTGCAACTTCTTGAAAGTGTTACTGTCATATAAAGTAATTTATATTTTTGTGATTTCTTGCATTTTACTTCTGGTTATTTTTTTAAGCAGGAATTCATTAAATTTAGTTACATTTTTTCATTACCTCTTTTTACCTTATTTTTGATAATGCTTACATTTTTAGTTTCTAGAACATAAATTTTGAAATACCAGTTGTCTATTAAATTATTACATGCTTTATATGTTTTCTCTACTGAAGTAACACAGTTAAATTGCTGTTGACGTTGCTTTCTTAGGGCCTGGCCTGAAAAGTCAGTCTCCATTCAAGAAATTCATCTTACTGACTCAATGCTAGTAAAGGACTCTGAGGCAAATGTAGCAGGCACATGCCTAATGTACCTGCCCACAGTGGCACAGATGGCTGGGTGGCGCCTGAGCTGGCTGGAACCATGCTGACTGGAAGCGAACCCCGAATTGGATCAGAGCCCCAGGACAGTAGGTCAAAAGCGTGCCAGAGACTGGAGTAGGGGGGAACAGCAGGAGCCAGGGCACAAGAAGCAGGTCTGGCCATTCTTGCCCCTGCGTCAGCACACGGGGAAGAATTGGATGCTCTCCCTGCTGTGGGGGAATCTGAAGAGGCGCCAGACATGTTACCCACTGGAGGTAGGAATCTGGCCACCCCCCGTGTGGCAGCTGAAGAACCAGCTTCATCTCTCCCAGCTGCGACTCTCAGAGAAGCCATGAATATTATACCCACCAGAAGCACCCAAGAGACACCACTAGAAGGCTTTCTGGCAGCTGGAGACAAGCGCTGCCCTATTTGTGTCACAGCAGGGGCCAGGCACTCACTTAGGAGCCCACACCAGATGATCCTAAACCTGCAGGGGGGAAACAAGGGAAAGCCCTGCCAAAGAAGCACCTGTATTGCATGGGCCCACTACCAGGGGTGTCTGCCAACTGACAGCTCACCAGCAGGAAGCTGGGGAGGAGCGTTGGCCTCGCAGGAGCATGATAGTGTTCACCCTGAGGCAAAGCCAGACTGGTCCGGTGCCAGAACAAGAAGGGCCTGCCCGGAGAAGGCATATCACATAGAGGCACAAAGGGCCCAATAGTGGGGTAAGAGGGGTGCACAAGACCTGAAGTAACTTCCACCCCAAAAAGGGGGAGAAGCTTGGGGTAGTGAGGCACCAGTGCCCTGCCTAGCCACCAGGTCTGAGTCATCTGTTTTCACCTTATCCATTTAGTTTTCCTTCTTTTCTGCAAAACTTTAAGCACTGGTTGGACCCACACAAATCCAAGCCTCAACAGCCTCCTGCAGAGAAGATCAAGCAGCAACACCTAAGACATCCCAATGACAGTGGCAACAATACCAGAGTGGAAAGAGGTGGGATATAGGGGAGGAGGAGCCCTGCAGAAGACACCCCACAGTGATCACACCTGACCTGTAGAGAAACAGTTTTTTACCTCCAGGCTAGTACAGGTTGACCTCTTGGAATGTCACATTGTGGCAAGTGAGTGGGTTGGGTGTGACATGGCCCCAGGGAAGCAGGTCACACCCATGGTATTTGGCCAGCAACACCAGGTCTCAGCCTGTCACACAAGTCCTATATCTGGGATCATTAGGAGACCTGTTTAAAGAAGCATACAAACTCTAATGTTAAATAGCATAAATTACCATAATTCAAAATGCCATTTAAGAACAGTTCCTCCATGGGGCAGAGAGGGCAATTAATATCTCCATTAGGAAGATTCAAAGTCAGGCCTCTCTCAATTCAAACCCTCTCTCAATGGGCACAGTCAATCCTGTGGACGGGGCAGCACTAGGTGGGGTTTGGGGGGGCCATAGCCACCTCAAAATTTGCCTTAGCCCCCCCATAGCCACCCCTTCCCTAGCACTGCCCCTGTCCAAGCCCCGTACCACCCGCCTTCCCTGGGCCACTGCCGCCCACCCTATGCAGCTGAGCCCACCCCACTCCTGCCTGCAGCTCACAGAGGCATAGCACTCCTGCCCCAGCCAAATAAGTATGTTTGGCCAGAAGATGTATAGTGCAGCCCATGCAATTTTCTGAGGGGCCCACCTCAGCCCCCACCACTGGGAAGAGGTTGGCACTACTTGTGGAGTAAACATATTACACCACAATGAGTCAAATGAGTTAAACAACCAACAGGAGACACTCAGAAACTTGCAAGATAGTACCCTTACCACAGCATCCAAGGGTTTATGTAGGTGAAGGAATCTCTATTCACATTAGTAAATTAATGGGAGAACCATAATGTTCTGGGCAAAGACATAAATCCCTCTTGTCTTGTGGGGAGGAGGAGGAGGAGGGTGGAGGGAGGTATTGTTGTCAAGGAAAGATGAGGAGAAAGCACACAAAAATCTACCTTGAATAGCCAAGATTTTTGTGGTCTTTCAGCAATAAAGTGAACACTGCCATTCTTACCCAGAGAGGTTGTGGACTCTCCATCCTTGAAGGTTTTTAAGACACAACTAAACAAAGCCGTGGCTGGCATGATCTAGTTGGGGATGGTACTTCTTTGAGCAAGGGGTTGGACTAGATGGCCTCCTAAGGTCCCTTCCAACCCTATTTTTCTATAATTCTGTGATTCTTAGGAGTTCCTCTTGTATAAATACTGCAGGATTTGCAGGATTTGGCCCTTAATCCACATACAGGCTGCAATACAGTTTAAAAAGAGAAATGTCATGTTCTTGTTATCACACCACTTGGAATCAATATCCACAAATCCAGCCCTTTGACTTATTTCTCCTGTACCATGGTGAGATAATAGCTGTGTTTGTGACATTAAATGAACTGTGAGCTACAGTTCATTCCTAAAAAGATTCAGGCTGTTGCTTGTGTGAAACTAGAGTAACAAAATTAAGGAGATTGAAACAGAAAGTTATTGAAACTGGGCCACGGTTTTAATTTTGTAAATAACATGCAACTTACAGACACAGTTTTCAGAAAATATTTAAAAAGTGGTGCTCCCCACAACAACATGAAGTCAGATGGTAATAGCTTCTCCCTGGGTACCTATGTGACCCCAGCATCCCAAGTGCCTCACATATGGGCAGGACAGTACTATTACCTCCAATGTGTAAGGAAATTGAGGACCAGAGAATAAGGTCAGCTCTTTCAAATGTGACCTTTTTGTCATGGTGCACAATGCTGGATACCTTCAGGTTGATTTCTAAGGAAGATAATTATCTACAACCGCATGTCAGTTAAAGAAATGGTCAGCATCACTAATAATTAGCCCTGTGGTTTCAAATTGGGTGCACAGAAAATGAGTCATTCAAGGTCAGAAGCAACTTTGGAAAATATAGTTGTAAAAGACTTATCCAAGAAGGCACCGTAAATCTGAGAGAGCCTGGCATTGAATGCAAATTTCCTAAACCCCTTTCTATTGCCAGCCTCCTCTTCAATAAAATGTGACTGTCTAAAAGCATAAGAGAAGTTAATTTCTTGACTTTGGTGTAACTTTGTATTGTATTATTGTAGCTTTTACTATTTTCTTAATTTAATAAACAGGAAAGTAAGACACTGATGCATTTATCTGGCTACCTGGGTGACCATAATCTTGAAGAAATCTACATGAAGAAATAGTCTACCCATCACACCCCAAAATAAACTCAATCCAGGCTGGAGGAAATACTCTAGGACTTGTGGTCATACCAAAGAATCCTTGGATTTTAATCATGACCAGTGATGTTATAATTAATACATTTATTTAGAACTTAACAGAGTAAAAACTGTGAAGAAATTGCTCTGATTGAATTTCAGATCACCTAAAACTTTCAAAGATTCTAGAGCACCAAAACACCCAGTACTTGGATTTTTTAAAAGCATCCAACATACAACACCTAGTAACAACACCTTCCTGCTAGCCTAGCTTTTAAGACTTCTCTTTCAGCCTTTATACAGTGCTTTCTTTAAAAAGGGAGTGGAGTTAACTAAACAGACCACCAGTACCTCAGCACAGTTGATTGCTTTACTATTTACACAACCAGACTGAAGAGAATAACTTCTGTAGATGACAAGATCAGTTTGCAAAGGTTTTATAGATTAATGAATGACAATATTGGTGGACTGTAGCAGAGCTATCTCTGTTTCTATACTACAGTAAAGCACACCTATGATCTAAATCTTTTGCCAACATTGATTTATTTCCATAATCTCTGTATTATTGAATGAGAGGCATCTACTTTATTTTTTTGTTTTTGTGGATAATCAGAGGTTAGTTAACTGGAATCTGGCTGCCTCAGGAAGTTAGCAATGAATAGAGCTTCTATCTTCTGTGTCGCTGGTTTGAATGCAACCTGAGAATTAAGGCCTGATCCAAACTCCACTGAAATCAGTGGGCATCAGGTCCAAATGATTAGGGAAAGCTTTATATTACAGGCTGAAAAATAACTCTGGTTCCAATTTGTTTTCCATTTTATCTAGCATCAGAGTGGCAACAGTAGTGAGACTATTTAGATAAAATACTTATGCCTAACCTTTCAAAACAATTATACTTAGTATGCTGGGTGGCCAAGGGCTGAGAGCCAATTGAGCAACATGATACATAATGCAGAGGACCTCTCCCTGAGTTCCATCTGCATGCATATCATGGAAAGATCAAGTTTAAAGGAGCATGGTATTCCTGCTAGATAGAACTAAGACACTTAGGGCACCTATACACATGCTGGACATCTGCTTCGACACGTGCTAATTAGCATGCATTGGAGCAGACTCAATTAATTGATCTGCTGGAGTGTGTTAATTAATGGTCTCCAGCAGCCTCTATGTCATATCTATTCAGCTTCCCCACACTTCTTAATGGCAGCGGGGGTTCTTGAACTAAAGCTCATTGAATGTTTAATGAGCTTTAGTTCAGGTGCCTCTGCCCCCATTTTGAAGTGCAGGATGCTGAATAGATGTGACACTGTGGGCACTTTAATTAGAGCAGCTCTTGGAGATGCTCTAGTTAAAGTGCCCACCCCTCTGCCCTGGAGCATGTCTATAGACACTAGGACTATGTGAAGCTTCAGTAGCCGATTTGATATGGAGGAGATTCAGCCCAATTTGGTAGCTGAATCTCCAAATCTGAATTGAATCGGGAGACCCATTATAAGGTCTGAATTGAATCAGAAGCCTCCAAATTGCTTCAGAGAGATTTGGAGATTCGGAAGACTTGCAGCAAACAGAAGCTGAAAAGAGGGAGGGCTTGGGGTGATCTTCCATATATGGAAAAGGAGGGTGGGGGGGAAAGACTGCTCTGATATTGACATCTGTAGCTGGCCAGTCACTGTGATCTTTCTCTGAGTTCCCTTCCAATCATGGTGCTCTGGGACAGGGATGTAGAAACAACATATAAAGCTGTGTCTGAAGTGATCTGTGCCTTTTATGAGCTGTCTCTCTCCTGGAGCAGGAGTGTCTGAAAGGCTCTGGCTTGCTAGCTAGTCTCTCTTCTTGTAAGTTGTATCCAATCTTTTCCTACTTACAATCCCTGCAATCCCTATTCTTATCCCTGTCTATTTCTTTCAACTTCCACCAGTCCCATGGGATGCCCATGCCCGCTACAGGGCCGGGAAGTCCGGGTGAGGGTGATCCCCTGCCCTCCATTAATGCTGACTTTCTGAAGGAACATCTTGAGAAGCTGGATACCTTCAAGTCAGCTGGCCCTGACAATCTTCACCCCAGGGTA